>NC_084478.1:72284059-72602437 GCF_027409185.1 Cynocephalus volans
TTATATAATGGACAGTAATATGCCTTCCCTTTGTTCTGTAAGGAGACATATTTGCTATACTGCAGTAAGCATTCATACCTTTTGCTCTGGAGGAAATCACTGTATCTATTTTACAAATATTTTTGTTATTCAAATATCTTTCAAAAGATATTGGGAAACAAAGAACTGTCAGTGCTTTCCTTGTAGATGTACAGAAACATGACATACCCATGCAGAATTGCCTTCTAACAATGAAAAAGAGTGAAATTGGTGGAAATATGCCATCTCCAAACCTATTAGATAATAGCGAATTTATCTCCAACTTAAACTCCCCAATAGTGCATAGGATAACACTCGTTTACCTGGTTGCCAATATATATTTTTAAACTTCATACATGTTCCTGATCTGATACATATGAAACCATATATTATTTTAATTTCCATTTTCCTGATTACTGGTGAGATTAACAAAGTCAGGAAATATGTATTGAGCACCTATTATGTACCAGGTATTCTTCTAAGTACTTGAAATACATTGGAGAACATAAACGAAAACAAAATGTACTTACAGAGCTTACATTCTACCATGGGGTAAAACAATAAATTTATTAACTAAGTAAATTATATATTACTTTAGAGGACGACATGTTAAGGAAAAGATACAGTAAAAAATGGGGGTCAGAATAGGGTAATGTATGTTAATCGACACTGCGGTTTCCTATTTTGTAAATTGCCTGTTCACATTTTTTTTTGCCCAATTTCTATGGGCTCTTTGTTTATCTCTTAGAATGTATTACTTATTTCATTCAACTATCTAAGAGTGTAGCCTAGCATTATTTTCCCTTACTTTGCATAGGACAATTTTTACACTTGGGGGATTGCATAGTTTAATAAAATAAAATTTATAAAATTTTCTTTCAGTACCTGTGCATTTTGTGCATTTAAATGAAATCTTCTCAAATTCCAAAGGACACAATATAAAACCTCTCCCATTATATTATAAAAGTTATATGAATACTTTCCAAATTTAGGTATTAACTTCTTTTTTTCCACTGGGAACACATTTTGTGTGAAATGTGTGAGGAATAGGTTTAAATTTATTTATTAACATATGGATAACCAATTAACCTAGCAACACTTATTGAAAAGAAGGTTTTTATCATTCCTCACCAAGAATGTCACATCCATTGTGATTCAAGTTTCCTATGTGTAAATCTGTTTCTAGGTCATTCCAATGTTCTATTAATATATTTCATCTCCCTTTTTCTACTTTTGCACCCCATAAGACTATTCTCGAGAGTTGCCAAAGTGATCCTGTTAAAATATAAGACAAATCTTGTCATTCTCCTGCTGTAAGTACACACATGGCTCCCCATCACTCAGTGTAAAAGAAAAATTCCATTCTAGAATCCACAGGGGCTCTAAGCAATCTGCTTCTCCCCCAGCCCCATTACCTCTCTGAAATCACCTACTGCTACTCTCTACCTTGCTCATTCAGCTCCAAGCCATGCTGGCATCCTCCCTGTTCCTCCAACAGGCCATCTCCTTGATGGGGTCTCAGAACTTGCTGTCCCTGTACCTGGAATGCTCCTTCTCCAGACAGCTACAGGGCCAGTTCTCTCACGGCCTTCAGGTATTTACTCAAAATCCAAGTTCTCTCTCAGTGAGGTCTTTCCCTATCTATCTCACTTCAGCCTCCTCTGTGGAATTTCATTTCCCCATTCTTGCTTTATTTTTTTCTTCTCGACACTTGTCACTATGAAAATACTTTATGTTTACTTATTTACTTTGACTTCTGTCTCTGACACTAAAATAAAAACTCTATGAGGGTTAGAGTTTTTTTTATCATTATTTGTTTATTTTGCTCATTACTATGTCATCAGTACCTGTGCCCAGAATAGTGCCTGGCAGAGAGCCCACCCAAAGTAAGTTATTTGTAGGATGAAGATAAAACAAATAAATTAAAAAGTAAATGGGGTCAAAGCACGTCAAAAAGGGGCAATTTTCCCTGGGTTTAGCGTAAAAGTTACAAACACAAATGCCTGCAAAGGACAGCTGTACATTTTATTAGAGTGAAGCAGGCCTGCTGGGGGTGTGGCCAAGTGGAGAGGGTATTCTGAGTCTAAAGGGGGCTGAGCCCTACCTCAGACTCAGCTGCTTGTATCCTTGTTGGAATGTGGGCCCTAATCCTCATGTTTTGTTTTGTTTTATTTTCATTTTCCAGAGAAGCCAGAAACACGGATTTTCATAATGTGAAATTTCCCAGGTGTCTAAAGTACCTAATTTAAAGTAGAAAACAATAAATACATGAAGAACAAACATGACAGCTGGCTGAAATTGGCCTCTGGGCAGCCTGCTGGTGTTTGCTGGACTAAACTGTGTGATGTATGAAATAATATTGATCCCTGCTGTAGACAGGTGGGCCTGCTTTGTGTAATTCCTGAGGCAATCGGCCTCAGGTCATGTCAGGTGGAGAGAATGAACTGGATTTACCACCTTCTTTCAACTCCTGGAAGCTCCATGCCTCCCCGCACTACACATGGAGTTAGGGAAGCCTGGGCAACAGGTAGTCCCCAGCACTCTTTCTTTGGGGGCAGAGGTATAGGTTAGTGAAGGGAAAGGATGCAAAAAACAGAAAACAAACCAACAAAAAACCCGGTGAGGATTTTGAGAGGGACTTCAGGAGAAGGACTGGGGAAAGGCAAGGAGAGGAGGAAGAGAAGAACGCAGACCCGTGCATTGAACACCATAGTTCTGAGTGACATTTGGGGGGGGTCACCACTTGTCCCCACCAACCACAACCCCTCCATGTGATACTATACTATATAGCAAGAGGAGTTAGTTGTACAAAGTCACAACTCCCAGCCTGACTGCCCATGGTATCTACCTCACTTAGAGACAAAGAGCTGCACAAACTGTCATCACAGCTCCCTGTGAGCTTGGGGTGGACAAGACTGGCCACGAAATCCCCATGAGGGGTTAGTAGCCACTGGCTTTGTCTGGGGTCTGGCCAGAATGGGGCTTCTGGGAGCAGCAGGCCTCCCGTTGGAGGAGCACTGGTTGGAGCCACCTGTGGTTTCATGAAGCTGCTGGAAGAAGCATGGACAGGCAAGTACTTCCCATGCCCTGGAGAGAGGCATTAGGCTTAATCCTCTGATGTCCCTCCTCTCTAGGGAGGCAAGAAACATTCCAGCAAGAGGAAAAGCAGTGATGGGACCACTGTACCTGGGTTCAGCAAGGTTCCCTTTTTCTGGATAAAATACTTACCAAACACAAGGTGACACATCGCTTAAGTTCTGAGAGCCCCACTAACCCATTCTCTACCAGCGTTGTTTACCCAGTGTAGGAGAAATGATCCAGGACCTTCAGGTCCAAGATTTACTGCACCTGGGTCCTCTGGGAAACGTGGAGGCAGCCACAGCCCACTGCTTATGGAGTACCACCTTAGTGTGTCTAGGCTGGGGGTTGGTGTTCTGCTTGGCAGGTGTGCCCTGAGCTCCCTGGAACAAGAAAAGACTTATAGGTATAAAGTTGACTCCTGCTTAACTCGTCTGAGTCATCCTTGTCAAAATGTCCTTCTAGGGAACCTCCAGTGCATTTGGCTTCTTTGACAGTTGCCACTTCCTTGGTGTACAGGGCCAGGGGGGACAATGTGGATACTGCCAGAAGTCCCACTTTTTCCTGGGCCTTCCCATCCCTCTCAGGCCCCACTCCCCACATCTCTTTTTCTGTATTCTCACTCTCTCTGTCAGTCTTTCTTATTTGAATTCCTCCTTTCTCAGTGTCCTTCCCCTTCCGCCTTCCCCCCAACCCATGAGTAGACCCTCCTTTTGTGTATCCTTTAGCCACTTTCCAGATCCCTGCCAACTTCATCTTTCTCCATCTTATTCTGCACATCTTCTAAGCTTCTTTGTGCCCTTCTCTACCCTATTTATTCTGTCTGTTTTCCTCTAAGCCCCAAGAACTAACTCTCCGTTATCCTTCACCCCCTTCCCAGTTGAATGTTTCCTTCTCATGGCTCATCCCCTCCACCAGGAAGCCTTTCCCTTTCGGCCCCTCCCCACCTCTTCCTAAACAGTCATCTCCTCCTCTCCCTTCCCCTATAGCCCATCTCTAGTTCCTTCCGCTCCTCCCCTCCAGACCAGACCAGCTAAGTCCCATTCCATTTTTAGATGACTGGTTACGATACTAGCTGAACTTTATCCACAGTCTGAATTGACAGCTGTTCTTTCTCTCATGCCCCATCCACCAAACACATCCAATCTTCTCCACAAGACAAAGTGCTTACACACAGCATTTCACGTCCACATAAATTTGTATTTTTCAGAACAAAACAACAGTTATGCTGGCAAAGATGTTGGGTTAACAGGAAACCTTAAGCTTCCAATACACTGAAAAGTCAACATTTATCACGTGTCTATAAATTATACATTTGCCTCTACGAAACTGGCAAATTTCACTCTAACAGGACTTTTTCACCAAATCATAGACATAGATATGGAAATCATCATCAAACTTGATGAAATACACAGAAGGTTTGGCTTCCACTTGGTGAATGACCATGCCGATCCTTTTGGAGCCATCTTCTTTGGTATATTCCACATGTTTACCTATCAGACCATCTACAACTCCTCCTGGCTCCCTCTCTGCTGGAGGAGACTCACTGGACTCTGGCATGATACGGAGGTCACCTTCTTTGTAATCATCTAGAAGCTGGTACATGTACAAGACAGGATCTTTCTCATATGTAATATAAAACCAGGCTTTCATGATAGGTGCTTGGGCTAAGACCATCCCCCTCCATTCATCCTTAGAACCATGCTCACCCTCAAACATATGTTCCACTGCTTTGCCAATTATCGTATTTGCAAGGTTGGCATCACTAACTTGAGATGATGCCACCTTGTCGGAAAGAATTTTAAGAGACAAAACTCTTTCATCTCTGTGAAGTTCCAGTCCATAGACACAGTCAATTCCATCATATTTCACCAGATAAAGAGAGGGATTTATAGGCACCTGATCCAGAACGGTTCCTTTCCACTGGGTGATGGGCTCATCGCCTTCCTTCCATCCGTGAGAAATTCTGCAGCCCACGATGTTCCTGCGGGGCTGGGAGGAAGGTCTGCCCCTCTGCTTCTTTTGGGAGGCTTTTTTCTTCATCATGTTTGCAGACCCAGTGGTCCGTCCCACAGCTGCCCTAGTTTGTTGCCCCTCGGCCTCCTGTGCGTTGGGGGTCTTCATGCCTGCAGGGGGAGGAGAGACGATAGAGAGAAATATCCAACATGCCACAGGTGAACTTTATGTACCCGGCGTTGGCGCCCAAACGTTCCCCCTGAGCCCGGCAGCAGTGCTGGAAATCCTGGCTGCGTGCCTGCAGTGCTCTCCCTCTTAGATTTCTTGAGGCTGCGGGAAAGGGCTGGATTGGTGATAGTGCTGGCTGGGATTCAGAACTCTGCAGAAGGGGGCAGGCTACCTGGTCTTTGCAAGGGGCCCACTCCAGACCCCCTGTAAAGCACCTATCCCTCCACTACCTTGACCGGTACCCACTGCTCTCCTGCCCTGAGCGTCCCAGCCTGCTGCCCACACGCCCCGTCCCTACCCCAACCGCTACCCTGGCACCCACCACCCTTTACTGCGTTCACCTTTAAATCCTTGCCTAGCTCCTAATGCCACCCCTCTTTTCCTGTTGCCCACAGCACTGCTCGCCCCATCCTTGCCCGGCGCCCACCTCCAATCTATCTTCTGCTGAATTCCATCTCATCGCTCCCCCCTGTCCATTCTGGCACCCACCAACGGCCTTGCCCTGCCTGGCGTCCACTGCCGGAGATCACGGGCCTCACGTGCCCAAATCGGACACCTCGCTGTTGCCTCCGCTGTGAGCCTGTGGGAAGGAGGATCAGCAGCGACCAGCCGAGTGAGTGTTTGCAAGAGCTGGGAGGTGAGGATCCGGACGAGGAGAGTCTGGGAGGGCGGCGCGGCAGGGGAGGAGGATGGCGGCGGCGTCCCTCGTGCTTGCCTTACTGGCCCTGCGCCTTCTTAAAGGCGGCAGCGGCCCTTCTGCTACATTGGGTTTCCACCAGCCGCTGCTGCCGCTGCAGTCTCCTCCCTCTTTTCCGTAGCACAGCTTCCTGCCAGGAGAGAGGCCTCCCCTTCCTGCCAAACAGCGCGCCCCCCTCCCCACACCAGCTTCCATGCCTTCCATTGCCCTGGACTCTAAAGAATCTGGTAGTTCTGGCTCCACCTTTTTCCAAAATTAGAAGCAGCCAGGCGCACAACCTTGTTTGAATCCTGTGCTCCTCCCCCCGCCCCATGTCCCATATCAGGTTTCTTTTTTTCCCACTCCTACCTCCACTTTCACCCTCTCAGCGCTCTTGCCCCATCTGCTTTCTATTTTGCAGGAATTTGCTTTTTGCATTTCCCCAGTTCCTTTATGGAGTTATTCTGTATGCATAAATTTACTTTTCCTGTAATTTAAAAGGATTTGTGGTTGGAGAAGAGAAATGCCGTAGTGCTCAATCTGCCCTTTTGACCCAGTTTTTCTCTAATTTTTCCTGCCCAGCCTTTCCAGGCCTTTTTTCTTGACTTTTTCCCTCTATTGCAAAATAGTTGCAGGCAATGTGAGTACCACGTAAATTTTAGAAAACTGATGTGGAGAAAAATATAATCAACTCTTACTCCCCCAGCCTCACAGCAAAATATTAATGCTCATTATATTTTTACCTTTTTCTAAGCTTTTACAAAACTGGAATCATACTACATACACAATTTCTTGCCATGCTGTTTTCCATTTAGAATAGCATTTTTTTTCAAGGCAAAAAATATTTTTTCAAGATATTTTACAAACCAATTTTCTATTATTTAACAAATATTTATTGAGAACTTGTTAAATATCTGACCTTTGGTCCATAAAATTCAGTTTTACAGTGATCCATGATTTGACTTTTTTTCCCAGTACTGGACATTTGGGTTAATAGTTCCATGATAACTGATTATCTAATCTATTTACCAGAATGGAAAGCTTTGGAAAGAAAGTAACTTTATAGGAAGTAATTAAGCAAAAATGGTAATTTTATAAATCAGTGGAGAAAGATTGGGCATTCTTTAAAGAATGCTGGAATGATATTTAAAATATTTTGGGAAGACTGCATACTAAATTTGTACCCATATCAATATTTGATTTATTATGCTGTAAAATGCAGCAAATAAAACAGAATAAAAAGCAAATGAATAAACTGAAAACCCTGTAAAAAATATAAATGTTTAATAGTTAATTAGGGTAACTGATGGATGGGTTGTATGTTAACAGATTAACTTGGCTTAGTACAATAAGATGATTCCTGAAAAGAAAACAAGATCAATAATAATTTTGATTCGACAATTAAAGTATGAAAAACATTAAAATATTATTTAATGTTATTAAGTATGAAAAAAGAGGTCCACATTTAGTGCTGATGCAAATGAAAGTTCATCCTCCTGGAATATCACCCTCGGCATCCCAAAGAAAAGTGAAGGGGGTTTCCAGGGCCATAAACTGAAATTTCTGTCTCTGTAGCTTCAACAAGCAGTCACAAGCTCTGCTGAGCTAAGTCTTTCAGCATTTCTCTAGAACAGGTAAACTTCCTTAGGGGAAAAACATCCACCAAATTCCCTGGTCACCTTTTGGATCTGTTCTCCTCTGATTTCCCACCTTTTTGGATTTTAGATGCCTTTGAGCAGACTTATCTTTTACATTTTTATTTTTGTCCAGATTTTATAGTTTCCTTAATGGGAAATTTGTTTTGAATTGCTTAGTCTCCTATTACTAAAACCCCTAACCCTGTTTTTCATTATAATAAAATATATGTGTTAATAATCAAATTGTATACATTAAATATGTACAGCTTTTTGTATGTTAATCATACCTTAATAAAGTGGTTTGGAATAAAAAATGTGTTCAACTATTTGTAATGGCTCCAAACTGAAAATCACCCAACTTTTCATCAACATTATACTGGATATGTTGTGATATACTTATAAATTGGAATGTCACACAGCAGTGAGAATGAACATGCAACAACATGAATGAACCTTGCAAATGCGTCACACACAAAAGCCAGACAACAAAAGGTCACACACTGAACTATTCAATTTATTTAAAGTTCAAAAATAGCCAAATTAATCTATTGCCTTAAAAATTAAAACAGCAAGTACACTTGCAAGTATATTTTCCAAATAGATGTTAATAACTCACATTTCACCAACAGTTTGTAAAAGTAAACTTTGAAGACATTTTTGAACATGAATACATAGCAAGAAAGGTTTATACAGATGTTGAGTTGCAAAACGTATTGAATTGTACTAGATATTAGTTGATATTGTAGCCTAGCATCCAGTCACACTGCCACAATTTTCCTCTTGGGAACAACTTAAGCTTGACCTTTCAGAACACAAAATTACTATTACAGTGATTGGTTTAGGAATAGCCATCAACCTAGTCAGAGCCAATGAGGCACAATGATATTTTGCATGAGGCAGATCATCTTTTCTATTGGAGTGAATGAACCTGAGAGAATATGAGAATTAAGCTGCTCTATTCACTTTACCATCTGGAGACTAAGAATGAAAGAACCACAGGGAGGGGAATGGAGCCAAGCTAAGTGAAAGAATGAGAGTGTGTCCTAGTGACACTTTCTGTACCTGTAGATGGTTGTGGCCGCTGACTTTCCAATATTCATCCCACTCTGAAAGGTTAGTCTAAGTTAATCATGGTAATGCCATTCCGCAGAAAGTGACTGGTTAAGCACTGGGCATGTGATCTAATCCTGGCCAATTAAACATAACAGTGTGTCTGCTGGATGACTTCTGACAAAATGTTATTACTTCTGAGAAACAGAAACAGAACATGATGTTTCTCAATTTTTTTTCAGGTGCTACTATGTCTAAATGTGACCCTTGAAGTCACTGTTACCAGCCTGTGGGCAAAATCCGCATAATGAAGACGGCAGAAGAGAGAATGGGAATACTTTGAGCAGTTGGATCATATTTAGCAGTTACTCATACCGTTGCTGGAGTCCAACTTCTGGTTTTTGTTTGTTTGTTTTTTATTTTATTATTTTAAAATTTTAAATTAAACATATTCATTGTTACAAATCATACTTATTCTTTATGTCCCTTATCCTATCTGTCCGCTTCCCTCTCCCCCTCCCTCCCTCCTCTTCCCTCCCCCTCTCCCCCTCCCCCCTCTAATGACCACAGATTTGTTCTCTCCATCTGATAGATTTACTGTGCCTCTGTTGGTTTGTTGCCTAGATGATCTGTCCAGTGCTGAGATAGGTGTGATCAAGTCCTCCCCTATTATTGTAAATCAGATGCTTCTTCTATTACTCTGGAGTGTGCTTTGTAGAGAGAGAGGGCCTCTTTTTTTTTTCGCCTTGGTCTCCATTGGTGCCGCTCCTTGTGCCAATGTAGTCGAGAGTCTGGCATGTCATCTGCACATCTGCACAGTGGCTGTGACTGCTGCTATAAAGACCAGTCACTTTTATGGCAGCTGTGGCAACTGCGGTGGCTATGGCGGGCTACCCACGTGAAAATGGTGTTTTTGGCGTGCTCTTTATCTGGTTGTGGCTGGGTTTGGCTTCCCCCAGCTCTGTGCCTCATTCTAAGATGTTGTTGTGGAGTACTTGTGGGGGAGAAGGAAAAGGGAAGGAGAAGGGGAAATACAGTGGGAAGAAGGGGAAAGAGGGAGAACATGATCAAGGCCTGTGCCCCCACCCTCATTCTGGCAGGGGAGACCAGGGGGCTTCTAGCAGCAGCTGGGTTGTTGCTGGGCTGGATGCAGATGTCAGGGTGGAGTCCTACTTTTGACTTAAAGTTACCAGAAAACAAATTTCTTTACAGTTAAAGCAATTTGAGTCTGTGTTTTCTGTTACTTTCAGTTGAAAGCATCTTAAATGGCAAAGTGTCCCCACACTTAAATGACATAGCATCTCTCAACACTACCATTAGACTTTTAAGTTAAATGAAAGAATACATTTGCAGGGATCTACACAGCTGGTCCCCATGCTGGGAAATGGGACATTGCCTCCAGACTGTAAAAAATTTAGGGTTCAGTTGCAGATGAGGAAAAAGGAGCTATTTGAAAAACAAGCATGAGGTAAAAGACACTGTTCTAATCTATACTATAAGAATAAATACACTTAGATGAGCAAACAACTCCTTAAATGAATTCTGTCAACAGAATGATGAGCTTCTTATAGTCTCCTCAGAGGAAGAAGCAGGCTTCCTGATTTGAGTATCTCTACCTCAAATATATTTTCTACATACTTTAGATTCATCTGTCTTAGATAAAGAGGTGATCCTGATAGTTATGCTTATGAGAATACAAAAATAAAAATTCTAGTCACTTATTTTTTTTAGATTTTCGTGCATTAAGAGCATTTTTCAAACTTATCAAAGGTTAATATGGTTTACTGCAATCTTTATAACAATAAAATGATTTATAATAGAAAAAAAACTAATAACCTTCCTCTATCCCCTTTCTTTTTTCTGTTTGCCACCTCTCAGGACTGCCTAATGTTCTTTCATTTCACCTCCAATCACACTCAAGCTCTTGGTATGTATTATTACAAACCTTGTTTTTTATTATTTTTTATTTTATTTATTTATTTAATTATTTTATCATGTTTTATATATTTTTATTGGTTATGAATATTCATGAGATACAAAGCTCATTGTCACTCCTCGTGCCCAAGATGTGAAGGCCAGATTCATACTGCCAGCATACCCATTACCACAAATTGCATTTGTGCCCAGTGTCCCCCACCCAATTATCCCTCCTCCCTCCCCCCTACTCCACTTTGTAGCCCAAGGTATGTTCTCTCTTTCTGCAATTCCAACCTTTTTCAATGATATTACAACAACATAAAAATATAACACAAATAAAGGAATTTGGAAGTCCTTCCCACTGTTTAACATTAGTGGGATCATACTATATACATTTGTTTGAAAGCACAAATAAACAGATATAGCTCTGAAGTATCCTTTTTATAATTATATAATATTTCATACTATACATACACCACAATGTATTCAACCATTCCCTTACAGATGGACATTCAGATTTTTTTCTCAGTTATTTTGCTATTACAAAAAAATGCTATAATAACAAGTGAGTGCAATCCAATTGTGACATTTGTCACTCTTTTGATTGCATGGGTTGATGGTGCTTCTTGGCTGACAAGGCATCTCTGTTTGCTCTCCATGCTGTTGCATTCATTCTTCATAAAGCTATCTGTGCTGACATGAAAGAACCTTTCCAGATAAAGAGGACTGTCTTCCATTTAAGACTGGGCTTCCTTGTCTAGTCCTCCAGCCAGCATTTAGAAATTTTACCCCTCTTTTTAAAAGCTCTTGAATCAAAAAGAAAATTTCAAAAATTTAACAACAGAGAACTTGAAAAATGATAGCAATGGGGACACAACATATTAAAATGTGTTGCTTATAGCCAGCACTCTACTCAAACACAAATTTATAATAATGACTATTTTCATTAAAAATTAACTGAAATTATTGTTACAGATATTCATGGAAACTTAGAGGAAATAACTGAAATTTGCAGAAAGTGATGAAATAGAAAACAGAAAATTTGTTGTTGAGCCCAGCTGAGTGCTCGCCAACCAGAGAGGTGCCTCCCCTGAGAGGCCCGAGATCCACGGAGACCACGCACTCTGCGGTGCCAGCTCATAACTGAGCATGTCGGCCTCACCACCACTGGACCCCACCCCAGCCTGGCCAAGTGCATGCTGAGATGAGAGGTGGCCCCCAGAGAGGCCCAAGTCATCTGGAGACCACATGCCCCATGGCACCAGCACACGACCTAGCAGGAGGGTCTCATGACCGCTGGACTCCATCCCCAGCCTGGCCGAGTGTGCACTGACCAGAGAGGCACCCCACCAGAGAGGCCCAAGTCCTGCAGAGGCCACACGCCACCCGGCGCCAGCGGGCAACCAAGCAGGTAGGCCTCACCACCACCAGACTCCATCCCCAGCCTGGCTGAGTGTGCTCCGACCAGATGGGTACACCCCCAGAGAGGCTGGAGTCCCATGGAGACCACGTGCCCTGTGGCACCAGCACATGACCTAGAAGAGAGGCCTTGCCACCTCCAGACCCCATCCCAAGCCTGGATAAGTGCATGCCAACCAGAGAGGTGCCTCCAAAGAGAGGCCCAAGACCAGCAGCAACCACTTGCCTGAGGTGCCAGTGAACGAAGAAGCAGACACTGAGGCAGCTGTGTCAAATTGGCAGCCCCAGGAGGATCCAAGCCAGACAATAGTGTCGAACCAGTGAACCATGAAATCCCTTGCCATAATGACTAAACATCAAAGGAAAGATAACAGAAATATGAAAAATCAAGAAAGTACACCACCAAAGGGTAATAATTCTCAAGCTCAAGATCCTACAGAACAAGAAGCCCTTGAAATGTCTAACAAGGAATTTCAAGTGATAATTCTAAGGAAACGAAAGGAGATACAAGAAAACTCAGGTAGACAACATGATGAAATGAGGAAAAGGATACAGGACCTGACAGAAGAAATGTACAAGGAAATCAATGCCCTGAAAAAGAAAGTAACAGAGCTAGCCGAGCTGAAGAATTCATTGAATAAAATAAAAAGTACAACAGAGAGTTTAACCAGCAGGCTTGCAGAAGCAGAAGAGAGAACTTCTGACCTTGAAGATGGGCTGTTTGAAATAACACAGGCAGACAATAAAAAGAAAAAAGAATTAAAAACATTGAAGAAAATCTAAGAGAGATATCAGATAAACTTAAGCACTCAAATATCCAAGTCATGGGTATTCCAGAAGGGGAGGAAAAAGGAGATTGCATTGAAAATATGTTCAACAAAATAGTGGCAGAAAACTTCCCAGGTATAGGAAAAGACACAGATCTTCAGATTCAGGAAGCTCAAAGATCCCCAAATGTATTCAACATAAAAGGGTCTTCTCCAAGACATGTTATAGTCAAATTGGCAAAACTCAAACACAAAGATAGAACCTTAAAAACTGCAAGAGAGAAGCATCAAATCACCTATAAGGGAGCCCCAATGAGACTAACATCAGACTTTTCATCACAAACCCTAAAAGCCAGAAAGGAATGGAATGATATATTCAAAATACTAAAAGACAGAGATTGCCGGCCAAGAATACAAAACCCTGCAAGGCTATCCTTCCAAAATGAAGGGCAAATAGTATATTTCTCAGATAAACAAAAACTGTGGGAGTTCACTAACACACGAACACCCTTACAAGAAATTCTCAAGGGAGTACTGGGTTTAGTACCTGAAAAAGAACTACCAGTGCCATAAGAACTAAAGAAAAATCAAAACCCATGAATAAAATAAAAATGCAAGCAATGAAGAGGATAAAAAGCTTATCTACAACCGAAGAAATAAACAAATACAGAAGACAAACAGTAAATCAGAAAGAAAGGAACAAAAGACACTTAAGATAAAATGCTAGGATAAAATCAACACTTTTCAATAACAACTGTAATGTAAAAGGATTAAATTCCCCAATCAAAAGACACAGACTGGCTGACTGGATTAGAAAGGAGGACCCAACTGTATGCTGCCTTCAAGAGACCTACCCAGCTCACCTATAAAGACTCACATAGACTAATAGTTAAAGGATGGAAAAAGATTTACCATGCAAACAGAAATGAATAACAAGCTAGAGTAGCTATTCTTATACCTGATAAAATAGACTTTAAACTAAAAACCATAAAAAGAGATAATGAGGACCACTACATAATGATAAAAGGATTCATCCATCAAGAAGACACAACAAACATAAATATATATGTACCCAATATCAGAGGAGCCAGATTTACAAAGCAAACTCTGTTAGACCTAAAGAAGGAAATAGACACTAGTACCATAATAGCAGGGGACCTGAACACCCCCCTATCAATATTGGACAGAATATCTAGGCAAAGAATCAGCAGAGAAACAAAAGATTTGAACAACACTCTAGACCAATTGGACTTGGCAGATATCTACAGAACATTCCATCCAACAACCTCAGAATATTCATTCTTCTCATCAGCACATGGATCATTCTCCAGCATAGATCACATGTTAGGTCACAAGTCAAGTCTGAACAAATTCAAAAAAACTGGAATTATTCCATGTATTTTTTTCAGACCACATTGGATTAAAATTAGAAATCAATAACAAATGAAATTCTGGAAACTATACAAACACATGAAAATTAAACAGGATTCTACTTACTGACATATGGGTCCAAGAAGAAATTAAACAGGTAATCAAAAAGTTTATTGAAACTAATGAAAACAATGACACATCATACCAAAACCTGTGGGATACTGCAAAAGCAGTACTAAGGGGGAAATTTATCACATTAAATGATTACTTCAGAAGAATGAAAAGATGGAAAGTGAACCTAATACTTCACCTTGAAGAACTAGAAAAATCCAAACCCAAAGTTAGCAGATGGAAAGAAATCATTAAGATCAGAGCAGAACTTAATGATATTGAAACCCCCAAAATGATACAAAAATCAATGAATCAAAAAGTTGGTTTTTTGAAAATATAAAGAAAATTGACAAACCATTAGGATGGCTAACTAGAAAAAGAAGAGAGAAGACCCAAATAATGAAAATTAGAAACAAAAAGGGTGATATTACAACTGATACCTCCGAAATACAAGGAATCATTAGCGACTACTATAAGCAACTCTCTGCCAACAAATTTGAAAATCTCGAGGAAATGGAAACATTTCTGGACACACACAAATTACCAAAACTGAGCCAAGAAGATGTAGAAAATCAGAACAGACCAACAATATTAAAAAAGATTGAAGCTGTTATCAGAAGGCTCCCAACAAGGTAAAGCCCAGGACCAGATGGATTCACAGCAGAATTCTACCAAATATTTAGAGGAATTGACACCAATTCTCTACACACTATTCCAAAAGATTGAAACAGAGGCAATTCTCCCAAACTCATTCTATGAAGCAAAAATCACCCTGATATCAAAACCAGATAAAGATACAACAAAGAAAGAAAACTACAGGCCAATATCCTTGAGGAATGCAGATGCAAAAATCCTCAGTAAAATGCTAGCTAACAGAATACAGGAACACATACACTAAATTATACAACATGATCAAGTGAGATTCATCCGAGGTATGCAAGGTTGGGTCAACCTATGCAAATCAATAAATGTGATACACCATATCAATAAAATCAAACACAAGAACCATGTGATCGTCTCTATAGATGCTGAAAAAACATTTGATAAAATTCAACAATTGTTGATGATAAAGACTCTGTACAAGTTAGGTATTGATGTAAAGTATCTCAACATAATTAAAGCCATATATGATAAACCCACTGCCAATATCATCCTGAATGGGGAAAAGCAGAAGCTTTTCCTTTAGGAAGAGGAACTAGACAAGGATGCCCACTCTCACCACTCCTATTCAACATAGTGTTGGAAGTACTAGCCAGAACAATCAGAGAAGAGAAGGAGATAAAGGGCATCCAGATTGGATAAGATGAAGTCAAACTGTACCTGTTTGCAGATGACATGATCCTATATATTGAGCAGCCTAAAGCCTCTACAAAAGTACTCTTGGAGTTGATAAATGATTTTAGCAAAGTTACAGTGTACAAAATCAACACACAAAAATCAGTAGTATTTCTATTCTCCAACAGTGAACATGAAGAAAGAGAAATCAAGAAAGCTTGCCCGTTTACAATTGCCACCAAAAAAATAAAATACTTATGAATAGAGTTAACCAAGGATGTGAAAAATCTATAATGAGAACTACAAACCACTGCTGAGAGAAACTAAAGAGGTTACAAAAAGATAGAAAGACATCCCATTCTCTTAGATTGGAGGAATCAACATTGTGAAAATGTCCATACTACCCAAAGTGATATACAAAGTCAATGCAATCCCCATGAAAATTCCAATGACATTTTTCTCAGAAGTGCAAAAACTATCCAGACATTTATATGGAATAACAAAAGACCATGCATCACCAAAGCAATTCTGAGCACAAATTAATAAATAAATTAAGCTGGTGGCATAACACTTGCTGACTTTAAACTATCCTACAAAGCTATAGTGACCAACCCAGCATGGTACTGGCATAAAAACAGACACAATGATCAACAGAAAAGAATAGAGAATCCAGAAATCAACCCACACACCTACAGCCATTTGATCTTTGACAAAGGCACCAAGCCTGTACACTGGGGAAGTGGCTGCCTTTTCAGCAAATGGTGCTGGGATAAGTGGATATCCATATGCAGGAGAATGAAACTAGATCCATATCTCTCACCATATACTAAGTCAACTCAAACTGGATTAAAGAATTAAATATACCCCTGGAAACAATAAAACTTCTTAAAGAAAACATAGGAGAAACACTTCAGGAAGTAGGACTGGGCACAGTCTTCATGAATATGACCCCAAAAGCACGGGCAACCAAAGGAAAAATAAACAAATGGGATTACATCAAACTAAAACGCTTCTTCACATCAAAAGAAACAATTAACAGAGTTAAAAGACAAGGAACAGAGTGGGAGAAATTATTTGCAAAATATACATCTGACAAAGGATTCATATCTAGAATATACAAGGAACTGAAAGAACTTTACAACAAAACATGTAACCTGTTTATAAAATGGGCCAAAGAGCTAAGTAGGCATTTCTCAAAGGAAGATATACGAATGGCCAACAGACACATGAAAAAATGCTCAACATCATTCAGCATTTGGGAAATGCAAATCAAAACCACACTGAGATACCACCTCACCCCAGTTAGGATGGCTAATATCCAAAAGACTGTGAATGATTTGCTGGCAAGTTTTCAGAGAGAAAGAAACTCTCATACATTGTTGGTGGGACTGCAAAATGGTTCAGTCTCTATGGAAAATGGTATGGAGGTTCCTCAAACAATTGCAGATAGATCTACCATATGACCCAGCTAGCCCACTGCTGGGAATATACCCAGAGGAATGGAAATCATCAAATCGAAGGTATACCTGTTCTCCAATGTTCATTGCAGCACTATTTACAATAGCTAAGAGTTAGAACCAGCCCAAATGTCCACCATCAGATGAGTGGATATGGAAATTGTGGTATATCTGCACAATGGAATACTATTGTGCTATAAAAACGAATGAAATACTGCCATTTGCAACAACATGGATGGACCTAGAGAGAATTATATTAAGTGAAATGAGTCAGGCAGAGAAAGATAAATATCACATGTTCTCATTTATTGTGGGAGCTAAAAATAAATGAATGAATGCAGAAATAAACTGTTTGGGGGAGGGAAGAAGACAGAACAATTACAATTCCTTGAAGTTGATATGACAAGCAAACAGAAAGGCAATTGTTCGGAGGGAAGGGGGAGAGGGAGGAGGGAGGGGGGAGAGGGAGGAGGGAGGGAGGTTTCAGTAATGGGCCACAATAATCAACCACATTGTATATTGACAAAATAAAATAAATTTAGAAAAATAAAATAAAATTTGTTGGCAATATAGCAAAACTTAAGTGTAAGTGTTGTTAATAAACAAAATAATTGGAAAGAAAAGCTCTGGCAAATACAGGGAAAAAAAAAAAAAACCCAGCAAATTCAAACAGGATTTATAACAAGTTTTTTGAAAATATAAAATTGTTAGGCAATAATTTGTTTATTCATCAAATATTTATGGTGCATGTCCTATGTTCCAGACCCTTTTCTATTGAATGAGACAGACAAGGTTCCTGCTTTCAGAGTTTATATTCTAGTGAAGTAAGACAGAAAATAACAAATAATCTGATAAACAAACAACTTCACATATTGATGAATACTACAGAAAAAGAAAAACAAAGTTTATAAGGCAGAAGGGGAGAATCTCCAAACAGGTGGCACTGGAGTCAGGATCTAAATTTGAGAAGCAACCAGTTATGAAAAGTTATGAAAAGCTCGGGGAGTAAGAAATAACTGTAGTGCAAGGACTTCCAGGTAGAAATGAGCTTGTTGTCTTTGAGAACAGAGAATGTAAGTACGGTTATAGCATACGAGTATAGTGTAAAGAAGATCATGACTGAATTAGAAAAAAATGAGATCTAGAACATTGTTTTTTAATTCTTTTTTTTGTTATTGTCCCCTCCCCAGTAGAAGGCTTTTAAAGATTTTTTTCTAATTGTCCTCTCATAAAATTTTAATACCACTGATGTATATCTATCCAATAAATGCATGTGTATCTGTGCTTTGTACATAAAAATAGCAAGCTTTATGTAGAAGAATGAATCAAAATTGAAGATAGAAGTTAAATAAAAATTAGAAAGTGATTAATATCTAACTTGTGTAACTGTAGAAGGGGGCCTTCATAAAATTCATGGAAAGATTAGTATTATCTTTCAATTTTATTTTTCCACAAAAATTCTGAAGTACTTGTGTATAGGTGAGTGATTTTTAATGGAATTTACTTATTTATATAAGTTATAATCTGTCAAATTACATATGCAAAAAAGCAATTTATATAAATATATAATAATGTAATCAAATTATAAAATGATATTCTAAACATTTTTTCAGGAAAAGTAAACCACTTGAAAAAATTAATTTCTTAAAAGTTATTTTTATCTTAACTTTATTTTTGATTGAGATGAGAAAATAAGTTTTGACTAGCTGCTAGATATTCACTCATACATCATCAACAGTTTTTCTTTTTAGTACTTGATGTAAGTGATGATAGGATTAAATAACTTCTGTAGAATTAAATATAAATTATTTCTATTTGACTTTCAAAGCCCATATCACACAAAAGTACACTGAGGATCAAACATATAGACAGTCAACAGCAGCCAATAGGCACAGATAGGCCACTTCTTGACACATGACATTGAAAATAAGCAATTACAGCCATCTATTAGTCATGGTTGTATAGTGCTGGGTCTTGCATACATTTTATGTATCTTCCATGAGCTTAATGATAATGCTATTCATGTAATATCCAAGAAAACTTAACATGAGTGATTAAATTCTAGGGACTAAGATTTTGTCAGATACTGTTGAGCTTTGGAGGGCCACGAACCATTGTAATACTGTTGCTTTGTGTTGCTTTGCCCCCCACGGATTTGTCACCCCATTTCCCCTGGGTGACGGAGATGCAAAGGATTACTCAAAGCCCATCTCTACTGAGCAGTGAGAGGCCCCGAAGTGGTTAATCTCCTGGAACCCTCAAGAGAGAGGCATTCCTTCGCTGGGAAATTAATGCCAAATTGGGGTTCTCTTCCTGCATTTATTTTCCAGACCAGGAAGTTACTGGAAGAGAACAAAGTTGGGGTTATAGTTTAACAATATAGGCTGGTAACTTTCAGTGAAACAAGCCAGATGACATTCCAGTAAGGCAATTAAGTGGTCCTATCAACAACAGTTTGATCTTAGCAAATATTCCTTCTGAACAGCAATTTCTCAGTATCTTTACATAACAATCAGTAACTAGTCTGTCTTTGAGCAAGAAACCTGCTGTGCCACAATCCTTATCTTGCAACAGAGACTTATAGCCTAAGGGTAATTTCCAGTCCTTGCAAGGTCCAATATTTGAAACTGCAAAGCTTTGGAAAACCAGGCCCTGTGAAATACATATGCTTTTTAGTATATTCCACATCTCCCCCATTTTATTTATTTAAAAGGAAAAACAAAAGCTATAGATCAGGTTGGCATAGCTAAGACAAAAAGCATTTTGTTAAAGCAAAGTTTCATTTAGCATGGCAAGTTCTTTTAATTTACTTCAGGTGAGGACTGATGATGTCATCGTCTCAGGGTGGAAGCAGCATCAGGGTGCTGTGAATTGGGTGTAATTAGTAATTGTTGAAACTCCAGAATGGTCCATAAAATAGTTGGTTCTGAGTTCAGGGAGTTTGTTAATGTTAAAACTGTCCAGGATGTACTATTTCCAAAGCATCTAGTCTTTTGTCAATTTTTTGATTAATTACAAGTCTTTTGCTTAAGAATAGGATGTCTCATCCAAGTTACAAACACCCTCTTTAAGGCCAGGAAAATTTAGAGAACTGCTTTTGTAGAGAAGACGTTATTTCCCCCATTATGATCAAGGCATTCTTCATAAAAGCATTGATGATCAATATCTAGATTGAAAAGTTCTTACTTTTCGTTGCATAAATCTCTTGGTGTTGGGAAGGCTCTTTCCCAAGTGATGATAGAAAGAAGCATCTCAGCTCACTTTCTTTCAGTGATCTGTTCCACGTTGCTGGGAATGCTGTTTCCCAGGTGAAGATCTGTCTGTCCCACTTCAGGGGGAAAGATGAACAGCAGGATGAAGCAGCACCAGGCCAAATTTTTAGGGCAACATAAAAGAGATCAGCAACTTGGAAATGAGACATGCTGTCTTATATCCAAAGTTTTAAATTATATCCTGTTATAATAAGAGAGATATTTAATTTTCATTGAACTTATAAAAATAGCCATATTGCCATAATAATCATGAGAATACTTAAAGTTACTAAATTTGGGGGGGGGGAATCAAATACGGAGAAAACAAATGCTTTTATGTCTGTTTTAAATGACATTTTACCAAACTGTTGTTAGTTATAGGTAGCTTAAGAGAGAGGGAGAGTTTTCTTACATTTGGAAAAACATTAGGAGAATCAGCAGTGTTTTAAAATAAGGAAATGGTAAAAACCCATAACACTTTTTAGTTAATTTACTAATTAACTTTTGTTGTTTTGACCTTTGTGAATAATTTTACAAACCCATCAGTTTCTTCATCAGAATTTTGGAACTTCAGTTTAAAGCTATGAACTCAAAGTTTGTCAGGAAACTGTACCTATCAGAGGTTTTTTTTTTTTTTTCATGAAATATTTGAAGACATAAAATTATAATTAAACCAAGGTTATGACCGGTAGCATTTATATCAAGACACAGATATTTAAGAACCTTACAAGACTTTGGTATACATATTCATAACACTTTAGTACTGACAATGCTTTCCCATATAGTCTAATTTATTAAATAAGCCAATTAGTTTTGATACATCTTTTACATATCCTTTGAGAAACTCCAGGGCCCTTGGAATTCCTCAAAATTATTTTAACCTTTCAGAATTTCATGTTGGAAAGCTTTGTTAAATAACAAAAGGCTTAAAACATTTAGTTGAATAAGATCACAAATTACTACAAAAAATAAAACCAAAGTGATAAAGGCAGAGAGCACAAGAACTTATCATGAAATAAGTTTTTTAAACCAGTTATCTGAGGGACAAAGAAAACCTTTTACAATTTTGTATTAAGAGCAGTTAAGTGAAAAGACCTTTAGTAATCCTGTTTGACTAGTAAACCCAGTCAGCAATGTGTGCTGATAAGAACATTTTATACATTCAGGTTAGTAAATAGGCATCCATTTTTCAGAGCAAGTCATACAAAGCCCAGTTTTAGTTTTAGCTAAATTTACCAAATACATATTTATGGTTTCCCGGCAAAAAACTTGGTGTATTAGATTTATACCCTTATCAGTTAATGTCAACTAAATCTTATGCGATATTTGGCATAGGTTTCTTTTCACTAGCCATTTTAGGTTCCAGGTATCCACGTGGCATTTGGAGCCATGTGGAATCCAGAGAGGCAGAAGGCAGTATTCACTATCTATGTCTAAAAGATATTGTCTCTCCCAGCATGGCCGGGAGGCAGAGCTGACATAACAAGGAGACATAATGACTTAGAGACAAATTTAAGTAAAAGGTTTGAATCAAATTTTGAAAATAAATTTATCAAAACTTTAGAAGATTTAAGTCATGTGAACTTGAAAATTATACTTATTTATTTAATGAGTGCACATTAATTATAAGCCAATTTGGTACCTTGCACATAAAACGATTACACAAACAGATATGAACATATAGACATAACATACAGCTTATACACGCATATATGCAGACATAAACAACAAGAACAAACAAGGATCTTACAAGTTTTAAGATGTAAAAAAAGCTCACTAGTGACAAGGACAGTCAGGTTTAGATTGTGTTATTTCTAAAAGACTTATTGGTGAGGCTTCACCTTGCCTTAAAGCAAGCAAGATAACAAATCTATATTGTAAAGCAAAGTATGCAAACCTTTTCAAGAAGATGCAGAGAAGATTTTCTTCCTTTAAGAAGATAGCATAGAAATTTTACCATAGAATTTTGTGAAGAAATACATAGATGAGACTAGAAGAGAATTTAGAAGTCTGTTTAAGATAACCAAGTGGATGCCAGAAAATTTGAGACCATCTAGTTAAACAGGTAGATTTTAGTCTAGTTTTTGTTTCTCAAACAGCTTACTGAGCTCAAGAGCTGAGCCACCAATCAGAGATGAAACCATTTGACTCTTCAGGTTTTTAGGAGAAGAGCAGTAGACCCAAAAGGGGTCTGGTTGGCACCATGGCTGCTTTTCTTCATAAAACTCCAGAGCCTTCAGAGAAAAAGAGTAGCACATGCAGTTATGAAAAGAACCACTGCTTTTAAGAAAGGAGAGAAGCATTGTGCAGATAAGAAAGAAAAACATGCTCAAACAATACCAACACTGTAAAGAAATGTTAACTTCTTTTACTTCAGATTGTCCAATTTAAAGTTCTCTCAGTCACTGGCAAAGATTAAGTTTTATCCTTTTTTGGTGACATAAACATGTATTAGTTCTTTGTTAAGGTCTTGGATAGGTCTCCGAGCGACTGGACATAGATTCCTAGTTGTTAGGTGGGAAGCCTTAATGAGACCCATTGCATAATTAAACAGTGCCCAATTTGTTCCCCAATTTTTATGTTAAGGCTTCCTTCCTTGAGGTATCAAGGACGTGGTTGTTTAATATCCACTAACAGTTTTACAAGCTGCCATTCAGTTACTTATAGCCTGCTGCTTTAAGGAGACATTGGAGTTGTAATGTATGTTCAGTCTCCCCTTTCATTAAAGAATTATCCATATTTTAAAAGTAAAGAAAACAAAAAAATATCACCAGGGTTGAAAAAGCATAACTTTGACCTGCCGCAGGCGTGCAGTTGCTAATCCAAAGCCACCTGTGATTCCCTTACTGAGATGCATTTACCTTATTAGGGACTCCCTTGCTGGGATGAATCAGACGTCCTATTACTCTCTAATGCTTGGCAGGTCAGTCTCCGATCCATGGAGAACGTCCTCACACAAGGCACCATTTTGTTGCTTTGTGTTGCTTTGCCCCCCACAGATTTGTCACCCACTCTTCCCCTGGGTCACGGAGGTGAAAGGATTACTCAAAGCCCATCTCTACTGAGCAGTGAGAGGCCCCGAAGTGGTTAATCTCCCTGGGAATGCTAAAGTGAGAGCCAACCCTTCCATTTGGGAAATTAACACTGAGTTGGGGTTCTCTTTCTGCATTTATTTTCCAGACCAGGAAGTTATAGAAAGAGATATAGGTGGGGTTATAGTTTAACAATATAGGCTGGTAACTTTCAGTGAAACAAGCCAGATGACATTCCAGTAAGGCAATTAAGTGGTCCTATCAACAACAGTTTGATCCTAGCAAGCATTCATTCTGAACAGCAATTTCTCAGTATCTTTACATAACAATCAGTAACTAGTCTGTCTTTGAGCCAGCAACCTGCTGTGCCACAAGCCTTACCTTGCAACAGAGACTTACAGCCTGAGGGTAATTTCCAGTCCTTGCAAGGTCCAATATTTGAAACTGCAAAGCTTTGGAAAACCAGACCCTGTGAAGTACATATGCTTTTTAGTATATTCCACATAATACCTAAGACTTTTTTACCTCTCACACCAAGGATCAATTTTCTCTTTCCGGGGACAGTATCATTCAGTTTGAGAATACATAATCTAGGGTTAGCAGGGTAAGGCATGAAGATTGGATTGTGTATTAATCGTAATAGGAGACTTTGGAGTGTTTTAAGCCAGTGGGTGATATAATATGGTTTGCATTTTTAAAGGATAATTCTGGCTATTATGTGGAGAATTGGCAGAAATTTGAGAAGATCTTAAGTTCCCCAAACCCAGTTTACTCAGATTAAGGCCTTACCTTCGTTTCCAAATCTTTTTGTTACTCTTCTCTCTCCATGCTGCCAAAGCAAGAGGTCATGTGCTTACTGCTCTTGTTTTCAGTTCTCTTTTAATTGTTGCTACCTGGAGATTTCCCTCACAACCTTTAAAGCTCAGCTATAACATTTAAAGAGAGGTCTGTAATATTTTATCCAACATTTTAAAGCGTAGTTCTTTTTAGTGAAAGAATATTTTTGTACCCATTTTTTAGTCTCTTTTAAATGAGTGGGTTTATTTAGCTACTCCTGTGTTCAGCAAGTGATATAGTTTTCTTCCTTCATTATGGAGACAAGAAGATTTTAGGGGACTCAGTTGTGTTGTGTTCTCACTTTATGAGACCTCTCCTTCAATATATACTTTTGCTTCTTTAAATGAGTAAGGTTAGCAGTTCATAGTTTATCTCAGAAGCCTCTGGAATTGATTTTAAAAGGACATTAAAGCAACACTAAAAATATTTACCATCTGAACTATAACCCATTGCAAATTATGCTCAGGTATATTGTGCAACATATTTACTGCACAAAGTTGAGAAATTCCATTTGTTTCTCTTACCAAGGTACGTGTAGAGTGGTTGTCAAACAGGACCCTCATTTCCCTGGCTTTGTATCTTCCAATGACTTCTCTAACTGGAAAGTTTGAGAGGAGTTGGATATGTTAGAAACCTTTTTGTTTATCTCTTGGATCTATTTATTTGGTCAGAAGATTCTCCAGTTTACTCTCAAACATAGAGTATGCTCTGTGGGCCAAGGACACCTGTTCCTATATGGGAGGTCTACAGTTATCCAGCTCTGCTTGTGACTGGGTGAAGTATGAGGAAGTTCTTGTGGCCCCATATCTAAGCATGTCCTCCAATTCAGCTTTCATCAATTATAAAGGAGATATATTGAGCTCTATTTGTGTGATTATTATGCCAATCTCTCAAATGGTTAAAAACTAGCAAAGAGAAAAATAGTTTTATTTATTAGTCCTCTGAAACTTCACAGGTGGTACAGTTTCAATCTGAGAGGGAAGGCATAACTGTTACAGATATGCCTAGACCTAGCATTACTTCTTTAAGGTCAATACAGGATGTGGGTTATTTGGAAATATATTGCGATCTCTAAGAGAGGAAAGAAGACTTTTGGTATTCCAGAGTGGCATCTTGTATCTTTTTCCGATAATGACCTAGAGAAACGGTTAGGGGATTCTGACCATATCTCTAATGGTAATGTGTGTACAAACCAAGCCTGATTGTATAATCCCATCACTAATCATTAATACCATACTCTCTTCCGTTTTAACTTGTTTATTATACTCAGAAATAACAATACCACCTGAGAAATGAGGAATGGGATGCAGTCAAGGCAATGCATTTTGAAGAATTCTACTTTAATATAGGCATATGTCCTTTTATCCAGGCAGGATACAAGTTCAAGCCAAATCTTAACCCTATCACCTTTTGAACAGCCAATTGTGTTAAATCCTGCACTTACTCTTTTAACCCAGCCACAAACTCTTTTTGGGGTACGTGCAGCCCCATTGCCAAAATAGCATCTTTTAGTTCATGATGGTTTCCAGCAAAAGGGATACGTGATGAAACTCACACCACAGACAAAGAGGTGAAGCTGACAAAAAGAATTTACCAAAAGTTCTTTGGATAAGTTTCTTATTCTCCAGAAGTCATCTCATCATCACTGTACACACAATATAGGCAGTAAGAGCCCAAAAGTGTCTACGGTTTTCCTTTGGAGTTTGTCTGTCTTAAGGAAAACTCCAAAAGAGGACCAAAAAGCTTGGTACTGTCCTTGACTCCTACTATACTTCTCTTGCACCTAATAGAAAATCAATCTTCTCTTCTACTGTAATTCTCTTTTTATCTAATAAAAAGTCCTACAAGATACACTTTCAGAAAATAGCCAGAACTCAACCAATTGTCAACAAACCCACAGCCACCATACTGGTCCAAATCACCAGTAACTGTTACCTGCATTATTGGAATAGCCTCCAAGTTAACCTTCATTTTCCCAAAATTGTACTGACATAGACTATTCTTGAGAGCTGCCAGAGTGATCCTGTTAAAATATAAGACAAATCCTGTCATTCTCCTGCTGTAAGTACACACATGGCTCCCCATCACTCAGTGTAAAAGAAAAATTCCATTCTAGAATCCACAGGGGCTCTAAGCTATCTGCTTCTCCCCCAGCCCCATTACCTCTCTGAAATCACCTACTGCTACTCTCTACCTTGCTCATTCAGCTCCAGCCATGCTGGCATCCTCCCTGTTCCTCCAACAGGCCATCTCCTTGATGGGGTCTCAGAACTTGCTGTCCCTGTACCTGGAATGCTCCTTCTCCAGACAGCTACAGGGCCAGTTCTCTCACGGCCTTCAGGTATTTACTCAAAATCCAAGTTCTCTCTCAGTGAGGTCTTTCCCTATCTATCTCACTTCAGCCTCCTCTGTGGAATTTCATTTCCCCATTCTTGCTTTATTTTTTCTTCTCGACACTTGTCACTATGAAAATACTTTATGTTTACTTATTTACTTTGACTTCTGTCTCTGACACTAAAATAAAAACTCTATGAGGGTTAGAGTTTTTTTTATCATTATTTGTTTATTTTGCTCATTACTATGTCATCAGTACCTGTGCCCAGAATAGTGCCTGGCAGAGAGCCCACCCAAAGTAAGTTATTTGTAGGATGAAGATAAAACAAATAAATTAAAAAGTAAATGGGGTCAAAGCACGTCAAAAAGGGGCAATTTTCCCTGGGTTTAGCGTAAAAGTTACAAACACAAATGCCTGCAAAGGACAGCTGTACATTTTATTAGAGTGAAGCAGGCCTGCTGGGGGTGTGGCCAAGTGGAGAGGGTATTCTGAGTCTAAAGGGGGCTGAGCCCTACCTCAGACTCAGCTGCTTGTATCCTTGTTGGAATGTGGGCCCTAATCCTCATGTTTTGTTTTGTTTTATTTTCATTTTCCAGAGAAGCCAGAAACACGGATTTTCATAATGTGAAATTTCCCAGGTGTCTAAAGTACCTAATTTAAAGTAGAAAACAATAAATACATGAAGAACAAACATGACAGCTGGCTGAAATTGGCCTCTGGGCAGCCTGCTGGTGTTTGCTGGACTAAACTGTGTGATGTATGAAATAATATTGATCCCTGCTGTAGACAGGTGGGCCTGCTTTGTGTAATTCCTGAGGCAATCGGCCTCAGGTCATGTCAGGTGGAGAGAATGAACTGGATTTACCACCTTCTTTCAACTCCTGGAAGCTCCATGCCTCCCCGCACTACACATGGAGCTAGGGAAGCCTGGGCAACAGGTAGTCCCCAGCACTCTTTCTTTGGGGGCAGAGGTATAGGTTAGTGAAGGGAAAGGATGCAAAAAACAGAAAACAAACCAACAAAAAACCCGGTGAGGATTTTGAGAGGGACTTCAGGAGAAGGACTGGGGAAAGGCAAGGAGAGGAGGAAGAGAAGAACGCAGACCCGTGCATTGAACACCATAGTTCTGAGTGACATTTGGGGGGGGTCACCACTTGTCCCCACCAACCACAACCCCTCCATGTGATACTATACTATATAGCAAGAGGAGTTAGTTGTACAAAGTCACAACTCCCAGCCTGACTGCCCATGGTATCTACCTCACTTAGAGACAAAGAGCTGCACAAACTGTCATCACAGCTCCCTGTGAGCTTGGGGTGGACAAGACTGGCCACGAAATCCCCATGAGGGGTTAGTAGCCACTGGCTTTGTCTGGGGTCTGGCCAGAATGGGGCTTCTGGGAGCAGCAGGCCTCCCGTTGGAGGAGCACTGGTTGGAGCCACCTGTGGTTTCATGAAGCTGCTGGAAGAAGCATGGACAGGCAAGTACTTCCCATGCCCTGGAGAGAGGCATTAGGCTTAATCCTCTGATGTCCCTCCTCTCTAGGGAGGCAAGAAACATTCCAGCAAGAGGAAAAGCAGTGATGGGACCACTGTACCTGGGTTCAGCAAGGTTCCCTTTTTCTGGATAAAATACTTACCAAACACAAGGTGACACATCGCTTAAGTTCTGAGAGCCCCACTAACCCATTCTCTACCAGCGTTGTTTACCCAGTGTAGGAGAAATGATCCAGGACCTTCAGGTCCAAGATTTACTGCACCTGGGTCCTCTGGGAAACGTGGAGGCAGCCACAGCCCACTGCTTATGGAGTACCACCTTAGTGTGTCTAGGCTGGGGGTTGGTGTTCTGCTTGGCAGGTGTGCCCTGAGCTCCCTGGAACAAGAAAAGACTTATAGGTATAAAGTTGACTCCTGCTTAACTCGTCTGAGTCATCCTTGTCAAAATGTCCTTCTAGGGAACCTCCAGTGCATTTGGCTTCTTTGACAGTTGCCACTTCCTTGGTGTACAGGGCCAGGGGGGACAATGTGGATACTGCCAGAAGTCCCACTTTTTCCTGGGCCTTCCCATCCCTCTCAGGCCCCACTCCCCACATCTCTTTTTCTGTATTCTCACTCTCTCTGTCAGTCTTTCTTATTTGAATTCCTCCTTTCTCAGTGTCCTTCCCCTTCCGCCTTCCCCCCAACCCATGAGTAGACCCTCCTTTTGTGTATCCTTTAGCCACTTTCCAGATCCCTGCCAACTTCATCTTTCTCCATCTTATTCTGCACATCTTCTAAGCTTCTTTGTGCCCTTCTCTACCCTATTTATTCTGTCTGTTTTCCTCTAAGCCCCAAGAACTAACTCTCCGTTATCCTTCACCCCCTTCCCAGTTGAATGTTTCCTTCTCATGGCTCATCCCCTCCACCAGGAAGCCTTTCCCTTTCGGCCCCTCCCCACCTCTTCCTAAACAGTCATCTCCTCCTCTCCCTTCCCCTATAGCCCATCTCTAGTTCCTTCCGCTCCTCCCCTCCAGACCAGACCAGCTAAGTCCCATTCCATTTTTAGATGACTGGTTACGATACTAGCTGAACTTTATCCACAGTCTGAATTGACAGCTGTTCTTTCTCTCATGCCCCATCCACCAAACACATCCAATCTTCTCCACAAGACAAAGTGCTTACACACAGCATTTCATGTCCACATAAATTTGTATTTTTCAGAACAAAACAACAGTTATGCTGGCAAAGATGTTGGGTTAACAGGAAACCTTAAGCTTCCAATACACTGAAAAGTCAACATTTATCACGTGTCTATAAATTATACATTTGCCTCTACGAAACTGGCAAATTTCACTCTAACAGGACTTTTTCACCAAATCATAGACATAGATATGGAAATCATCATCAAACTTGATGAAATACACAGAAGGTTTGGCTTCCACTTGGTGAATGACCATGCCGATCCTTTTGGAGCCATCTTCTTTGGTATATTCCACATGTTTACCTATCAGACCATCTACAACTCCTCCTGGCTCCCTCTCTGCTGGAGGAGACTCACTGGACTCTGGCATGATACGGAGGTCACCTTCTTTGTAATCATCTAGAAGCTGGTACATGTACAAGACAGGATCTTTCTCATATGTAATATAAAACCAGGCTTTCATGATAGGTGCTTGGGCTAAGACCATCCCCCTCCATTCATCCTTAGAACCATGCTCACCCTCAAACATATGTTCCACTGCTTTGCCAATTATCGTATTTGCAAGGTTGGCATCACTAACTTGAGATGATGCCACCTTGTCGGAAAGAATTTTAAGAGACAAAACTCTTTCATCTCTGTGAAGTTCCAGTCCATAGACACAGTCAATTCCATCATATTTCACCAGATAAAGAGAGGGATTTATAGGCACCTGATCCAGAACGGTTCCTTTCCACTGGGTGATGGGCTCATCGCCTTCCTTCCATCCGTGAGAAATTCTGCAGCCCACGATGTTCCTGCGGGGCTGGGAGGAAGGTCTGCCCCTCTGCTTCTTTTGGGAGGCTTTTTTCTTCATCATGTTTGCAGACCCAGTGGTCCGTCCCACAGCTGCCCTAGTTTGTTGCCCCTCGGCCTCCTGTGCGTTGGGGGTCTTCATGCCTGCAGGGGGAGGAGAGACGATAGAGAGAAATATCCAACATGCCACAGGTGAACTTTATGTACCCGGCGTTGGCGCCCAAACGTTCCCCCTGAGCCCGGCAGCAGTGCTGGAAATCCTGGCTGCGTGCCTGCAGTGCTCTCCCTCTTAGATTTCTTGAGGCTGCGGGAAAGGGCTGGATTGGTGATAGTGCTGGCTGGGATTCAGAACTCTGCAGAAGGGGGCAGGCTACCTGGTCTTTGCAAGGGGCCCACTCCAGACCCCCTGTAAAGCACCTATCCCTCCACTACCTTGACCGGTACCCACTGCTCTCCTGCCCTGAGCGTCCCAGCCTGCTGCCCACACGCCCCGTCCCTACCCCAACCGCTACCCTGGCACCCACCACCCTTTACTGCGTTCACCTTTAAATCCTTGCCTAGCTCCTAATGCCACCCCTCTTTTCCTGTTGCCCACAGCACTGCTCGCCCCATCCTTGCCCGGCGCCCACCTCCAATCTATCTTCTGCTGAATTCCATCTCATCGCTCCCCCCTGTCCATTCTGGCACCCACCAACGGCCTTGCCCTGCCTGGCGTCCACTGCCGGAGATCACGGGCCTCACGTGCCCAAATCGGACACCTCGCTGTTGCCTCCGCTGTGAGCCTGTGGGAAGGAGGATCAGCAGCGACCAGCCGAGTGAGTGTTTGCAAGAGTTGGGAGGTGAGTATCCGGAGATTTGTGGTAGTGGACGGGTAGGGGAAGAAGGGGGAGAAGGTGTCCTCAGTCCTGGAGTATGGGGTCCTTGTCTTCCCCGTTTTTGGTCTAGTCCTGACTGCCACATTGGGCTTCCTCCAGCTTTTGCATCTGCTGAAGTCTCCTCATCTTTCTGTATAGTACTAGTGTGTTAGTTTCCTTTCAGTATTGAGGCCTCCTTTTCCTGCTAAACACTGAGCAGCTTACCTTCCTTTTCATGGGGTCCTTTCTGGCCTCCTCCTTCCCTTTCCAAAATTCATAATGATGGGACCTGTAGGTGGCCCTTTAACCTCTTTCTGACTCCCTCAACTAATCCACCCAAGCTCTCTAGCTCCACCTACTAGTCTTCTTGCTCCATATGTGTTCCATCTTTCAAACATTCCTCACAGTTTTTGCATGTACACAAATTCACACAGAAATACCACATTCATTCATACATAGAGACATAAATCCATTATGTTCATGCACAAATGTATGTATGTGCACACACATATACATATATATATACACATTCTATGTATATTTACAGATATTCATATCCATAGGCACATAATCCCATATGCACACATATATCTAATCACATAACACACAGACCTAATTCTTTGTATATACATACAGACTCACAAATACACATATTAAAATTTTCTTGAAAGCAGTATATAGGCATATATTAGATTTGGAGACCTAGCTTTGAAGAAGTAGTGGCTCATTTTAAGCTGAAAGTGTTATGTGATATTCTTGAATTTGATTGCATTTCTTAACAAAGGTTGTCTAGTTTTGCATAAAGTGACATCGTTTTGAATCGTGTTTGTATCCTTTTATGTTTGTATAGTTTTTCAGAGTATCCTATAATTATGAAAATAATCAATAATTTTAGGGTGCCATATCAGGTAGGATGTTTCCATTTTATTTTCTATTGTTTTAAATTGGTTATGAATATTCATGAGATACAAAGCAGATTGTCACCCCTTGTGCCCAAGATATGAAGGCCAGATTCGTACTGGCAGCATACCAATTACCAGAAATTGCATCTGTACCCCGTGCCCCCCTCCCAAATATCCCCATCTTTCCTCCCTCTCCCTCTGTTCCCCCCACTCTACTTTGTAGCCCAAGGTACTTTCTCTCCCTCTGCAAGTCCAAGCCACCACTGTGGTCTCTCTTTCCTTCCTTCTTTCTTTCTTAGCTCCCACATATGAGTGAGTACACGTGGTATTTATCCCTCTGTGCTTTGATTATTTCAACATAAGTTTCTCTGGGCTCATCCATGTAGTTGCAAATGGGAGAATATCTTAAAGTCTGTGCCCAAACCTAGTTCCTGAAGTGTTTCACCTACATTTTCCTTCAGTAATTTTACAATTTTAGGTCTTATACTTAAGTCTTTAATCCTTTTTGGGTTAATTTTAGTATATGGTGAGAGGTGCATATCTAGTTTCATTCTTCTGCATATGGATGTTCAATTTTCCGAGTGCCACTTGTTGAAGAGGCAGTCTTTTCCCCAATGTAGATTTTTGTTGCCTTTGTCCAATATCAGATGGCTGTAAACCTGAGGGGTGCTTTGTGGTTCTCAATTCTGCTCCATTGGTCTGAGTGTCTATTTTTACACCAGTACCATGCTGTTTTGTTTACTATAGCTTTGTAGTAAAATTTTAAGTCAAGTAGTGTTTTGCCTCCAGCCTTATTTTGTTTGCTCAGGATTGCTTTGGCTATTCGGGGTCTTTTGTTATTCCATATGAAAGGTAAGATTGTTTTTTCCATTTCTGTGAAGAATGTCATTGGTATTTTGATGGAGAATGCATTGAATCTATAGATCACTTTGGGTAGTATAGACATTTTCATAATGTTAATTCTTCCAATCCAAGAGCATGGAAAATCTTTCCATCTTTTTGTTTCTTTAATTTCTTTCAGAAATGGTGTGTAGTTCTCGTTGTAGAGATCTTTCACCTCCTTGGTTAAATTGATCCCTCAGTTCGTTATTTTCTTCATGACAATTGTAAATGTGGTTGCTTTCTTTATTTCTCTTTCTGTTAGTTCATTATTTGAGCATATAAATGCAACTGATTTGGGAGCATTTATTTTGTATCCTCAACGTTACTGAAGTTATTAATCAGCTCTAGGAGTTTTTGGATAGAGTCTTTAGGTTTTTTGATATATTGTATCATGTCATCTACACATAGAGACAGTTTGACTTCATCTTTTCCAATCTGGATTCCCTTTATTTCTTTCTCTTGCCTGATTGCTCTGGCTAGTACCTCCAGTGCTATTTTAAATAGAAGTGGTGAGAATGGGCATCTGTGTCTTCTTCCTAATCTTAAGGGAGAGGCCCTCAGTTTTTCCCCATTCAGAATGATACTGGTGGTGGGCTTGTCTTAAATAGCTTTTTTTGAGTTGAGATACTTTCTTTCTGTACCGAATTTATTGAGAGTCTTTAATTATAATGGGATGTTGAATTTTGTCAAATGCTTTTTCAGCATCTATTGAGATAATCAGATGGTCTTTGTCCTTGAGTTTGTTTATGTGATATATCACATTTATTGACTTTCGTATGTTATACCATCCTTGCATCCCTTGGATGAATCCCACTTGATTATGGTGCATGATTTTTTTAATGCGTTGATGTATTCTAATTGCTAATATTTTGTTGAGGATTTTTGCACTTATGTTCGTCAAGGATATTGGCCTGTAATTTTCTTTTTTTCTTGTGTCTTTATCTGGTTTTGGTATCAGAGTTATATTGGCCTCATAGAATGAGTTTTGGAGCATAGCTTCTCTTTCCATTTTTTGGAATAGTTTGAGGAGAATTGGTATTAACTCCTCTTTGAACGTTTGATAGAATTCAGCTTTAAAGCCATCTGGATCTGGACATTTCTTTGTTGGAAGATTTCTGATTACTGATTAAATCTCATTGCTTCATATTGGTCTGTTCAAGTTTTCTACTTCTTCTTGGTTCAGTCTGGGTAGTTTGTATGTGTCTAGAAACTTATCCATATATTCCAGATTTTCATATTTGTTGCCATGGAGTTCTTTATAACAGTCTCTAATGATTCTTCATATTTCTGTGGTATTGATTGTAATATCTCCCTTTTCATTTCTGATTTTTGTTATTTGGATATTCTCTCTTCTTTTTTGTTAACTTAGATAATGTTTTGTCTATTTTGTTTATCTTCTTGAAACACCAACTTTTTGTTTCATTGATTTTTTGCTTGTTTTATGGTCTTTATTTTATTTATTTCTGCTTTTATCTTAATTATTTCTTTCCATCTACTACCTTTAGGTATGGATTGTTGTTGTCTTTCAAGTTCTTTGAGGCATAGTGTTAGGTTGTTTATTTGAAGACTTTCCATTCTTTTGATGTAAGCATTTATTGCAACAAATTTGCCTCCTAGTACTTCTTTTCCAGTATCCCACAGGTTTCAGTATGATGTATCTTTATTTTCATTAGTTGCAAGAAATTTCTTGATTTCCTGTTTAATTTCTTCTTGGTCCCACAGGTCATTCAGGAGCCCATTGTTCAGTGTCCATATATTTGTATAGTTTCCAGAGTTTTCTTATTATTCATTTCCAGTTTTAGTCCATTGTGGTCTGAAGATACTTGGAGTGATTTCAATTTTTAAAAATTTGCTGAGACTAGATTTGTGACCTAATGTGTGGTCTATCCTGAAGAATGTTCCATAAGCTGATGAGAAGAAAGTATATTCTTTAGTTGGTGTGTGAAATGTTTTGTATATATCTGTCAGTCCAGTTTGTCTAAGGTGTAGATTAAATCCTGTGTCTCTTTGTTGATTCGTTGTCTAGACGATCTGTCCCCTACTTAGGGAGGGGTGTTCGGATCACCCATAATTAACATATTAGTGCCTTTTTCTTTCTTTGGGTCTAAGAGAGTTTGCTTTATATATCTGGGTGCTCCAGTATTAGGTGCATATATTTTTATGATTGCTATATCTTCTAGCTGGATAGATTGTTTTATCATTATATAGTGGCCTTCTTTGTCTCTTTTTACATTTTTTGGTTTAAAGTTTATTTTATCTATATAAGAATAGCTACTCCTGCTCATTTTGGTTTCCATTTGCATGGTATATCTTATTCTATCCCTTCACTTTTAGTCTGTTTGTGTCTCTACAGATGAGGTGGGTCTTTTGAAGACAGCATATACTTGGGTCTAGCTTTTTAATCCAATCAGTCAGTCTGTGTCTTTTGAATGGGGAGTTTAATCCATTCACATTTAGGGGAGTTATTGACAAGCATGTTTAACTTCCGTCTTTTAGTTGCTTCTTGTTTAGATGATTTAAATATCTTTTGATCATTGCTTCCCCTTTTATTTTTCTTCTTCAATGTTAGTTAGAAATTTAAGATGTCACGATTTAGCTTCTTTCTCTTTCTCATTGGCAGATTTGTTTTAATGGTGGGTTTTGCTCTTTGTTGGGTTTTTATGATAGTATTAGTAGTTATCATTATTCAGATTCCAGATGAAGGACTCCCTTGAAAATTTCTTGCCAGGCTGATGGTGTGGTTGTGAACTCCCACAACATTTGTTTTTCTGGGAAATACACTATTTCTCCCTCAATTGTGAAGGAGAGCCTTGCTGGGTAAAGAATTCTTGGCTGGCAGGTTTTTTCTTTTATTATTTTGAATATATCATTCCACTTTCTTCTGGCCTATAAAGTTTCAGTTTAGAAGTCTGCTGTTAGTCAAATGGGTGCTCCCCTATAGGTGACTTGATGCTTTTTTATTGCTGCTTTTAGAATTCTTTCTTTGTCTTTGAGCTTTGCAAATTTAACTCTAATATGTCTTCGGGGGGTGGGGGGTTGGATTGAATCTTTTTGGGGACCTTTGAACTTCCTGGATCTGAAGGTCTGTATCTCTCCCTAGACCTGGGAAGGTTTCTGTTACTATTTCCTTGAATAGGTTTTCAATACCTTTTCCTTTCTCCTCCCCTTCTGGAATACCCACAATATGGATGTTAGAGCATTTGAGGTTGTCTGCTATCTCTCTTAGATTTTCCTCATTATTTTAAATTCTTTTTTCCATTTTTTTTTGTCTGCCTGGGTTATTTCAAAAAGACCATCATCAAGATCTGAAATTCTTTCTTATTCTTGTTCTACCCTGCTGCTCAAGCTCTCTGTTGTGTTTTTTTATTTCACTGAGTGAATCTTTCATTTCCAGGAATTCTGTTACACTCTTTTTGAAGGTATTAATCTCTTTGTAGATTTCTTCCTTCATATTCTGGATATTTTTTCTTGTTTCATTGTGTTCTCTAATTGAGTCTTCTTTTATTTCTTTGAGTTTTCTTAAGATCATTGTTTGGAATTCTTTTTCAGACATTTCAAGGATTCCCTGTTCCATGGATTCCGAAAATTGAGCATTACTGTGTTCCTTTGGTCGTGTCATATTGTCTTGTTTATTTTAGTTCTAGTGTTTTTTCATTGATGTTTGGTCATTTGTAGAGGATTTTCTTCTTCTATTACACTGAGTTTGGCTATGAGGATAAGATTAATTCTGCTATTTGCAGGCTTTACTGGTGACTCTTCTTATATCATTGTAGTCAGGTGAGCAGTAGGTTAGCTGTGGAGTGGCCCTGACTGCTACAGTGGTGGTAAATTGTCTTTGCTTGAGAGTAGGTGTGATGGTGGCTATATTACACCCCCTTGGGTCCTGTTCCAGAATTTGTGGCTGTAGAATGAGCCTACAGTGCTGCACAGGTGTCCTCAGCTCTCCTCGATGGGGCAGGCCATGGGGGCTGGTGCTTCTTTCCTCTGGGTCCGAGGGGGGAGGGGTTACCTGGCCATGTGTGTCTCCTGAGCTCACTTCGGCCAGGATGTTTTTAGTGACATGTGATGAGAAAGCAATCTCAAGTAGGTTACAATAAAGAAATTTATTGGATAATGTATTTGAAAAATCAATAGGTGTTAAGTCAGGTTTAGTCTAGGTGCTCAGTGTTATGGACTGAATTGTATCCCCTGAAATTCATATGTTGAAGTTTTAGCACCCAGAATGTGAGTGCTTATGGAGATAGGTCTCTTAAAGTGGTAGTTAAGGTAAAATGTGGTCACATGTGGGCATTAATACAATAAGACTGTTGTTCTTATGAGAAGAGATTAGGACACAGATAAACAAAGTGGAAAAACTATGTGAAGTCGGATGGGGAAGATGGCCATCTACAAGCCAAGGGGAAATGCTTTAGAAAATAAAATGAATCCTGCAGATAAGTTGATCTTGGACTGACAGGTTTCAGAAGTGTGGGTAATAAATTTGTGTTGTTTAAGCCATCCAGTTTGTGCTACTTTGTTATGGCAGCCCTAGCAAACAAATACCCTCAGTGATTTCACCAAAAACCTGCTTTTGTTGTCTTCTATTTTCTCTCTAATGTCAGTTTCAATCTAAAGTTTATATTACAACATAGTTGCCAATGCTTTGGGAGGCCTATGGTTCCTCATTCATATACAGTGGCAGAGAGACCCTCTTTACAAGTAATTTTTTTATTGAATCATAATTGATTATACATACTTTTGGTATTCAGTGTTGACATATGTTGATCAAATGAATATTCCTAGTATGTATATTGTTACAAATCATACTTATGCTTTATGCCCCTTGTCCGATCTCTCCCTATCCCCCTCTCCCTCCCACCTCCCACCACTGATTACCCTAGATTTCTTCTCTCCCTCTGAAAGAGTATTACTCTGTTGATTTGTTGCCTGGATGACCTGTCCGATGCTGAAAGGTGTGTTCAGGTCCCTCAGTATTATCATAGAGCAAATGCTTCTGTCACTCTGGAATGGGCTTTGTGGAGAGAGACATCCTATTCTTTTCTTTGGTCTCTGCTGGTGACTGTCCTTGTGTCAATGCATTCTAGTGGTTGATGGAACATCTGCATGGTTGTTGTGACCTCTAGCCACTTTTGCAGCAGCTGTAGTTCCTGTGGTGGCTGTGGTGGGTCATCCACATGTAGGTGATGTTTTTGGCATGCTTCTTGGCACTGGCGGTGTGCCTGGTTATGGATGGGGATGGGGGATCTGGTCCCCAGTTCTATGCCCCAGGTGGGGCCCCAAGGCACTGGTGGTGTTCCTGGGCTGGAACTAATTTTTTGTCATTTGCTTACTTCTAAAACGGGTGAACTTCCTATGGGAACCAGGACTTGAGCTGTGTTGTTGAGCTAAATTGCTGCTTTGCTGCTGTTTTCCTAGGGAAGACTTTTGTGCAGCTCAGGGTTTCATGGTTGACCTTATAGGTACTTCCAGCTCTCCAGGGACTGGGTGCACCTGGCTCATGTAGAAACTCTGATCTCGGCCTGGATCTTTTCATCAAACTGCACCCCATGCAATTCTGCATCCCAACCAGTCTCCTCTGAGTGGTCCTGCACTGATTGGGCGGCGGATCGGCTGTCCTTGCTGTGTCCCAGTGTTCTCCTGGTGGGCCTGTCTCCCCCACTACCCATGGTCCAAACACTTCCCATCGGACAGGCCCTGTGCTGGTCCCTTGCCATGACTCATTAGCCTCTGAATGACTCCCCCTTTTCAGCTGTTCTGGCTCCTTGCTCCTGTGTGGGTCCACAGGAACCCTATTAGTGGTGTTGCTGTCCTGGGGGCCATCAAGGCCCTCTTCTCCCCTGCTGCCTCCAAGCAACTACATCTGAAGGGCACAGCTGTAGCTTCTGCCGGCTCCTGCTCCATGCTCTCAGCAGTTCCAGCCTTAAAGCAGCCACTGCCTGAAATACTCCGAGTAGTTTTTTCTTTCTTTCATTGTGGCTTCTCCTACTTCATGAACTCCGTCGGTCTCTCCTCCTCTTCCTCTGAGCTCCAGCAGCCTGAGCTTGGCTGTTGTTAGATTTTTATAGTTGTAAATTGGTTGATTTGTGAGAGAGAGTGACACTGGGGATGATCTATTCTCCCATCTTGACTGGAACTCCCTCCAGGAACTTTTGAACAAAATTATTTTGGTTTACTTCTATTGGACAATGATATGTCCTTTGCCTGCTCTCATAATGTAGCCAAAGTAAATGTTATAACTAATTATTTTGGGTCCAGTTTACATACTCATTTTAGAACCAATTACATTTGGCTAATATGCTTATAATAATGAAGGCCCACCCTGAATTTGGGAGTGGGGTAAATCCCACTGAACTGGTATGGGTACTATACAATCAAGGAGGATTGAAATGGAGACTAGTGAGGGAATCAATAATGTCCACAGAAATTCCAGGTTATAATTTTGGAAGACAATCTAAAAGTTTTTGTCTTTCTTACAAAATTTATGCTTCTCTGATGCTGTTCCCAAATATGCCACTGTCAACTGCAGGTTTGCATGTATTTCTTTTACTAGGTCATAACAATTTACCTTTTTCAAACTTTTTATTTCTAAGTTCTCTCAACTTGTTGGTGTATTTACATTATTTCCTGTGACATACCCCGCCTTTGGGGTCCATTTATGACTCTTTGTCAGGGAATTTGTCCACCTTCCTTTACAGTTATCTTTTCGTATTCATAATTTTTAATGGCCTGTCCCCATAAGGGTAACTACTAGGGCTAGATTAGCACATTAAATGCCCAAGGAATCATAGTTCATATTGTACTTAGACACTCACACAGATCACCTCTACTGGAGCACAGCTTTCCGAACTCTTTCTGTTGAGGGTCACTATCTCCAAACACAATCTGGAATAACTGGTGAGTTCTAACCTATGTAACTTTTTTGAGAATTATGGTGATGTAGGAAGAATTTGATAATAGTCCCACTGGGCACCTGCAGGAAGGACTTTGATGTTGTCTTATAAAGTATTTCTCTCAGTATCATGATAGCTACAAACTATGCAGTGCCCAGGAAGAGTTCCTTAAACACTAACCTCTGAGAGACTACCTTTCCTAACTGTTTTCACTTATCCAACCTTGTGCCTTCTCCAAACCATAAATATTTTAAGGTCATATCTATTGTTTATATGCTCTTTTCTCTTGACCTTATTTATCTTTTTCTCAAATTGACCACCACATGTTGCCATTGCTATCCTTTGAGCCCCCATTGACCACAAGTCCTTTCCTCCTTTAAAAGTTACCACACCTCAGATTCACTCTGAAATCCTCAGAATTCCACAAAACTTGCTTCATTTTCCATTTGTTAAGTTGACCATACATCTCTTAAGAAATTCCAGTGAAGTTCCTCAAGCTGGACACGCACGGTGGTATTGCGTGGAGCTACAGTACAAACTCAGTATGGAAGAAAGCACAGGGCAATCCACATCTATAGTTTTAGGTCACTGGACTAGCACTCTGATTCTAAAGCACAGGTTTTTAGGTGACACAGTTACAGTGATCTTTTAGAAAGAGGAGAGGATGCCACAACTATCTCCATCACACTATGCTGAGTTCCTCACCATTTTTGTTTGCTGCATTAGGAAATAAGAGCAGCTCTTCACTATGTCTGATACTTGATGGAATTGTCCATCTAAAGACTGACCTGAGCTGAGATTACTGGCCTGGTTATGATAATTGTGCAGCCAGCTCAAAAGCCCCATTGGTAGAACATGTAGCGAGCTGACATTTGTTTGTAGAGCTTCTCATTGTATGTGTACAGTTCCATACATGGCTACTTCTCACCATGAAGCTTATGTGACAGACTATCCAAGAGAGCATCCAAGTCCTTTTAATTTTTACATGTGGCAGACACTACATAGACCTCTGATCCTGAAAAAGACAGTCATAGATTTAATTTGAACTTTTAGAGGATCAGAAATATGCATTTTGCAGTTATTATTGCAGTTATGTGAGAACTTGCAGTAGAAAAACAATCACGAGAAGTTTCTTAAAGAATATTCTGTTTATCCTAAAGAGAAATATAGACAGTTAAACAAAAGTAATAATAGTTTAAACAATAGCCAGTAATGATTTAGAGTCACAGGATACTTCTGCTCTTTGCCTTGAAGATAAAAGTACTACCACACAAATTCAAATTGTTTGACAGATGGCTGAGATTGGAGGCAAGCAAGCTACCCGACTATAGTCACACAAGCCACACAACTACCAGACAGGATGGAAAAGGACAAAAATAAATCAGATTAAAGTAATTTCTGAAGCTTGTACAAGGCTCAACAAATCAGGCATGTTCATGAGCTGTTCATGAGCCCTATTCCCTTACCGTTAATTTTGCATGTAAAAACCCATGATTGAAAGCCAGCAGGGACTTCAGGTTTAAAGCAATAGCTTCCCATTCTCCTTGCTTGGCCCTGCAATAAATCCTATACTTTCTTCACTTCAAATCTCGGTGTTCAGTCCTTGGCTTAGCTGTGCATCTGGAAAGCAGAACTTCTTTGGTAACAATTCCACAGTTTATGTTGCGATGAGTCATCCTATGTCTAGAAGTTACAGGACCAAAAAGTTGGGGCATTCTGGAGCTTTGCTTTACAGATGTCTTTAGTTTTAACTATGGGGAAAAGGTTGGATGTTTCTCACCATACTTCTTTAACTGTAATACACGAACAAGGCAGGACTGATTGACCTCATTATCCCAGCTGTATGTATTACCTCTTCTCTCATTTTAACTCACATAAGACCATGCCAGTGTGGGTTGAAAAATGGATTGTGACCTTGGCCATGAACCTTAGACAATTGTCCCTCTGGGTCAACACCTGTCCCTTTCCCATACATACACTGTGTGTCCTGAATCTTATCCCCTTCCAAACAGCCAGTTCAACTAACTGTTGTAACTCTTTGCCAAACTCACAGTTAAACCTGATACCCACTGTTGGAAGTACTGGGGGGTGGGAATTCCAGTGTACTGAAACCTTCTTTCTCCTCAGTTGTAGGCCATTCCTTGAATTTTATGGTGAGATTCCAGTTAACTTTGATTTCTGTCTTCCCAGCAGAGAAGGGCATTAATTAGCCCAATGAGAATCTGAGCTTTGAAGTTCGTGCTTAGGAGTCTAAATGATTTTTTTGTACTGTACCTAAGACTTTGGGGTGGTGAGCTTTGTGTAAACACATCCCAATTTGGGGGACTTCATAGATAGACTCAGGGCTTCAGGGTCCTTTTCAATAGAAAAATTTTTCTTCTGGGTATTGCATAGTGATAGAAACATTTACCTACTTTGTGGGATAAGCAGTGGCCCGGTGACACCAACTTCAAATAGAGACAAACTGAGAAGTATTTGGGAATAGACCAGAGCGAGCCTCCTGTATTCACATCTATAAACTCCAAAGAAGCTCCTGGCAAGGGGTCCAAAAAGAATAGGCAATATTGCAGTCTCAGACACAGGAGGACAACCACAGGCCTTGAACCTTTAGATCCATTTTAACGGGTTGGCAGTGGCTTTAGAGAATCTATAAGAAAATTATGGGGGGCCGACCGCGTGGCACACTCGGGAGAGTGCGGCGCTGGGAGTGTGGCTGCGCTCCCGCTGTGCAGGTTCAGATCCTACATAGGGATGGCGGGTGCGCTCACTGGCTGAGCGCGGTGTGGGCGACACCAAGCCAAGGGTTGCAATCCCCTTGCCGGTCACAAAAAGGACAAAAAAATAAAAAAGAAAATTATGGGGACACATCCAGTCTACTGTGAGGGGTTCCACTGCCCCTAGCTTTCCTACACATATTGCTTATCAGCAGCAAGTAACCGAAGAAGATTGAGAGCTATACAGATAGAATCTCAAAGAACTTATTCTTCCTTGGTGTTCTGAGGCCACTGGAAAGTCCCTTTCTAGGGCCACTTTGGTCCTAGGTAAAACTTTCATAAGTTCTTCTGTCATTATGTTCAAGGAGGTTATTTTATTTGGCCTGATAATTGTAAAGCATTCACTAAAAATTACAAGTTAAATTGTGAATTGACAGATATGCAAAGGTAATGAGTTTGAATGATTATTTAAAAAGATTTAGCTGATACATCAACAACTGCTTATCTTAGGATTTCTGATTAAAATATGTCCTGATACAATAATTTCCTACATTGAGTTTCTGATTTAAATAACCTAGACAGAAAGAAATATTGCTTAAAGTAGCTTATATTGCTTGTTGGAAGCATTCAGAGTATTTAAGTGATCAGCTCTCTTTGGAGCTGGACTATAGTCTCTTTCTCTAAGTGAAAATAGTCACTTAATTCCTGAGGCCTAGACTACAGAATCTACAGACTAAGCCATCCTAGAGATCAAATCTTAATATGCCTGTGAATCACTCGGGAGTTTTACTAAAATACAGATTCTTATAAAACAAGTCTGGGGTGGAACCTGAGATTCTGCATTTCCAATAAGCTCCCAGGTAATGCCCATGCTGCTAGTCCGTGGACTACACTTATAGTAGCATGTGGTAGAAATCCCATTAAATAGCTTCTCGGCCAAACAATACTGAGGCAGTCACTTGACCAGTAGAATGTCTCCTAATAATGAAGAGTTTCTCTTCCCAATCTGAAAAGAAGATTCTGGGAACCATAACAGGTTAAAAGAGCTTATTATCTGGTTTTCTCTACTTTTTGCATTAACATGTGGGATGTTATGTTGTGATATGTTTTGTTTTATAAACCTCCACATATTCCTTGAAGACTTGAGACATAGGGGTGATGAGTATTTACAAATCAAATTCATGAAGCTTAAATATATTGGTCTCATGTAAACCAACATCTCAAATCAGTAGTCTTCAAAAATGTTGCCTCATGTACCCAATAAAAGCAATTTGAAATTACTAATGCACCTGCTTGCACATCCTATGTTGACATCAAAATGTTTTCATTATAAGTTTATGTAATTATAAAGGATGTGATTTCCCTTGTATGATTAATACTGAAATTTTAAAATAATGTGGTTATAATACTGTTTTAAATGAATCCACGAATTAAAAATATCATACCAATTTGATAGGTACCATCACCCATTTAATTTTTATTTATTTTTTAAAATTTTATTTTATTTTATCAATATAAAATGTAGTTGACTTTCACGTTTCTTTACTGAATCTTCCCTCCCCCTTCCCTCTCCTCTCTCCATCAATATCATATCTGTTCGCTTGTCTTAACAAGTTCAAGGAATTGTAATTGTTGTGTCTTCTTCCCCACCCCCCCATTCGTTTGTGTATTTATTTATTTTTAGCTCCCTCAAATAAGTGAGAACATGTGGTATTTCTTTTTCTGTGCATGATTTATTTCACTTAATATAATTTTTTCTAAGTCCATCCATGTTGCTGTGAATGGTACTATTTCATTCTTTTTTATAGCAGAGTAGTATTCCATTGGGCCGATATACCAGTTTCCTTATCTACTCATCTGATGATGGACACTTAGGCTGTTTCCAACTCTTGGCTACTGCAAATAGTGCTGCAGTAAACAATGGCATATAGGTATGCTTTGACATGATGATTTCCATTCCTCTGGGTATATGCCTACCAGTGGAATAGCTGCGTCAAATGGTAGATCAATCCGTGATTGTTTGAGGAACCTCCAAACAATTTTCCATAAAGGCTGCACCATTCTGCAGTCCCACCAACAGTGTAGGAGGGTTCCTTTTCCTCTGCAACCTTACCAGCATTTGTAATTCTCAGTCTTTTGGATATTAGCCATCCTAACTGGAATGAGATGGTGTATCAGTGTGGTTTTGGTTTGCATTTCCTGAATGCTGAGTGATGCTGAGCATTTTTTCATGCGTCTGTTGGCCATTTGTATATCTTCTTTTGACAAATGCCTATTCAGCTCCTTTGCCCATTTTTTATTTGGGTTACTTGTTTTTTTACTGTAAAGTTGTTTGAGTTCCTTGTATATCCTAGTTGTTAATCCATTCTCAGATTTATATTTTGGAAATATTTTCTCCCACTCTGTTGGTTGTCTTTTCACTCTGTTAATTGTTTCTTTTGCTGTGAAGAAGCTTTTTAGTTTGGTACGATCCCATTTGTATATTTTTCCTTTGGTTGCTTGTGCTTTTGGGATCATATTCATGAAGGCAGTACCAAATCCTAATTCCTGGAGTGTCTCCCCTATGTTTTCATTAAGGAGAGTTATTGTTTTAGGACATATATTTAATTCTTTAATCCATTTTGAGTTGATTTAGGTACATGGTGAGAGGTATGGGTCTAGTTTCATTCCCCTACATATGAATACCCAGTTATCCCAGCACCATTTGCTGAAAAGGAAGCTATCCCCAGTGTGCACACTTAGTGCCTTTGTCAAAGATCAGATGGCTGTAGGTGTGTGGGCTGATTTCTGGGTTCTCTATTCTATTCCATTGATCAGTGTGTCTCTATGCCACTACCATGCTGTTTTGGTTATTAAAGCTTTGTAGTATAGTTTAAAATCAAATAGTGTTATGCCTGAGCTTTATTTATTTATTTATTTATTTATTTATTTGCACATGATTGGTTGGCTTTGCATGGTCTTTTGTTATTCCATGTAAATGTCTGGATAGTTTCTTTTTCCATTTCTGTGAAAAATGTCATTGGAATTCTAATGGGGATTGCATTGAAATTGTATATCACTTTGGGTAGTATGGACATTTTCACAATGTTGATTCTTCCAATCCAAGAGCATGGGATGTTTCCATCTTCTTGTGTCCTCTCTAATTTCCCTCAGCAGTGGTTTGTAGTTCTAATTACAGAGAATTTTCACATCCTTGGTTAACTCTATTCCTAAGTATTTTATTTATTTGGTGGCAATTGTAAATGGGCAAGCTTTCTTGATTTCGCTTTCTGCATGTTCACTGTTGGAGAATAGAAATGCTACTGATTTTTGTCTGTTGATTTTGTATACTGCAACTTTGCTAAAATCATTTATCAACTCTATGAGTTTTTTTGTAGAGGCTTTAGGCTGTTTGACATGTAGGATCATGTGATCTGCAGACAGGGACAGTTTGACTTCATCTTTTCCAATCTGGATGCCCTTATTTCCTTCTCTTCTCTGACTGCTCTGGCTAGTACTTCCAACACTATGTTGAATAGGAGTGGTGAGAGTGAGCATCCTTGTCTAGTTCCTCTTCTTAAAGGAAAAGCTTCTGCTTTTCCCCATTCAGGATGATATTGGCAGTAGGTTTATAATATATGGCTTTAATTATGTTGAGATACTTTAAATCCATACCTAACTTGTACAGAGTCTTTACCTTCAATGAGTGTTGAATTTTATCAAATGCTTTTTCAGCATCTATACAGATGATCATATGGTCCTTGTGTTTGATTTTATTGATATGGTATATCACATTTATTGATTTGCATAGGTTGACCCAAACTTGCATCCCTGGGATGATTCCCACTTGATCATGGTGTATAATTTTGTGTATGTGTTGCTGTATTCTGTTAGCTAGTATTTTATTGAGGACTTTCGCATCTGTATTCATCAAGGATATTGGCCTGTAGTTTTCTATTTTTGTTGTATCTTTACCTGGTTTTGATATCAGTGTGATTTTTGCTTCATAGAATGAGTTTGGGAGAATTGCCTCTGTTTCAATCTTTTGGAATAGTGTGTAGAGAATTGGTGTCAATTCCTCTGAATGTTTGGTAGAATTCTGCTGTGAATCCATCTGGTCCTGGGCTTTTCTTTGTTGGGAGCCTTCTGATAACAGCTTCAATCTCTTTTATTATTATTGGTCTGTTCTGTTTTTCTACATCTTCTTGGCTCAGTTTTGGTAGTTTGTGTGTGTCCAGAAATTTATCCATTTCCTTAAGATTTTCAAATTTGTTGGCATAGAGTTGCTTATAGTAGTCTCTAATGATTCCTTGTATTTCGAAGGTATCAGTTGTAATATCACCCTTTTTGTTTCTAATTTTCATTATTTGGGTCTTCTCTCTTCTTTTTCTAGTTAGCCATCCTAATGGTTTGTCAATTTTTTTTATCTTTTCAAAAAACCAACTTCTTTATTCATTGATCTTTTGTATCATTTTTTGGGTTTCAATTTCATTAAGTTCTGCTCTGATCTTAATGATTTCTTTCCATCTGCTAACTTTGGGTTTGGATTGTTCTTTTTCTAGTTCTTCAAGGTGAAGTATTTGGTTATTTACTGGCCATCTTTCCATTCTTCTGAAGTAAGCATTTAATGTGATAAATTTCTCCCTTAGTACTGCTTTTGCAGTGTCCCACAGGTTTTGGTATGATGTATCATTGTTTTCATTAGTTTCGATAAATTTTTTGATTTCCTGTTTGATTTCTTCTTGGACCCATATGTCAGTTAGTAGAATGCTATTTAATTTCCACGTGTATGTATAGTTTCCAGAATTTCCTTTGTTATTGATTTCTAATTTTAATACATTTTGTTCTGAAGAAATACATGGGATAATTCCAATTTTTTTGAATGTGTTGAGACTTGACTTGTGACCTAACATGTGATCTATGCTGGAGAATGATCCATGTGCTGATGAGAAGAATGAATATTCTGAGGTTGTTGGATGGAATGTTCTATAGATATCTGCCAAGTCCAGTTGGTCTAGAGTGTTGTTCAGATCTTATGTTTCTCTGCTGATTCTAGATTTTCTGTCCAATATTGATAGTGGGTTGTTCAGTTCCCCTACTATTATGGTATTAGTATCTATTTCCTTCTTTGGGTCTAATAGAGTTTGCTTTATAAATCTGGCTGCTCTGACATTGGATGCATATATATTTATGATTGTATGTCTTCTTGATGGATGAATCCTTTTATCATTCTGTAGTGGCCCTCTTTATCTCTTTTTATGGTTTTCAGTTTAAAGTGTATTTCATCATAAATAATAATCGCTACTCCAGTTCATTTTTCATTTCTGTTTGCATGGTAAATCTTTTTCCATCCTTTCACTCTTAATCTTTGTGAGTCTTTATAGGTGAGGTGGGTCTCTTGAAGGCAGCATATAGTTGGGTCCTCCTTTTTAATCTAGTTAGCCAGTCTGTGTCTTTTGATTGGGGAATTTAATCCTTTTACATTAAGAGTTGTTTTTGAAAAATGTTCGTTTACTCCTAGCATTTTGTTGATTTTTGTTTGCATGTCTTAAGTGTCTTTTGTTCCTTTCTTTCTGTTTCAGTGTTTGTTTTCTGTATTTGTTGATTGCTTGGGTTGTAGATAAACTTTTTTCTTTTTTCTCTTCATTGTTGGCATTTTTATATTACTAGTGGGTTTTGATTTTTCTTGAGTTTTTATGGCAGTGGTAATTATTTTTCAGGTACCAAACCCAGTACTCCCATGACAATTTTCGTATGGGTGGTTGTGTGGTGTTGAACTCCCCCAGTTTTTGTTTGTCTGAGAAATATACTATTTGCCCTTCATTTCAGAAGGATACCCTTGTGGGGTAGAGTATTCTTGGCTGGCAATCTCTGTTTTTAGTATTTTGAATATATCATCCCATTCCTTTCCGGCTTTAGGTTTTGTGTTAAAAGGTCTGTTGTTAGTCTGATTAGGGCTCCCTTATTGGTGATTTACACTTCTCTCTTGCAGCTTTTAAGGTTCTAAGGTTTTAAGATTCGCCCATTGTCTTTGAGTTTTGCCAATTTGACTATAACATGTCTTGGAGTAGACACTTTTATGTTGAATACATTTGGGGATCTTGGAGCTTCCTCAATCTGAAAATCTGTTTCTTTTCCTATACCTGGGAAATTTTCTGCCACTATTTTGTTGAATATGTTTTCAATGCATCACCTTTTTCCTCCCCTTCTGGAATACCCATGACTTGGATATGTGACCACTTAAGGTTGTCTGATATCTCTCTTAGATTTTGTTCAATGTTTTTAATTCTTTTTTTCTTTTTTGTCTGCCTGTGTTATTTCAAAAAGCCCATTTTCAAGGTCAGAAGTTCTCTCTTCTGCTTCTGCAAGCCTGCTGGTTTAACTCTCTGTTGTGTTTTTTATTTCATTGAATGAATTGTTCAGCTTGGAAAGCTCTGCTGCATTCTTTTTCAGGGCCTTGATTTCCTTGTACATTTCATCTTTCAGGTCCTGTATCCTTTTCCTCATTTCATCATGTTGTCTAGCTGAGTTTTCTTGTATCTCATCTAGTTTTCTTAGATATATCACTTGAAATTCCTTGTCAGATCTTTCATGGGCTTCTTGTTCTATAGCATCTAGAGCTTGAGAGTTATTGCCCTTTCGTGGTGTACTTTATTGATTTTTCATATTTCTGGTATCTTTCCTTTGATGTTTAGTCATTGTGGCAGGGGATTTCATCGTCTACTGGTTCGACACTATTGTCCGTTTAGGATGCTTCTGGGGCTGCCAATTTGGCATGGCTGCCTTAGTTTCTGCCTGGTTGCCCACTGGCACCTCGGGTGCATGGTCAACTTGGGTCTTGGGCTTCTCTAGGGAGGTGCCTCTCTGGTTGGCGTGCACTCCTCTGGGCTGTGGATGGAATCTGGCGGCATCAAGGCCTACCCACTCGGTTGTGCTCTGGTACTGTGGGGCATGTGGTCTCTGCAGATCTTGGGCCTCTCCAGCAGGGTGCCCTCTGGTCAGCACACAGTCAGTTGGGCTGTGGATGGAGTCCAGAGGTGGTGAGGCCTACCTGGTTTGTCCTGCACTGGCCCCATGGGGCACGTGGTCTCCGTGGATCTCAGGCCTCTCTGGCAGGGCGCATCTCTGATCAGTGTGCACTCGGCCAGTCTAGGGATGGAGCCCAGTGGCAGCAAGGCCTACCTGCTTGGTCACATGTTGGCACCATGGGGTGCATGGTCTCTGTGGATCTCTGGCTTCTCCAGTGGCCTCCCTCTCTCACTAGCATTTTTATACACCAGTAATTAACTAGGAGAAAAGTGAATCAAGCAAGCCCATTTAAATGGTCACCAAAAAATGAAATACCTAGGAAATGATTCATCCAAGGAGGTGAAAGATTTCTACAATGAGATCTGCAACACACTGCCAAAATTAATTAAAGAGGACACAAAAAGCTGGAAAGGCATTCGATGGTTTAAGTCTGTTCTCTCCATCTGCAAGTTCAACACACCCCTGTAGTCTTTCTTTCCTTCCTTCTTTCTCTCTTATCTCCCACTATGAATGAAGAGATGCAGTGATTTTCCCTCAGTTCCAGGCTTATTTTACTTAACATAATTTTCTCCAAACTCATCCATGTTGCTGTAAATGCCATGAATTCTTTCTTTTTTATAGCTAAGTAATGTTACCCTGTATATATATACCACATATTCCTTAGCAGTCATCTGTCAGTGGACACTTACGTTCATTCCATATCTTCACTATTGCAAATACAGCTGCAATGAACATGGGACTGCATGTATTCCTTTGACATGATGATTCCCATTCCTTTAGGTATATACCCAGAAGTGAGATTGCTAGATCATATAGTAGATCTATCTGTAGTGGTTTGAAAAGTCTCCGTACTGTTTTTCACAGTGGCTGTACTAATTAACAGTCCTCAAAACATTGTAGAAGTGTTCCCTTTTCTCCATATCCTCACTAGCATTTGTTTTTCTCAGTCTTTCTGATAATAGCCAGTCTGACTGGGGTGAGATGATGTCTCAATGCGGCTTTGATTTGCATTTCCCTGATGATTACATGTTCAACATTTTTTCAAGTACCTGTTAGCCATTTTTATGTTTTCCTTCAAAAAATATCTGCTCAGCTCCTTTGCCAATTTTTAAAATTAATTATTTCTTTTTAACTGTGTAGATTTTTGAGCTCCTTCTATATTCTGGAAATTAATCCCTTGTCAGATGTATAGTTTGCAAATATTTTCTCCCATTCTGCAGGTTGTCTTTTTCACCCTGAAGACTGTTTCCTTTGCTGTGCAGAAGCATTTCAGTTTCATTTTATGTGGAGGATATTGACATTAATAAAACACATGTATTTCACAGGGCCTAGCCTATAGCATAGTAGGACCAAAATCCTTAGATTAGGCTGTACCATAGTAGGACCAAAGTCCTTAGTTTAGTGTGACCAAAGTCCTGTAGTTTGAGCCATAGCCCAACTCTTTAGAAATACACATAAAAATGCTAAGATTGGGGAAAAAAACAGAAAACTTTCACAGGACTAAAGTCTTTGATGTAGATAAGAACATTGAAATGCAGCAAAAGTGATTGCTCTGGGGGCAGTTGCCCTTGGTGCAGCTAAACCTAAATGATGGGAAAGTATGTGAGCTAAAGTCATCAATGCTATTCTGCTAGTTAGTGGTTGGGGGACATTCCACATCTTACCCTCAGCTGTTTCTTTGAGTTTCTTAGGGAATTGAGTGCTGTTATGATGGTTATCTCATTGTTTCTTTTTCTATGTTACATAGCTTAGTTTTATGACTCCTTTTGATGTTAAATTGCTTGAACTATTTTAAGTTATACCTGCTTTAATGAAAATTGTCATGTAGCCAGTGTATGTTTTCACTATGACTGATTAACCACCTATGTTTCTTCTGTAACTTTCTTGCCTACACAATACAAACTGAGAGAAAACCTGACTCAGTGCTGTGCCTGGGTCCCTTTTCTCTTGAAGGAGTTCTCCCTGTGTGCAGTCACTTCGGGCCTCTCATTGCTCTGGATACATGGGCTCTGAGTAATCCTTTACATCTATGTCACTCTGTGGGAGGCAACAATTTTATGTGTATTTATTTATTAATATTATTTTTTATACATTGTAAGATGTTGCAGAGCAGATGGGGGTCAGGGAGAGGAGAAGGGGGAAGGAAACAGGTTGGGAGAAGGAGGAAGAAGGGAGGCATCATTGAGGCCCATGTCACCCCCTATTTCCTTCAGGGGAGACCAGGGGGCTTCCATTGCTTCTTGGTCCTTGCTGGGCTGAATGCAGATGTCAGGGGGGTGTGGCCCTCAGACCCCCATTGCCTGCGTTGTGTAGAAACTCTGGTCTGGACCTAAGTCTTTTCAGCAAACTGCTGTCCCTGCAGCTGTATATTCTTCACCCGTCTACACATAGTGGTCCTGTGCTGATTGGAGGGCAGACCAGCTGTCCTTGCTGCATCCCAGTGTTCCCCTGGTGGGCCCATCTCCCCCACCGCCATACTCCAAACACTTCCCATGGGACAGGCCATGTGCCTGTCCTTTGTAATGACTCACCTGCCTCTGAGTGGTTCCTTTTTTCAGTTGCTGTGGCTCCTAGCTCCTGTGTCTGTCCACGGAAACCCAGTTAGTGTTCTTGCTGACCTGAGGGCCACCAAGGCCCTTTTCTCTACTGCCGCCTCCAAGAAACTTCAAACATAGGGTACAGCTGTGGCTTTTGCCAGCTCTTGCTCCATGTGCTCACAAGGGCCAGACTTGAAGCAGCCAGGATTCAAAATACTAGGAGTGATCCTTTCTTTCTCTCATCATAGCTTCTCCTGCCTTCATGAACTCCATAGATCTCTTCCTGTCCCCTGAGCTCTAGTGGTATCAGCTTGTAAATTGGTTGATTTGTGGGAGAGAATGGCATGGGGGATTGTCTATTCTGCCATCATGACTGGAAGCCTCACATTTCAGTTTGATATAATCCCATTTATTTATTTTTTCGTTTGTTGTTTGTGATTTTGGAGTCTTATTCATAAAGTTTTCCCCAGGCCTATTTCCTGAAGTGTTTTCCTGTAGTAGTTTTACAGTTTCAGGTCTTATATTTAAGTCTTTAGTCCATTATGAGTTGATTTTGCTGTATGATGAGAGGTCTAGTTTCATTCTTCTGTATATAGATGTCCCATTTTCCCAGCACCATTTATTGAAGAGACAGTCTTTCCCCAATGTATTCTTGTTGCCTTTGTCAAAGATCAGTTGGATGTGAGTCTTTGGGTTTATTTCCAGGTTGTCAATTCCGTTCCATTGTTCTGACTGTCTGTTTTTATGCCAGTGCCATACTGTTTCAGTTACAATAGCTTTGTATTATAATTCAAAGTTGGCTTTATTTATTTATTTTTATTTTATTTTATTTTATCAATATACAATGTAGTTGATTTTCATGTCCCTTTAACAATTCCTTTTCCCTCCTCCCTTGTCTGCTTCCCCTCCCCATCAACATCATATCTGTTCACTTGTCTTAGCAAAATCAAGGAATTGTGATTGTTGTGTCTTTTTACCTCCCCTCATTTTTTTGTATATTTATTTATTTATTTTTATTAGCTCCCAGAAAAAAAGTGAGAACATGCAGTATTTCTCTTTCTGTGCCTGGCTTATTTCACTTAATATAATTTTCTCTAAATCCATCCATGTTGCTGTGAATGGTATTATTTCATTTTTTTTTTTTACAGGAGAGTAGTATTCCATTCTGTAGATATACCACTTTTCCTTATCCACAGATCCAATGATGGGCATTTATGCTGGTTGCAAGTCTTAGCTATTGTAAATAGTGCTAGAATAAACATGGGAGTACAGGTATCCCTTCGGCATGAGGATTTCCAATCCTCTGGGTATATACCCAGCAGAGGAGTAGCTGGGTATTATAGTAGATCTATCTGTAATTGTTTGAGGTACCTCCATACCATTTTCCATAAGGGCTGCACCATTTTGCAGTTCCACCAACAGTATAGGAGGGTTCCTTTTTCTCTGCATCCTTGCCAGCATTTCTCATTCTCAGTCTTTTGGATATTAGCTGTCCTAACTGGAGTGAGATGGTATCTCAAAATGGTTTCGATTTGCATTTCCTGAATGCTGAGTGATGTTGAGAATTTTTTTCATGTGTCTGTTGGCCACTATTATAACTTCCTTTGAGAAATGCCCATTTAGTTCCTTTGATCATTTTTTAGTTGGGTTTTTTTGCTCTTAAGTTGTTTGAGTTCCATGTATATTCTGGTTATTAATCCTTTGTCAGATGTATATTTTGCAAATATTTTCTCCCACTATGTTGGTTGTCTTTTTACTCTGTTAATTGTTTTTTCTGCTGTTTAGAAGTTTTTTAGTTTGATATAATCCCATTTGTTTATTATTTTTCCTTTGGTTTTCTGTGTTTTTGGTGTTTTAGTCATAAAGTCTGTGCCCAGTCCTACTTCCTGAAGTGTTTCCCCTATGTTTTTATTAAGGTATTTCATTTTTTCAGGTCATATATTTAATTCTTTAATCCATTTTGAGTTGATTTTCTATATTGCATGAGGTATGGGTCTAGTTACATTCTTATGCACATGGATGTCCAATTTTCCCAGGATCATTTACTGAAGAGGTGGTCACTTCCCCAGTGTAAAGTCTTGGTGCCTTTATTGAAGATCAGTTGGCTGTAGGTGTATGGGTTGATTTCAGGATTCTCTATTGTGTTCCATTGGTTCAGTGTCTGTTTATATGCCAGTACCATACAGTTTTGGTTATTATAGCTTTGTAGTATAGTTTAAAGTCAGGTAGTGTTATGCCCCCTGCTTTATTTTTCATTTCATTTTATTTTTTTGCTAAGGATTGCTTTGGTTATTCTTGGTCTTTTGTTATTTCATATGAATGTTGCAATTGTTTTTTCCATTTCTGAGAAGAATGTAATTGGAATTTTGATGGGGATTATATGGAATCTGTAGGTCACTTGGGCAGTATGGACATTTTTACAATGTCAATTCTTATAATCCAAGAGCATGGGATATCTTTCCATCTCTTTGTGTCCTCTTCAATTTCTTTCAACAGTGATTTGTAATTCTCATCATAAGATTTTTCACCTCCTTGGTTAACTTTATTCCTAGGTATTTTATTTTGGGGGTGACTACTGTAAATGGGCTACCTTTCTTGATTTCTTTTTCTGCTAGTTCATCGCTAGAATATAAAAATGCTACTGAATTTTGCATGTTGATTTTGTATCTTGCAACTTCATTGAAATCATTTATCTCTTTAGGCTGTTGTATACATATAGGATCATATCATCTGCAAACAGGGATAGTTTGACTTCTTCTTTTCCAATCCAGATGCCCTTTATTTCCTTCTCTTCCCTGATTGCTATTGCTAGTACTTCTAAGTTTGAGTAGGAGTGGTGAGAGTGGGCAACCTTGTCTTGTTCCTGTTCTTAGGGGAAAAACTTTCAGCTTTTCCCCCTTCAGGGTGATATTAGCAGTGGGTTTGTCATATATATCTTAAATGTGTTGAGATTCTTTCCTTCTATGCCAAATTTGCTGAGGGCCTTTATCATGAAGGGATGTTAAACTTTTTCAAATTCTTTTTCTCCATCTATTGAGATAATCTTATGGTTTTTGTCCTTGATTTTGCTGATGTGGCATATCACAACTATTGATTTGCATATGTTGAACCATCCTTGCATCTCTGGAATGAATCCCACTTGATCACAGGGCATAATTTTTTGATGCGTTACTGTTTTCTGATTGCTAATATTTTGTTGAGTATTTTTGCATCTATATTCATCAGAGATATGTGCCTGTAGTTTTCTTTTCTCATTGCGTCTTTATCTGGTTTTAGGATCACGGTTTTGCTGGCCTCATAGAATGGATTTAGGAGACTGGCCTCTCTTTCAATTATTCTGGAAGAGTTTGAAGAGATTTGGTATTAGTTCTGCTTTAAATGCTTGATAGAATCATCAATAAAGTCATCCAGTCCTGGGTTTTCCTTTGTTGGGAGACTGCTGGTTACTGCTTCAATCTCGTTGCTTGTTATTGCTCTGTTCAGGTTTCTTATTTCTTTGTGGTTCAGTCTTAGTAGTTTGTATGTGTCCAGAAATTTATCCATTTCTTCCAGATTTTCTAATTTATTGGTGTATAGTTGTTTATAGTAGTCTGTAATGATTCCTTGTATTTCTGATGTATCAGTTGTAATATTTCCTTTTTAATTTCTAACTTTTATTTGTGTTCTCTCTCTCTCTCTCTCTTTCTCTCCCCCCCCCCATCTAATGGTTTGCCTATGTTTGTTTGGTTGGTTGGGTTTTCTTGTATTTCCAGTATCTTTATGTTGAAGTCCAGTCATCTGGTAGGACAGTTGCTTCTTCTATCATTCTGGAGTGGGCCTTGAGGAGAGAGACTTCCTCCAGTTCTCCTGCAGGTGTGTTTTATATTTATATTTATCAGTGAGTTGTATGATTTAGCACGGATTCCAGGTAGATATAATAGTATAGTCTACATGTTGTACGTGTTGCCTGTTGGAGTTCGATGTGTGTGTCTCCATTGCCTAGGCACTGGGGCACTGAGTGATATGTTGCTGAGGGTTTTGGCACTGTGTTGGGTCATTGAAGATGTTGATGAGATCTTGACTTCTTGGGAGAAGTGCCTGGTGCCCTGTCACTCTTTGGTTGGGGTGGTTCACCCTGCATGTGCTTGTTGACACCCCAGCTAGCATTCCATAACCCTGATATGTGCACTGGTGATTTTCTTCCTTTCTTTGGCTATCCTGGGATTCTGCACTCTCCAGGAGTTTGACGTGTGTCTCTCCCCTAATCAAGGCAGTCACATGGGCTGCCCACATAGCTCCCACATCCAGATTAATTGCTGTGGGAACAGAATAACTACTCCTGTGGGTTGGGCCCTTGGGTTACAGGTCTGCATTTGCTCACCTTTTTCCCTGGATTCTGCTAGTGACCTTCCTTACATCAATGCAGTTGAGTGGTTGGTGATCCCCCTACACAGCAGCAGAGGCTGCTGCAGATGTTGCTGTGGTGGCAGGCCACCTTTGCAGTGGCTGTGGTGGTGGCTTTGGTGAGCTTTCCATGTGGCAACAGTGGCTCCAGTGGTGGCAGACTGCTTGCATGAAAATGGCGGCTGCCTCTGTGCTGGTGGTGATGGCGACTGCAGTAGTGGTAGTTGCAGCACCTGGCTCCTTGGCTATGGTGTTTGCAGTGGCAATTGGATTCCTGCATGGTGGCAACAACAGGTAAATTGGCCTGCTGTCTGTCTGCAGTGTATTCAGAAGCAGTGGGGTTTCTGTGTGGCAGCATTGGTGCCAGTGTTCTGTGGTTGCAGTGAGTTTTCTTTGCAGCAGCAGTGGGATTCTCCTGCAATGATGAAGGAAGCTACAGCCTCCTCCCATGCATCTGTGGTGTCTTTGGGGGCAGCAGGTTTATCTTGCAGTGGTGGCAACAGTGGTGGTGGCTTCAGCAACCTACTATGCGGCTGCAGTGTCCACAGTTGCAGCAACAGTCTACCTGCAGTGCTGCTACTCTGCAGGGAGCTGCTCTGAGATGTGCAGTGGTTCTGGGACCAGACAATGGCTCTGACAACTGTGGCAGTAGTGGTGGTGGGCCTATTTAGATCTTCTACCACAGGAGGAACATGCCCTAGGTGCCTGTAGTCTGCCATCTTCTCAGAAGTCATCTGTAGTAAAATTTGAAGTCAGGTAATGTAATGCCTTTGGCTGTATTTTTATTTTATTTTTGCTTGGGTTGCACTGACTATTATGGAACTTTTCTTGTTCTGTATAAATGTTAGGATTGTTTTTTTTATTTCTGTGAAGAATGTCAATGGTATTTTGATGGAGATTGCACTATATCTGTAGCTTGCTTAGGGTAGTATGTATATTTTCACAATGTTATTTATTCCTATTCACGAGTATGGAATATCTTTCCATCTTTTCATGCCATCTTTAATTTGTTTCAGCAGTGATTTGTAGTTCTCTGTAGAGATCTTTCACCTTCCTTGTTAAATTTATTCTTATGTATTTTATTTTCTTTTGGTAGGTATTGTAAATGGGCTTGATTTCTTGATTTCTTTGTCTGTTAGTTCTTTGTTGGAGTATAAAAATGCTGCTGATTTTCATATATTGATTTTGTGTCTTGCAACTCTAATGAATTTGTTGACCACCTCTTAGAGATTTTGGCAGAGTCTTTAGGTTTTTGTATATATATGTTCATGTCATCTGCCATCAGGGTCAATTTGACTTTGTCTTTTTCAATTTGGATGCCATTTATTTTTTTCTCATGCTTGATTACTCTAGCTAGTACTTCCAATACTATGTTAAGTAGGAGTGCTGAGGGAGGGTGTCCTTATTTTGTTCCTGTTCTTAAAAGAAAAGTCTTGGGCCGGCACCGTGGCTCACTCGGGAGAGTGCGGGGCTGGTAGCACTGAGGCCACGGGTTCGGATCCTGTGTAGGGATGACCAGTGCGGTGCACTCACTGGCTGAGCGTGGTGCAGAGTTGTGATCCCCTTACCGGTCCAAAAAAAAAAAAAAAAAAAAAAAAGAAAAGTCTTTAGCTTTTTGCCATTCATGATGATATTGGCAGTGGGTTTTTGTGTTGAGATACTTTCCTTACATAACTGATATGCTTAGAGTCTTTATTATGAATCATGTTGTATTTTATCAAGCGCTTTTTCTGTGTCTATCGAGATAATCATATGATTTTTGTCCTGGATTTTGTGGATGTGTATCTTATTTATTGATATGAATATGTTGAACAGTCCTTTCATCTTTCAGTTGAATCCCACTGTAACATGATGCATGTTTTTGATGTGCTGCTGTATTTTGTTTGCTAATGTTTTGTTGAGAATTTTTTGGTCTATGTTTATGAAGGATATTGTGTTATAGTTTTCTTTTTTGTTGCATCTTTGTCTGATTTTGGTATCAGGGTAATGCTTGGCCTCATAGAATGAGTTTGAGAGAATATCCTCTGTCTCAAGTTTTCTGGACTTGTTCAAAAAGGATTGGTATTAATTCCTTTTTAAAGGTTTGGTAGAATGGAGCCATGAAGCCATTTGTTCCTGGGATTTTCTTTGTTGAGAGACTGCTGATTACTGCCTCAATTTTTTTGCTCATTATTTGTGTGTTCAGATGTTCTATTTCTTCATGGTTCGGTCTTGGTAATTTGTATGCATTCACAAATGTACCACTTTCTGCACGTTTTTAAATTTTTGGAGTATATTTGTTCATAATAGTCTGTAAAAATTCTATGTATTTCTGTGGTATTGATTGTGATGTCTCCTTCACTTCTAATTTTGATTTGATTCACTTCTCTCTTATTTTCTTAGTTATTCTAGCTAAACCTTTGTCTATTTTGTTATCTTCTGAAAAAACAAATGTTTTTTGTTTTGTTGACGTTTTCTCTCATTTTTTTGTCTCTATATCATGTAGTTCTGATCTTAATTATTTCTTTCAATCTACTAATTTTGGTGTTGGATCATTTTTGCTTTTCTAGTTCTTTGAGGTGTAATATTAGGTGGTTTATTTGAAATGTTTCTATTCTTTTGATGTAAGCATTTATAGCACTAGATTTTTCTCTTAGTTATGTTTTTTCAGGACCCCATAGATTTTGGTATGACGTGTTTTTATTTTCATTAATTTCAAGACATTTTTTGATTTTCTGTTTAATCTTTTCTTTGACTCATTGGTCATTTAGGAGCGTGGTTTTTAATTTTTCTTGCATTTGTATAGTTTCCAAAATTTCTCTTGTTATTGGTGTCTAGTTTTATCCATTGTTATCTGAAAAGATACTTGAAATGATTTCATTTTTAAAAAAATTTGTTGGGACTTGATTTGTAACCTAACATGTGGTCTATCCTGGAGAATTTTCCATGCGCTGATGAGAAGAAAATATATACAGTAGTTGTTGGATAGAATATTCTGTAGATGTCTGCCAAGTCCAATTATTCTAAAATGTAATTTAAGCCTTGTGTTTCTTTGCTAATTTGTTGCCTAGATGACCTGTCCAAAGTTGAGAGACAGGTGTTGAGGTCCTTAACTATTATTGGGGGCTATCTCTTTTTATGGGTCTAACAGTGTTTGCTTTATGTATCTTGTTGCTCCTGTGTTGGGTACATATATTTATGATTAGTATGTCTTCTTGCTGGATAGATCCCTTTACCAGTATATAATGACGTTCTTTGTCTCTTTTTATGGATTTTGTTTTAAAGACTATTTTAATTGATCTAAGAATAGCTACTCCTGCTCATCTTTGTTTTCCATTTGTGTTGTGTATCTTTTTCCTTCCCTTCACTATTAGTCTGTGTGAGTCTTTACAGGTGAGTGAGTTTCTTGTAGGTAGCATATAGTTGTTTACAGTTTTTTAATCCATTCAGCCAGTCTATGTCTTTTGTGTGGAGAGTTCAATCCATTTACATTTAGGGTTGTTATTGTCTTACTCCTGAATTTTTTTTGTTTTTTGTTTGGTTGTTTTAAAAATCTTTTTTTCTTTCTTTCCTTTTTCTTGTTTGTCTTCAGTGTTCATTGGTTTTTGGAGGTGGCAGGATATAGTTTTCTTTCTATCTCTCTTTCTTGTTTGTATATCTTTTCTACCAGTGAGTTTTGCTCTTTCTCATATATTCATGGTGGTGATTGTAATTTTGGGGATCACAGATGTAGGACTTCACTGAAAATTTCTTGTAGGGTTGGTAGTGTAGTAGTGAACTCCTGCAGTTTTTGTCTGGAAACAAAACTATTTATCCTTAATTTCTGGTGGATACCCTTTCTGGGTATTGTATTCTTGGCTGCCTTTTTTTTTTCTTTTAGTATTTTGAATATATCATGTCGTTCTCTTCTGGCCTGTGGGGTTTCTGCTGAAAAATCTACTGTTAGTTTGTTCAGGACACCCTTAAAAGATGATCTGATGCTTCTCACTTGCTGTTTTTAGGATTCTCTCTTTGTCTTTGCCTTTTGACTGTTTGACTATAATGTGTCTTGGAGAGGACTTTTCTGAATTGAATCTGTTTGCGGATCTTTGAGCCTCTTAAATCTGAAAGTATGAATCTTTCACAATTCCTGGAAAATTTTGCACTATTATTTTCTTGAATAAGTTTTCTATTCTTTTTTCTTTCTCTGTCCTTTCTGGAACTCTCATGATTCAGATATTTTTGTGCTTAAAGCTGTCTAATCATGCTCATAGATTTTCTTCTTCTTTTCTTCTTTTTCTTTCATTTTTTCACCACTTGGGTTATTTCAAAAAGGTTTTCTTCAGTATCAGAAATTCTTCCTTCCACTTGCTCTAGAGTGCTCTCAATTGTATTATTTATTTTGTTTAATGAATCCTTCATTTTGAGGAGTTCTGCTGCACTCTTTTTAAGGGTATTTATTACTTTGTAAATTTCCTCCTTCATATACTAGATTGTTTTTGTCATTTCCTCATGTTATCTATGTGGGTCTTCTCATTTCTCAATGAATTTCCTTAAGATTATTGCTCATAATTCATTTTCAGTCATTTCAAGGTTTTCTACTTTGTGGGCTTTGTGGGGTCTGGTCCTTGAGAAGTATTATATTCCATTGTTGGTGTCATATTTTCTTGGGGTTTTGTTTTGTATTTTTAATATTTCCATGTTAATGTCTAGTCATCTAGTAGAGAAGTTGCTTCTTCTGTTACTCTGGAGTGGGTTTTGAGGGGAGAGGCTTCCTCCTGTAGATGTGTTTTGTTTTGACCATTGGGAATGGCATTTTAGCTTGGTTCCAGGTAATTGAAGTAGTGTAGTCTTTGTGTGCTAACTTCAACTGTATTTAATGTTAAAGTTTCATGTGAGTGCTTCCATGACCTAGGCACTGGGGCACTCAGTGGATTCTTGCTGAACTAAGTGACACTGTGTTGGGTCATTGAGATCATGGGTGAGATCCTGAGCTCTTGGGAGAAGCACTTAGGTGCCCTGTCTCCTCTTGGTTGAGGTTAGTGACCCCGTGTGGAATTGCTGGCACACAAGCTAGTATTCTGGGACCCTGATAGGTGCACTGGTGTGTAGTTAAGTGCCTCAGCTTGAATGGTCAACCTTGGGCTGGGTTTCTCTTTCCTCTTTCCTGCAAACAGAGGCTTCTCCTAGGTCCTTGCTTCTTCCTTTTCTCTTTCCTCCTGCCTGGTAAAATGGAAGATACCTGAGTCTGGGAGAGGTGGAGTGGTGGTGCCTGAGCTGGGTGTCAGCAGGTAGGGAAATGGACTACTGTGTGGGAGAGAGCAGTGGTGGTGGCAGTGGTTTGGGGATGGGCAGTGGCCATGAGATAATGCTTTCCTCTGCAGTTCAGGAGCTGGACTGCCAAGGGCAGAGCTGCTGAGCAGTTTCTCAGTAAGTGAGTGAGGACAATAGGTAGGGCTGCAGTAAAGTGGCTAGTCTAGCCCCTTCCTATGTAGTGGATGGAGCCACATGGCAGGCCTGCAGCAAAGTGACCCATCCAGCCACTTCTAGGCAGTGGGCAGGGCCAGTAGGCAGGCTTGCAGGGAAGTAACCCAACCAGCTGTTTCTGGGTGGTGGCAGGGGTGACTAGGCAAGCCAACAGAGAAGTGACTAGTCCAGTGGCTTCTGGGTAGTTGGCAGGACCACTAGGCAGACATGCAGTGAAGCAGCCAGTGCAGCTGCTCCTGAATCTGTTGGTAAGGCCGTTAGGTAGGTCTCTGCAGGATGAAACCACCTGGCAGCTTCTGGGGGAGGGGCAAATGCATGTTATTTCCACTGGCCCAAAGGTGTTTTCATTATGGTAGAGACCCATGAGCTATCCCTCTGTGCTGCAGGGTCAGGTACACACAGCTTAGTCAGCTGGCAGGGCTGTGGGTAGGGGGAGAAATGGAGTGTGGTCTACCTGAGGAGGGCCTACCTGTCTGCTCTCTGGCTGGGGACATGGGGGTGCCCCAGTTCAGGAGGATTAGAGCTGGCTTCCCAGACTACAGAACTAGAGTCAAAGCTGCTGTGAGCCCAGTCTTCAAGCTACCTGAATCAGGGTGTTATGGCCTCTCCTGTGAGTGCACTGGGTGGAGGGCAGTGCCCTAAGGCTGGGGAAGCACCATGGCTACTGTCACCAGGCCAAGTGGTGCTCCCCTAATAGCTCTAATTTCAAGATGCTACCAATCCTGCATTGGCTTGTTTCCTAAGGGTAAGGGGTGGAGAATGCACCGTCTGTGCTAGTGCTCTAGAGTGATGCACTGTGTGTTGTCTAGAGAAGTCCCACACTTGGCTCCAGGATTGTCCTGCCAAAGGATCTGTGATCCTTTTTTGTGAGGGTGGGGATTGGTGTGGGTCCTCTGCCTACCTTTTCACCACAAGAAAAAATTCTTCCTGCACAGATCCTGGCATTGGAAACTTAGTAGCTGAGGCCATGTGCCTCTTTCTCTTCTCTACGCTACCATCCTGAGTTTTCATGCCCCATAGCGATCTCACCAGTCTCCTGCTGTACTCCCATACTTTTATAGATGTTCTGATGTCTTTTCTGTGGCTTGCTGTGGCAACTAAGCTGGGAGAACAGGAAAGCCTTATGCATGAATGCTTGGAAGTGGGAAGCCAGCCTAAGGGCTTTCTTGAAAATACTAATGGTCTCTCTTTTGGCTGAAAGGTCCCAATATAGATATAACTGATATCAATGCAAGTGGGTGGATAAAAGATATTAACTGTAAAAGAAAGAATTTGCTCTCTCCAAGGAAGGATCAGCAATTCAAAATAGAAAATGGACTGGGAATGGCGATTTCATCTGGATCCAGCATCAGTTTCCAAGACATATGATTTTGTGGATCATGACAATTTTTGCAAGGTGAAGTAGGGTTTATAGGAAGCAGTAAAAAAATTCAGGAAAGGTACTGTTAGGAAATGGTGATGGAGAGGGTTGGGGCCCAGCTGATTTCTCTAAGGTTCATGGTCAGGTTTTTTTCTCTATGGGGAACTAAAGGGCAAAAATGAAAGCTAGAGTCATAGGCAAAGTGCCCGTCGGGTAAACAGAACATAAAGAGTATTGAGTGGGTAGGAAAATTTCAGATTCTAAGGTCACGTAGGCTTTAATAATTCCAAATCAGTTTTGATTCTCAAAATAGGGAAGAAAGAGACTGCATGCACAGTTATGATGTCATCTTTATCTTTTTAGGTAAGTTTTCTAAATATTTTCTGGTTCTCTAGTCTCTCTCATAAATAAGATGGACATACTCAATTTTATATCTACATCACTTTGCCAGCTTGTACTTCGTGGATCCAATCCATTCATGTTGTACCTGGTCTGTAGCTGCCTCATTTGCTTCTAAGTCTTACTTCAGTGATCAAAATTCAGTGGCATCTATGTAGTCTGTGTTACAGCCTAAATGGAGCAAGCAGATTTGCTCATGTGCCATTAATGACTCAGCTGTATCCTCACACATTTTCAAACTTTCTGTGGGAATTTCTCATAATGACCCACCAGGTGGCTCTGTTACAGTGAACAAGGAAGTAGTTAACTACTCCACTTGAGCCCTGAGAAAGATTAATGAAAAATTATCACTGTTAGTAATTTTGTGCCCCATACTCTCTGATGCATTTATAACTGTCCAGGAAAACCAGCGGATTTGTAAAGGGATACCTGTTCTACTTGTAGACATAGACGGACAGTGAGAAATATGAGCTTTAGGTATGCCTAGAATCAAGTTTATGATACTATAGGTAAATACCTATCTTATAAGCAGTAGTGGTCTCCTTTTTGCACTTCTATTTAAGCTGTGTAAATATTTGATGTCTCATTGTTCTCTGATAAGGAGTGTGAGAGAGACTGACAGCTGAACCACAATATCTGATCTTCCCTTTTTTGGTGGTAACCCTCTTGATTTTAGCTGGACAACACACCAGCCATGAGCTGCTTAAGTCTAGAATTTAATGTAAGAGAATAAATTTCTTTATTATTTAAGCAATTGTTATTAAGGTATTTGTTTAACCCAGCTGAATTTATATCTTTAGTTTTATTAAGGTGATGACATGTTGCAAACATTGCAAGGAAGGGTTTAATGGAAAGTGGAAAAAAAAATTAGTACATAGTGGTAAAATTGCTTGCTGCATTGCAAGTCTCCTGGAACAAGAAGAGGGAGAATACTTTTATTTTAAAATCCTGTTTTATAATATTACATGAAGTTCTTCTTGGTCCTGGGGACATTCTAACAGCTTCCTTTGTTACTGCTTTTTCCCTAGAAAATCTCCAGGCTAGGACTGTCAGATAAATATGAGACACCTATTTAAATTTGAATTTCAGATGAACAATGAATAATGCTTACCTCATGCAATATTAGAAAGATACTCATAATAAAAAAATTATTGTTCATCTGAAGTTCAAATTTAACTGGGCATCTTGTATTTTTATTTTCTAAGTATGGTGACACACATTGAGGGTTTTCTGTTTTTCTAATATTCTTTCAGAACTTTCCTACTAAAAAGGTCAAAAATAGCACACTACATGTCCTACTCATTTAATTTCTTTATTTCTGTTCCCACTTTCACACCCCTTATTCACCTACTACACTCACTTTATCTTACTTAGTGAGACATTGACCAAACTTTATATTTTTATTACGTTGGTAGGAGTGTAAGGTTAACTGTAAGTGTCAATAAATCGGGTGAACTTTGTTGTAATTTTAGAGGTCCTGGAGTAATCTCTTAGAAAATGCTCTGCCATTCTATAAGTGAGGTCTAAAATTTAAACAACACACATTACATTCTTTAGGTTTTAAAACTATTACACCTTTTTCAAAATGCAGATATCCCAGAAATTTTAATGTTATTAATTAAATTTATTACAGTTTGATGTAATAGTATAATTTCTAAAGAAATTATTCTTTACCTGTGTATGATGGGACTTATTCTTGGTTCAGACTATAAAAACTCTATAACATTCTTTTAATGGGAAGAACAGGAAGTAAAATATCTAGAAGATTTTCAGCACAGTTTCTGAACAGAGATCCCAAAAGCTTAAAATAAATAAATAAAATAAAAAATTTTTTAAAAAGCCTACCGCTTTGCCCACAGAGCAATTTTACCATGACAAGTTTGTAAAAATGGAACTACTACAGGTTTTATTTATCCTGAGATCCCAAAAAGTTTTCTTATGTAAGGAAAGGATTCCTGGTTACTAAAAACCCAAACACTGACACTCCCCCATGTAAACATGTAATTTCTTTTCTTGCCATTGCCTGAGATTTTAGTTACTGTATGAAATTTCTGGATGCATTTAAAAAACATAACATGCAAGATCTATTACTTAGAGCAAAGGTTGATGGACTTATTTTGTAAAGGGCCAGATAGTAAATATTTTAATATTTGTTGTCCAAGAGATTAAGTTAAGGATATTACATAGATACATAATAACAAATAAAACAAATATTCACAAATTAATAATAAAACTCAAAATACATAATATAAATTCAAAATATAATAATGATAATTGTGTACATTTATTTGTAATACAGATCTACTACTGAGACAAATAAAAGATTTGGGGAGGGTTTGATGACATCTTGCTAGATTGATGTTCAAAGTTACTGCTTCCCATCATCAAAATTGATTGCAAGTGTTCATCTGTTAATACTCATCTGTATTAAGATTTTATGTATTTAACCTTGAAAAATGTTTCTTTACACAGATAGGCACAAATGTAGTTTAATTGAGCACATTCATTATTTTTATATAAATAATATATATATATATATATTTCACTCTTCTCTTGATGTTTACCTTTTAGTATGTTAGTGCATTGTGTTCTACTTTAAGGTTAGGTGAAACCTTCTCAACTGTGGAATTAAATGGATTTTAAAATGTGGAAATATGTTTTGCACTTGCATCAAAATCTAAACAACTATACATAGATTATAGTTGAGCTCAGAAAATACATCTGCTGAAAATATGGGTGGAAACTGAAATCTTGCTGCTTGTTTTAACTTTTGGGAGTACAAGAAGTCTGCAAAGCAACCTGACATTATTTATGCTTCAAACAATGTTAGTGGTTGAAATAAATTTCCCACAGCATAATTTTCACATATAAACACCCCTCTAATTTGTATTTTTAGGTTGAAATTATTAATTAGCATTATGATATTGGAATAAAAGTTAATTTCCAAATGAATTCAGTGTTCAATAATAGTGCTTGAGAAAAGTTGCTCCCATGCAGAAAAATTTTACTTTCAATTCTAAGATAACAAAATGGCAATAGAACTTTATATCCATTAAACAATCAAACCGATAAGCAATATATCCAGCTTTTATTTCTGACAAAATTTCACAGAAGTGACTAATGACTGTCGATCTACAAAAATGAATAAAGTTTAATGTTGGCACTACTGGTTTATTAACACATAATAAATTCATGTATTTTCTGCAAAATACCAGCTGGTGAATAATGAAATGAATAATCACAGGCATTAAACATGTTTCAGTATTACAAAATTGGCAATTTTAAAAATTAAAGCATAATAGATTAAACATATTCATGGGGTACAGAGTTGAAAACCAATACCTGTGTACAACACGTGATAATCAAATCGGGATTATTAGCATGTTCAGCATTACAAAATGAAACTATATCCTTGTGTCTATTAACCAATTTCTCACTAATCCCCTTCCCCATCCCCCCTTCCTACCTGTAGTAACCTCACTTCTGTTCTCTCCTTCTGAAAGTTTAGCACATTAATGGAATTCTTTCTTTCCTTCCTTCCTTCCTTCCTTCCTTCCTTCCTTCCTTCCTTCCTTCCTTCCTTCCTTCCTTCCTTCCTTCCTTCCTTCCTTCCTTCCTTCCTTCCTTTCTTCCTTCCTTAATTTACTTGTTTATTAACTACCACTTATGAGTAACAACATGTGATATTTCTCTTCCTGTGCCTGCCTTATTTTACTTAAAATAATTTTCTCCAAGCTGATCCATGCCGCTGCAAATGGCAGAATTTCATTTTATCTGATGGCTGAGTAGTATTCCATTGTGTAAGTATACTCCGTTTTTCTTATCCAGTCTTCTGCCAAAAGACATTTAAGTTGGTTCTATCTCTTGATTATTGTAAATAGATCTGTGATGAACGTGTAGTGCAGGTATCTCTTCAACATGATGATTCCTTTGGGTATATACCAAGAAGTGGGATAGATGGATCATATGGTAGTTGTATCTGTAGTTGTTTGAGGAAACTTCATAATGTTTTCCATAATATCGGTGCTAATTTACAGTCCCACCAAAAGTGTGAGAATGGATCCCTTAATCTGCATCCTCACCAACATTTGTTATTCTCTGTTTTTCAAATAATGGCCAGTCTAACTGAGGTGAGATGATATTTCAATGAGGTTTTGGTTTGCTTTTCCCTGAGGATTAGTGATGTTGATCATTTTTACATACACCTGTTGACCATTTTATATCCTCTTTTGAGAAATGTCTATTCAACTTCCTTTGCCCATTTTAAAATCAGATTATTTGGTTTTTGTTTGTTTTTGTACTGTTAAGTTGTTTGAGTACTTTATATATTCTGGCTATTACATATAGTTTGCAAATATTTTTTCCCATTCTGTAGGTTGTCTTTTCACTCAGTTCATTGCTTCCTTTGCTGTGCAGAAACTTTTTATTTAATATGATCACCTCTGTTTATTATTTCTTTTGTTGCTTGTGCTATTGAGGTCTTATACATAGAGTCTTTGCCCAGTCCCACATGCTGAAGTGTTTCCCCTGTGCTTGCTTCTAGGAGTTTCATAGCTTCAGGTCTTATATATAAGTCCTTAATTCATATTGAGTTGATTTTGGTATTTGGTAAGAGGTACAAGTCTAGTTTCATTCTTCTAGTCATGGATACCCAGTTTCCTCACCACGATTTATTGAAACAGTTGTCTCTTCCCCAATTTACATTCTTGGTGCCATTCTCAAAAATAAGTTGGCTGTAGGTACATGGAATTATTTCTGGATTTTCTATTCTGTTCCATTGGTCTGAGTGTCTGTTTTTATGTCAGTACCATGCTGTTTGGGTTACAATAGCTTTGTAGTATAATTTGAAGTCAGGCTGTGTGATGCCTCCAGCTTTATTTTATTTTATTTTTTGCTCAGGATTGGTTTGGTTATTTGTGGTCTTTTGTTGTTCCATGTGAATGTTAGGATTGTTTTTTCTATTACTGTGAGGCATGTCATTGCTATTTTGATGAGGATTGCATTCAATCTGTACATCTCTTTGGGTAATATGGATATGTTCACAACATTAAATTTTCCTATCCATAAACATGGAATTTGCTTCCATCTTTTGGTGTCTTCTTTAATTTCTTTCATCAGTGTTTTGCAGTTATCATTGTAGAGATCTTTTACTTTCTCAGTTAAATTTATTCCTAGGTAATTCATTCTATTGGTAGCTGTTGTAAATGGGCCTGCTTTCTTGATTTTTTTGATAGTTTGTTGTTGCTGTATAAAAACGCTATTGAATTTTGCATGTTGAGTTTGTATCCTGCAACTTCACTAAATTTGTTTATCAACTCTAAGGGTTTTTTTGGTAGAGTTTTTCAGTTTTTCACTTAGTTCTGTTTTCAGGTTATCTAAACAGGGATGATTTGACTTTGTCTTTTCTAACTTGAATGCCATTAATTTCTTTCTCTTGCCCAATCACTCCAGCTAGCACTTCCAGTACTAGGTTGAATAGGAGTACTGAGAGTGGGCACCCTTCTCTTGTTCCCATTCTTAAGGGAAAAGCTTTCATTTTTTTTCCCATTTAGGATGTTATTGGTGGTGTGTTTGTAATATATATGACTTTTTTTGTGTTGAGATACTTCCCTTCTATAAATATTTTATTGATAGTCGTTATCATGGGGGAATGTTGAATTTTGTCAAATGCTTTTTTGTGTCTATTGAGATAATCGTATTGTTCTTGTCCTTGATTTTGTTGATGGAGTGTACCGCATTCACTGATTTCACTGATATGCATATGCTGAAACATCCTCGCCTCACTGGAGTGAACCCCACTTGATGGTGTATAATCTTGTTGATGTGCTGCTGTATTCTGTTTGCCAATATTTTGTTGAAAATTTTTACATTTATGTTCTTCAAAGATATCGGCCTGTAGTTTTTGTGTGTGTGTTGGGGGGGGTGGTATTTGACTTTGGTATAAGGGTGATGCTGACCTTAAAGAATGAGTTTGGAAGATTTGCCTCTGTTTTAATTTTTAAAAATAGTTTGAAAAGGATTGGTGTTGATTCTTCTTTAAAAGTTTCATAGAATTGAGCAACAAAGCCGTGTGGTTCTGGGCTTTTCTTTACTTGGAGACTGCTGGTTTTTGCTTCAATCTTGTTACTCATTCTGTTCAGCTTTTCTATTTCTTCTTGGTTCAGTCTTGGTAATTTGTATGTGTCCAGAAATTTATCCATTTCCTCCAGCTATTGAAGTTTATTGGCATATAGTTGTTCATAATAGTCTCTAATTATTCTGTGTACTTCTGTGATTTTAGACATGATGTCTCCTTTTTATTTCTGATTTTTGTTTTTTGTTTTTTTTCTCATTTTTCTAACTAATCCATTGTATACTTTGTTTATTTTTTTGAAATACAACTTTTTGTTTTGTTGATTTTTTGTACCTCTTCTTGTCTCTTTCACTTAGTTCTGCTATGACCATTTTATAAAAGTTTTCATTTCAACTGTAACATAGTTGATTGTACATATCAGTGGAGTACAGAGTTGAATAGCAATACCAGTGAGCAGTATGTGATGATCAAATCAGTATAATTAGTACATTCAACAATATGAAATGTCATTTTGATTTTCGTGGCCCTTTACCAATTTCTCCCTTCCTCTGACTCCTATTTCTCACCTCTGGTTACTTCAGTTCTCCATTTAAAAGTGCACTGAATTACTGTGATTGTTGTATCTCTTTCTTTTTTTTAAATTTAAATGTTCATTTTTTAGATCCCACTTATGAGTGAGGACATGTGGTATTTCTCTTTCTGTGCCTGACTTATTTCACCTAACATGATTTTCTCTAAGTTCAGCCATGTTGCTGTGAATGACAATACTTTATACATTTTTATGGCAGAGTAGATTTCCATTGTGTATACATAACACATTTTCTTCATCCAGTCTTCTGATGATGGACATTCAGGTTGGTTCCAACTTTTTGCTATTATGAAAAGAGCCGTAATAAACATTTGGGTGCATGTATGTCTTTGACATGATGATTTTCATTTCTTTGGGTATATACCAGCAGTGAAATTGCTGGATCATATGGCATTTCTATGTGCAGTTGTTTGAGGAATCTCCATACTCGTTTACATAATGGCTGCACTGATTTACAGTCTCACCAACACTGTAGGAGGGTTCACCCTTCTCCACGTTCTCACCAGCATTTGTTGTTCTCTATCTATCTGATAATAGATAGTCTAACTGGAGTGAAATGATATCTTGGTGTGATTTTGATTTGCATTTCCCTGATGCTGAGTGATGTTGAGGAGTTTTTCATCTGTCTGTTGACCCTTGTATATTCTCCTTTGAGAAATGCCTATTCAGCTCCTTTCCCAATTTTTTAATTGAGTTTTTATTTGTTTGCTTGTTTTTTACTGTTAAGTTGCTTGACTTCCTTGTATAATCTGGGTATTAAGCCTTTGTTGGATGCGGAGTTTGAAAATATTTTTCCCTATTATGTAGGTTATATTTTTGCCCTGATAATTGTTTCTTTTTCTGTTCAGAAGCTTTGTAGTTTCATATAATCTCATTTGTTTATTTTTCCTTTTGTTCTCTGTGCTTTTGAGGTCTTATTCATAAAGTCTCTGCCCATTGCTACTTCCTGAAGTGTTTCCCTTACATTTTATTTTAGGAGTTTTATACTATCAGGATATTATATTTAAGTCTAATCCATTTTAAGTTGATTTTGGTATATTTTGAGATGCGCAGGTCTAGTTTCATTTTTCTACATATGGATGTCAACTTTTCCCAGAACCACTTATTGAAGAGGAAGGTTTATCCCCAATGTATGTTCTTGGTGACTTTGTCATAAATCAGTTGGCTGTAAGTCTGTGGGTTGATTTCTGGGTTCTCTATTCTGTTCCATTGGTCTGAGTGTCTGTTTTTAAGCCAATACATGCTGTTTTAGATACTATAGCTTTGTAGTATAGCTTGAACTCAGGTAGTTTTATGCCTCTGGCTTTATTTTTTATGCTAAGAAGTACTTTGGCTATTCAGGGTCTTTGTTGTTCCATATGAATGTTAGGATTGTTTTTCTATTTCTGCAAAAATGTCATTGGTATTCTGATGGGGATTGCATTGAATCTGTAGATTGCTTTGGGTAGAATGGACATTTTCACAATGTTAATTCTTCTAATCAAAGTGCATGGAATGTCTTTCCATCTTTTTCTGTCCTCTTTAATTTCAACAGTGATTTGGTGTTCTCTTTCACTTTCTTGGTTAAATAGATTCCTAGGTTTTGTGTGTGGGGGTGTGGTGTGTGGAATATTGTAAACCAGATAGCTTTTTAAATTTCATTTTCTGCTAGTTCATTATTGGAGTACAAAAACTCTACCAATTTGTGCTTGTTGAATTTGAATCCCACAACTTTACTGAAACTGTTTTTCAACTCTAAGAGATTTTATGTAGAGTTTTTAGACTTTTTTATATATACATTCATGTCATCTGCAAACAGAGACAATTTAACTTCCTCTTTTCCAATCTGCATGCCCTTTATTTCTTTCTCTTGCCTAATTGTTCTGGCTAGTACTTCCAATATTATGTTAAATAGGCGTGGTGAGAGTGGGCATCCTTGCCTTGTTCCTCTTTCATCCCATTCAGGTTTATATTGACAGTGGGTTTGTCATATATGGTTTTTATTGTGTTGAGATTCTTTTCTTCTATACCTAATTTGCTGAGAGTCTTTATAATGAAGGGATGTTGAATATTGTTGAATGCTTCTTCTGCATTTATTGAGATGATCAGATGGTTTTTGTCATTGATTTTGTTGATGTAGTGTATCAAATTTATTGACTTGCATATTTTGAACCATCCTTGCATAGCTGGGATGAATCTCACTTGATCAGGGAGTGTAACTTTTTTGATATGTTGCTTTGTTCTATTTGCTAATATTTTATTTGGCATTTTTGCATCTATTTTAATAAAGGACATAGGCCTGTAGTGTTTTTTATGGTGTAAATTTGTCTGGTTTTGGTATAAGGGTGACGCTGTCCTCATAGAATGAGTGTGGGAGAATGGCCTCTGTTTCAATTTTTTGGAATAGTATGAAAGGAATTGGTATTAATTGCTCTTTAAAAGTTTGCTGTAATTCAGCAGTAAAACCTGGTCCTGGGCTTTTCTTTGTTGTGAGACTGCTGATTATTGCTTCATTCTTTTTCCATGTTATTGTTCTGTTCAGGTTTTCTATTTCTTTGGGGTTCACTTTTGGTACTTCATATGTGTCCAGAAATGTATCCATTTCCTCCAGGTTTTCAAATTAATTGATGTGTAGTTGTTCGTAATATTCTTTCTAATGATTCTTTGTATTTCTGTGGTATCAGCTGTTATGTCTCCTTTTGCACTGTTAATTTTTGTTTTTTGAGTCTTCTTTCTCTTTTTTTATTAGTCTAGCTAATGATTTGTATATTTTGCTTATTTTCTCAAAATACAAACTTTTTGTTTCATTGATCTTTTGTATTGTTTGTTGGATTTCTATTTCATTTAGTTTTTTTGATCTTAATTATTTCTTTCAATGTACTAATTTTGTGATTGGATTGCTGTTATTTTTTTAGTTCTTTGAGGTGTAGCATCGCTTATGTGTATTCTTCTATTCTTTTGATGTTTGCATTTATTTCAATAAACTTCTCTCTTAGAAATTCTTTTGCAGTATCCTAAGAGACTTGATGTGCTGTAATTTTTTATATTAATTTTGAGAATTTTTTCGATTTCGTTTAATTTCTTCTATGAATATGTTTTTCAGGAGCATGTGTTTAATATCCATGTGTTTGTATAGTTTCCAGAGTTTTGCTTCTTATTGATTTCTAATTTTTATAATTATTGTCTCATAGGATACTTGAAATGATTTCAATTTTTAAAAATTTTTTTGAGGTTGATTTGTGACCTAACTTGTGGTCTATCCTTGAGAATGTTCCATTTGCTGATGAGAAGAATGTATATTTTGTAGTTGTTGGATGAAATATTCTGTATGTATTTGCCAAGTCCAATTGATTTAAACTGTGTTTTAAATCCTGTGTTTCTCTGTTGATTTGTTGCCTAGATGGTGTTCCTAATGTTGAGAGACTGGTGTTCATGTTCCCTATTATTGTCTTATTTGGGTCTATCTCTTTCCTCTGGTCTAATAGTGTTTGCTTTATATACCTGGGTGCTCTGATGTTTGGTGCATATATATTTATGATTGCTATGTCTATTAATGGATATTTAGATTGGTTCCATATCTTGGCTATTGTAAACAGAACTGTGATAAACATGGGAGTGCAGGTATCTCTTCAGCATGATGATTTCCATTCCTCTGGATATATACCCAGAAGAGGGATTGCTGGATCATATGGAACATCTATCTGTAATTGTTTGAGAAAACCCCATATTGTTTTCCAAAGTGGTTGTACTAATTTACAGTCCCACCAACAGTGCAGTAGTGTTCCCTTCTCTCCACACCCTCACCAGCATTTGTTATTCACCACCTTTTTGATTATAGCCAGTCTAACTGGAGTGAGGTGGTATGTAAATGTGCTTTTAATTTGCATTTCCCGCTAAAATCCAAAAGACTATGAACGATAAATGCTGGCAAGGCTGCGGAGAAAAAGGAACTCTCATACATTGTTGGTGGGACTACAAAATGGTGCAGCCTCTATGGAAAATGGTATGGAGGTTCCTTAAACAATTGCAAATAGATCTACCATACGACCCAGCCATCCCACTGTTGGGAATATACCCAGAGGAATGGAAATCATCAAGTCGAAGGTATACCTGTTCCCCAATGTTCATCGCAGCACTCTTTACAATAGCCAAGAGTTGGAACCAGCCCAAATGCCCATCATCAGATGAGTGGATACGGAAAATGTGGTACATCTACACAATGGAATACTACTCAGCTATAAAAACGAATGAAATAGTGCCATTTGCAACAACATGGATGGACCTTGAGAGAATTATATTAAGTGAAACAAGTCAGGCACAGAAAGAGAAAGACCACATGTTCTCACTTATTGGAGGGAGCTAAAAAAATTAATATATAAATTCACACACACACATACACACACACACACACAAACCGGGGGGGGGGGAAGAAGATATAACAACCACAATTATTTGAAGTTGATACAACAAGCAAACAGAAAGGACATTGTTGGGGGGAGGGGGGGACGGAGAAGGGAGGGAGGTTTTGGTGATGGGGAGCAATAATCAGCTACAATGTATATCGACAAAATGAAATTTAAAAAAAAAAAAAGAAAGAAAAAAAAATAATAATAATAATTTGCATTTCCCTGATGACTAGTAACGTTGAGAACTTTTTCATATATCTGTTGGCCATTTGTATGTCTTCCTTTGAAAAATGTCCATTCAACTCCTTTGGCCATTTTTTAATTGGGTCATTTATTTTTTCAACGTATAATTGCTTTGTTCTAAGTATATTCTGGATATTAATCCCTTATCATATGAATAGTTAGCAAAAATTTTCTCCAACTCTATAGGTTATCTTTTTACTCTGTTGGTTATTTCTTTTGCTGTGCAGAAACTTTTTAGTTTGATATAGTACCATTTGTTTACTTTTTCTTTTGCTGCTTGTGCTTTTGGGCTCATATTCATAAAGCCTGTGCCCTGACCTAACTGCTGAGGTGTTTCACCTATATTTTCCCTCAGTAATTTTACAGTTTTGGGTCATATACCTAGGTCTTTAATCCATTTTCAGTTGATCTTAGCCTACTGTGAGAGATGCATACCTAGTTTCATTCTTCTGCATATGGATATCCAGTTTTCCCAGCACCACTTGTTGAAGAGGCAATCTTTTCCCCAATGAAGAGTTTTGTAGCATTTGTCTAATATCAAATGTTTATAAACCTGAGGAGTGATTTCTGAGTTCTCTATTATACACCACTGGTCTGAATGTCTATTTTTATACAAGTACCATGTTGTTTTGGTTACAACAGCTTTGTGGTATAATTTGAAGCCCAGCAGAGTTATGCCCCTGGCGTTGTTTTGTTATTGTTGTTCAGGATTGCTTTGGCTATTCAGGGTTTTTTGTTTTTCCATATGAAAGGTAAAGTTGTTTTTTTTCCATTTCTGTGAGGAATGTCATTGGTATTTTGATGGAGATTGCATTGAATCTATAGATCTCATTGAGTAGTATAGATATTTTGACAGTGTTTATTCTTACAATCCAAGAGCATGAAATATGTTTCCATCTTTTTGTGTCTTCTTTCAGTTCTTTCAGAAGTGGTTTGTACTTCTCATTGTAGAAGTCTTTCACCTCCTTTGTTAAATTGATCCGTAAGTATCATATTTTTTTGGTGACAATTATAAATAGGCTTACTTTCTTTATTTCTCTGTTAATTCATTATTTGAGTATATAAATGCTACTGATTTTGGAGCATTTATTTTGTATCCTGCAATGTTACTGAAGTTATTAACCAGCTCTAAGAGTTTTTTTGATAGAGTCTTTATGTTTTTCTATATATAATATCATGTCATCTACAAATAGAGACAGTTTGACTTCATCTTTTCCAATCTGGATTCTCTTTATTTCTTTCTCTTGCCTGATTGCTCTAGCTAGTACCTCCAGTACTATCTTGAATAGAAGTGGTGAGAGTGGACATCCTTGTCTTGTTCATGTCCTTAAGGGGAAGGCCTTCAATTTTTCCCCATTTGGAATAATACTGGCAGTGGGCTTGTCATAAATGGCTTTTATTGTGTTGTGATATTTTCCTTCTACACCTAATTTGTTGAGACTCTTTATCATGAAGGAATGATGAATTTTGTCAAATGCTTTTCAGCATCTATCGAAAAAATCATATGATCTTTGTCCTTGACCTTGTTGATGTGATGCATCACATTTATTGACTTTTGTATGTTGAACCATCCCTGTATCCCTGGGATGAATCCCACTTGATCATAATGGATAATTTTGTAAATATGTTGCTGTATTCTGATTGCTAATGTTTTCTAGAGGATTTTAGCATCTAGGTTCATGAAGGATATTGGGCTACAATTTTCTTTTTTTGTTGTGTCTTTATCTGGTTTGGGGATGTTAGCCTCATAGAATGAGTTTGGGAGAGTAGCATCCGTCTCCATTGTTTGGAATAATTTGAGGAGAATTGGTATTAATTCCTTTTAAAAGTTTCATAGAATTCAGCTGCAAAGCCATCTGGACCTGGGCTTTTTTTGTTGGAGGATTGCTAATTACTGCTTCGATCTCCTTGCTTTTTATTGTTCTGTTCATGTTTTCTATCTCTTCTTGGTTCAGTCTTGGTAATTTATATGTGTCTGGAAACTTATTCATATCTTCCAGATTTGCAAATTTATTGTCATACAGTTGTTTATAATAGTCTCTAATGATTATTTGTACTTCTGTGGTATCAGTTGTAATGTTTCACTTTTCATTTCTAATTTTTGTTATTTGGATCTTCTCTCCTTTTTTTTTTTTGTTATTCTAGCTAATGGTGTGTCTATTTTGTTTATCTTCTCGAAAAACCAACTTTTAGTTTTGTTGATCTTTTCAATTGTTTTTTGGGGTCTCTATTTCATTTAGTTCTGCTCTGAACTTAATTATTTCTTTCTGTCTATTGCCTTTAGGTTTGTAATGTTGTGGTTTCTCAAGTTCTTTGAGGCATAGTGTTAGGTCATTATTTGAAGTCTTTCCTTTTTTTATATAAGCATTTACTCCAATAATTTTGCCTCTTAGTACTGCTTTTGCAGTATCCCAGAGGTTTTGGTATGATGTATCTTTATTTTCATTAGTTTCTAGGAATTTTTTGATTTCCTGTTTAATTTCTTCTTTGACCCATATGTAACTCAGGAGCTTATTATTTATTTTCCATGTATTTGTATGGCTTCCAGCATTTTGCTTATTCTTTATCTCTAGTTTTAGTCCATTGTGGTCTGAAAAGATTGTTGGAATGATTTCAATTTTTTAAAATTTGCTGAGGCTAGAATTGTGACCTAATATGTGGTCTATCCTGGAGAATGTACCATGAGCTGATGAGAAGAAAGTGTATTCTTTAGCTGTTGGGTGAAATGTTCTGTATATATCTGCCAAGTCCAGTTGGTCTAGGGTATAGATTAAATCCTTTTTCTCTTTGTTGACTTGTTTCCTGGATGTCCTGTCCCATACTGAGAGAGGGGTGTTCAGATCACCCATAATTAATGTATTTGGTCCTATCTCCTTCTTTAGGTTGAAGAGTGTTTGCTTGATATATTTGTGTGCTATGGTTTTGGGTGTATGCATATTTATGATTGTTATGTCTTTTAGCTGGACAGTTCCCTTTATCTTTATATAATGGCCTTCTTTGTCTTTATAAATGTTTTTTCATTTAAAGTCTATTTTGTCCAATATAAGAATAGCTACTCCTGCTCATTTTTTGGTTTCCACTTGCATGGTATATCTTTTTCCATCCCTTCACTTTTAGTCTATGTGTGCCTTTACTGGTGAGGTGGGTCTCTTGAAGACATCATATACTGGGGTCTAGCTTTTAAACCCAGTCAGTTGGTCCATGTCTTTCAAATAGGGAGTTTAGTCCATTCACATTTAGAGTAGTTATTGAGAAGTGTTGTTTAATTCCTGTCAATTAATTGCTACACGTTTAGGTGTCTTAAATATCTTTGATCATTATTTCCCCTTTTATTTCTCTTCTTCAGTGTTAGTTGCAGATTTAAGGTGGAATGATTTAGTTTCTTTCTTTTTCTTTCTGGCATTTTTGTTTTAACTGGGGTTTTGCTATTTCTTGTATATTTGTGATGGCAGTCACCATTATTCAGATTCTAGATGAATGACTCCCTTGAGAATTTCTTGCAGGGCTGGTCGTGTGGTGGTGATCTCCCACAACTTTTGTTTGTCTGGGAAATACACTATTTCTCTCTCATTTCTGAAGGAGAGCCTTGCTGGGTAATGAATTCTTGGCTGGCAGTTTTTTCTTTTAGTATTTGGAATATATTATTCCATTTTCTTTTGGCCTGGAGGTTTTTCATTGAGAAGTCTGCTGTTAGTTTGATGGTGGTTCCTCTATAACTGACCTGATGCTTTTCTCTTGCTGCTTGTAGAATTCTCTCTTTTTCTTTGAGCTTGTGAATTTAGCTATATACCTTGGAGAGGATCTTTTTGGATTGAATCTGTTTGGGGACTTTTGAGCTTCCTGCATCTGAAAGTCTGTATCTCGAGCTACACCTGGGAAGTTTTTTGTTTTTGCTATTTTCTTCAGTAGGTTTTCAATACTTTTTCTTTCTCCTGTCCACAATGTATTTATACCCACAATTCAGATGTTAGAGCACTTGAGGTTGTTTGCTATCTCTCTTAGATTTTCCTCATTATTCTTAATTCTTTTTTCCTTTTTTTTTTTTTTGTCTGCCTGGGTTATTTTAAAAAGACCATCTTGAAGCTCTGAAATTCTTTCTTCTCCTTGCTCTACCTGGCTGCTCAAGCTCTCCATTGCATTTTTTTATTTCATTGAATGAGTCTTTCATTTCTAGAAGTTCTGATACACTCTTTTGTATGGTATTAATCTCTTTGTAGATTTCCTCCTTCATATTCTGGATGTTTTTTCTTGTTTCATTGTGTTCTCTAATTGAGTCTTCCTTTATTTCTTCAAGTTTTCTTAAGATCATTGCTTGAAATTCTTTTTCAGACAGTTCAAGGATTCCCTGTTCCATGGAGTCTGACTTTGGAGCATTACTGTAACCTTTTGGTGGGGTCATTTCTTCTTGATTGTTTGTACTTCTAGTAATTTTTTTTTTTATGGTGAAAAAAGTTGTATATTTGGAATTAACCATCTGGACTCAAGTTTAGATGATCCCAATTTTGTTGGCAATGTCCAGAGCATCATAATCAGGAGCCAGTCGAACATATGCCTTCTTCTCTCCATCAGGCCTGATCAGGGTGTTGACCTTGGCCACATCAATGTCATAGAGCTTCTTCACAGCCTGTTTGATCTGGTGCTTATTGGCCTTGACATCCACAATGAACACAAGTGTGTTGTTGTCTTCTATTTTCTTCATGGCAGACTCAGTGGTCAGGGGGAACTTAATGATGGCATAGTGGTCAAGCTTGTTTCTCCTGGGGGTGCTCTTCCGAGGATATTTGGGTTGCCTCCGGAGCCGCAGTGTCTTGGGCCACCGGAAGGTGGGTGATGTGCAGATCTTCTTCTTTTTGTGGCTTTGGACACCTTTCAGCACTGCCTTCTTGGCCTTCAAAGCCTTTGCTTTGGCTTCGGCTTTGGCAGGGGCAGGAGCTTCCTTCTTCGCCTTCGGCGCCATCTTGTGAAAGGGCCTTCTAGTAATTTTTGCTGACACTTGGTCATTTGGTAGGGGGTTTGCTTCTTCTATTACACTGAAGTGTGCTGTGGAGAGGCCCTGGTTGCTATTGTGGTGGATGAATTGTCTTTGCTTTACTGTTGGTGTGGTGGTTATTATGTTAAGCCACCTTGGTTCCTGTTCAAGACTCTGTTATCATAGAATGAGCCCCTAGCACTGTGTAGTTCTGCTGGGCCAAATTCAGTAGGTCGGATCTGTAGGCTGGTATTCCTCCATGGGTCTGAGGCAGGGAGAGGAGCTGCATCCAGCTGTGTGGTTCTGCTGTCTGGTGTTGCTGCCAACCACTACTGATGGACTCACCTGTGTGGCACCAGTTCTGGGTGTGGGGCAGGGCCTGGTGTTTCTCCCCCTGCCTGGGTCTGAGGCATGAGGGTGAAGAGGCCACATCGATCTGTGCAGTTCCACTGGCTGGTGCTGCTACCAGTTGCCACCAGTGGGCTCAGCTGCGTGGTGCTGATTCAGGGCATGGGGGTTGGGCCTGGCACTCCCTCCCTGCCTTGGTCCGAAGTGGCCAAGTATGGGGGCTGTGTGGAACTGCATGGTTCTGCTTGCTGTTGTGTAGACGACTTTTTTGGGTTGAAAGTTTTTGGGGGATCTTTGAGCCTCCTGCCAATTTTTTTATGTATGTGTGTGGTCAGTATGGGGATCTGAACCTTTGACCTTAGGGTTACAAGGCTGTACTCTATCCACCTGAGCTAACTGGCCAACCCTCTGCAATGATCTTATTTCTTTCCATCTATTAATTTTGGGATTAGATTGATCTTGTGCTTTTAGTTCTTTGAGATGTAATGTTAAGTTGTTTTTTGAAGCATTTATGTTCTTTTGATTTAAACATTGATTGCAATAAACTTTTCTCTTAGTATTGCTTTTGCAGTATCCCATAGGTTTTGGTTAATTGTGCTTACATTTTCATTGGATTTAAGGAATATTTTGATGTCCTGCTTTTTTTCTTCCTTAACCAATTTGTTGTTCAGGAGCATGTTGTTTAATTTCCATATATTTGTATGGTTTCCAAAGTTTTGTTTCTTGTTAATTCTAGTTTTATTTCATTGTGGTCTGAAAGTATATGATTTTTATCTTTTTAAATTTGTTGAGGGCTGAGCCCGCGGCGCACTCGGGAGAATGTGGCACTGGGAGCGCTGCGATGCTCCCACCGCGGGTTTGGATCCTATATAGGAATGGCCGGTGCACTCACCGGCTGAGTGCCGGTCACGAAACAGACAAAAAAAAAAAATTGTTGAGACTTAGTTTGTTTCCTAATATATGGTCTATTCTGGAGAATGACCCATGTGCAGATGAGAAGAATGTATATTCTCCAGTTGTTGAATGTAATGTTATGTAAATGTCTGTCATGCTCATTTGGTTTAAATTACTGCTTAAATCCAATATTACTCTGAAAGTTTTTTGTCTAGATGATCTGTCCATTGCTGAGTGTGGCATGTTAAATTCCCCAACTGTTATATTGTTGAGGTTTACCTCTCACTTTCAATCCAATCACAGTTCCTTTGTATACCTGGGTGCTCTGCTTTGGGGATAATATATATTTATGATTGTTACATCTTCTTGCTGCATTGATACTTTTATCATTACATAACATCACTCTTTGTCTCTTTTTATAGTTCTTGGTTTGAAGTCTATTTTATTTGATGTAAGTGTGGCAGCTTCTGCTAGTTTTTGGCTTCCATTTGCACAGAATATCTTTTACCATTCTGTTACTATTAGTCTATGTGTGTCTTCATTGGTGAAGTGGGTTTCTTGCAAATAGAATGTAGTTGGGCCTAACTTTTTAATTCTTTCAGCCAGTCTATATCTTTTAAGTGGGGAATTTAATCTACATACATTCAGGATTGTTCTCGGATGGTATTGCTTTTTTCCTGCCATTTTAATAATTTTTATGGTTATTTTATATTTCTTTTTTTCTTTCAATCCCTTTTATTGTTTGTGTTTGCTGTTTTGCGTTTTTCTTTTCTTTTGTACTGATAACATATTTTCTTTCTCTTTCTCTTTTGAATATCTGTTCCACTAGTGGTTTGTATTCTTTCTCATGTATTTATGGTGACATGTATCACTCATTCTATTACAGATATAGGACTCCCTTGATTACTGTTGAAGGGCTGGTCTTTTGGTGGTGATTTCCTGCAGCTTTTGTTTGTCTGGGAAAGATACTATTTCTCTTTGATTTCTGAAGGAAAGCTTTGCTGGATATAGTATTCTTGGTTGGCATGGTTTTTGTTCTTTTACTTCTTTAAATTTATCGTCCCCCACTCTCCTGGCCTGTGGGATTTCTGTAGAGACGTCTACTATTAGCTCATTCCCAGGTTGTCATGTCCCACATCAGGGGAAAAGATGAAACAGCAAGATGGAACAGCACTTAGGCCATATTAGGGCAACATGAAGAGGGGTCAGGAACTTGCAAGAGACATGCTATTTTATAACCAAAGTTTTAAATTATATCTTGTTATAAAGAGAGAGTCAATTTTTATTGAACTTATGAAAATATCCACATTGCCGTAATAATCATAAAGGTACTCAAAGTTTTTAAATTCTGGGGGGATCAAATAGGGGGAAAACAAATGCTTTTATCTCTGTTTTAAATTATATTTTACCAAACTGCTGTTAGTTATAGATAGCTTAAGAGAGAGTTTTCTTAAATCTGGAAAACAAGATATTAATGAGTGATGTTTCAAAATAAAAATTGTAAAAACCTATAATTCTTTTTAATCAGTTTATTTGTTTTATGTGGTTAACTTTCTTGTTTTGACCTTGGTGAGTAATTTCACAAACCCATCAGTATCTTCATTAGAATTTTGGAAATTCAGTTCAAAGGTATGAACTCAAAGTTTGTCAGGAAACTGTACCTGTTAGAGTTTTTTCATGAAATATTTGAAGACATAACATTTTAAAATTATAATTGAACCAAGGTTATTACTGGTAGCATTTATATCAAGACACAGATTTCCAAGAACCTTATGAGATTTTAGAACACATATTAATAACATCTTAGTATAACCAAAGAAGGTCAAACATTATTTCTTGTTTCGACAATGTTATTTTATATAGTCTAATTTATCAAATAAGCCAATTGGTTTTGATACATCTCATATATGTATATATATATATATATATATATATTTTTTTTTTTTTTTTTTTTTTTTTGAGAAGCTCCAGCGCCCTTGGAGCCTCTCAAAATTAGTTTAAGTCCGAGTTTTTAGAACTTGGTTTTGGAAATTTAGTCAAATAACAAAGGCTTAAAACACTCACAAATCTTTACAAAAATAAAACCAAAGTGACAAAGGATTTTAAAAGTAGAGCGCACAAGAAATTATGATAAAACATGAAATAAGTTTCCCCAGCCACTTGAGTAAAAGGTAAAGACACTGTTTACAATTTTTTATTAAGAGCAGTTAAGTGATTTCAGGAAATCTTGTTGTTTTAATGTAGGAGAGTCAACTTTAACTCCGTATAGAATATTTTTGATATTAAATTTTAGAAAAACTCACACATAATTTGCTTTCAAATCCAGTCAATCCATCTACTGTAAAATCTTTTTAACAAACTTATCCACAAAAACCATTATCATGACTTACTCTGACATTCTGTTTTTGTTCTTTACTTTCTACTTCCCAAATAGCCAGTCATATTACTCTAGGACAAAAATATACTGTACCAGATTTTTTTTTACATAAAAATATATATTTTTTCTTTTTAGCCTTTCTAACTATAGCTACATCTTCTCACCCATGGCTTTCTTTATATCACCTCCTTTTTACATGCTTATTTCTTTTCTAGCAATGTTAAATTGGCCTCAATGGTCTAAAAATTATAGAAAAGTTTTTCTGGTTTGGGTTGGGTTCACAGCTTTAAAAACCTCTAGCAAACACAAATGTAATCTTGTTTGATTAGTAAACCCAGGCAATGTTGTGTGCTGATAAGAATATTTTTATACATTCAGGTTAGTAAATAGGGGTCCATCTGTCTGAGCAGATTACATAATGCCCAGTTTGAGCCTCAGCTATTTCTACCCCCCAAAAATTATGGTTTCCCAGCCAAAAACTTGATGTATAAGTCTATACCCTTAACAGCAAGTGTTAACTAGGGCCTTTGAGATATTGGGCATAGATCCCCTTTCACTAGCCATCCTTGGTCCCAAGTACCCACATGGCATTTAGGGCCATGTGGAGCTTAAGGCAGAGGGCAGCATTCACAAAGATAATGTCTAAGAGATATTGTTTCTCCCAGCATGGCCAGGAGGCAGAGCTGAGATAAGGAGGAGACGTATTGGGTTTTTGTCCTGCAGCTGATGGCCCATGTGCTGTGGACAGATTATGTCCTCTGACCTCACCATGGCCCTCTGTTTATTGTCCAGAATTTGGAGGCTTAAAACCAAAAACAAGCTAACAACAAGACATGTGCAGGGCTTTAGGAGAAGCCCAGAATCCAGTTCTCTTATGCCTTTAGTCCTTAAACAAATAAAACAAGTATTAAACATACCACAAAATGTGTTGACCTAAAGACAAATTTAGGCAAAAGGTTTAAATCAAATTTTGAAAATATATTTATTTTATCAAAACTTTAGAAAATTAAAGTCAAATGAACTTAAAAAATATACTTATTTATTTAATGAGCATGCATTAATTATAAGCCAATTTGGTACCATGCAGACAATACAAACACATATAGATGTGAACATGTAGACATAACATACATTTATGTACCTATATATGTAGACATAAACAGAAACAATAAGGATTTTATAGATTTTGTTTAAAATATAATAAGGAGACAGATAAAATAGAAAACTCACTAGTATAAAAGGATAGTCAGGTTTAAATTGTGTTTCTAAAGAATGTTAAAGCTTATCTGTGGGGCCTCACCCTGTTTTAAAGAAAGTAAGTTAACAAAAACAGATTGATTTTGGTCTAGCTTTCATTTTTCAAATGGGTTTCTGAGCTTATGGGATGAGCTATTAAACAGATAGAGATGAAGCCATTTGACTTTTGGGGTTTCCAGAGAAAAGCAGCAGACCCAAAAGGAGGTCTGGTTGGTGCCAGGGCTGCATTTCTCAGGAAGCCTCAGATTCCCTGGTGAAGAAGAGAAGCACATGCAGTTAAAAAAAAGTAAACATTCTCAAACAAAACCAATATTGCAAAGAAATATTAACTGCTTTTCCTTTAGTTTGTCCAATTTAAAGTTTTTTCAGTTACTGGCAAAGATTAAGTTTTATCCTTTTTTGGTGACATAAACATGTCTTTGGTATTTGTTAAGGTCTAGAATAGGTCTCAGAGCGACTTGACATAGATTCCAAGTTGTTAGGTGGGAAGCCTTAATGAAATCCCATTGCGTAACTAACCAGTGACCAATTTGTTCCGAAATTTTTACGTTAAGGCTCCCTTCCATGGGGTACCAAGGGCATGGTTGTCTAATAACCACTAACAGTTTTTCAAGCTGTTATTCAGTTACTTTACAGCTGGCTGCTTTAAGGAGACATTGGAATTGTAATTTATGTTGAGTCTTCCTTTTTGTTAAATAATTTTCCATATTTTCAAAGTGAAAGGAAGAGAAAAAACTTTTGGGTTGAAAGCTAGCTTGACCTTCTGCAGGTGTGCAGTGCTAATCAAGAACCACCTGTGATTCCCTTACCAGTATGAGTATTCCATTACCAGGATGCACAAATATAAATATTGGATGTCCTTCACTTTCCAAGGATTGGCAGGTCAGTCACTGATTCATGGAGTCAGAATGCCTCACACAGGGAACCATTTATCACTTCTCCCAGGGTGACTGAGATGCAAAGAATTACTCAAAGCCCATTTCTTCTGAGCAGTGAGAGGCCCCAAAGGGGTTAATTTCCAGGAACCCTCAAGAGAGAAGTATTCCTCAGAAAAATAACTCCAAACTAGGGTTTTCTCTAAGTATTTATTCTCCAGGCAAGAAAGTTACAGAAAAGGACCATAGCTGGTTACAAAAGAACAGTAAGATAATTGTCATGGCAACAATCATTAGGTTTAGCTCCACCAAGGACATCTGCCCTCAGAGCCAGCAATCTTGCTCTGTTACAATTCTTTATCTACAACAGACTGGAAAAAGTTTTCTGTCTTTTGCAAGCTTAACATTTCTATGAGTAATTCTAAAAGATAGGCCCTGTGAAATACATTTGCTTTATAAATTTCAGTATACTCCACACATTTCAAAATGGTGGTGTCCAGTGACAACCTGGGACTGAGAGGGAAGGGGCGATTCCACATGTAGTTTCCCTCTGGGATAAAACGGAAGTGTAGACTCTTAGCAACTCCACATGCTAGGATCACTGTCCTTGCAGGCCATGTATTTACCCTGCAGCCTGGTTTTCAGGCATCTAATATGGGAATGTAGGCCACCAGCTGCCCCCACCTATTTTATCATGGCAATGCAGGATTTCTTAAGTCTCCATGCCACTCCTGGTCTGGATTTTTTTTCTACCTTGTATGTTGCTGCCTTAATTTTCCAGGTCTTAGGTGGTTTCCACACTGTTTAGCTGGATTCCATTGTTTTCTCCTAAACACTGTATTCTTCAGGTGATTGTTGTTTTGGACTTTTTTGGCATTAGAGGTGAGGGCTGTCCACCTTTAATCAGCCATCTTGACAGAAAAAAAACATTGTAATTTTTAAAAACTGTCTTTTTATACTTCATACATAATTTTACCACCATCAGTTGTAACACATCTTAACAGATTCCACTTCAAGCTGTATCAAATTAGTGTTTTCTCAGCTTCTTTGAAAAAATACTCAACTGCAGCTGTTTGACATAGACTACTCATACAGGCTTATTCTTTGTCCACTTCACAACTGACAATAATGCCTCAATGAAGCAAAAAAATAAAAAATAAAAACTGAGAAATACTGGTAATACTTAGTGATTCATTAAGTCAAGAAAAACCACTCAATGTTTTTCCCATTTCTAATTTACTATTGATTTTGTTCCAAATACTAACTCTTTGAGCAACTGTTTCTACCAGAAATTTTTCTTAAACTACTTTCTTTTTCCTAAACACGTGTCGTCAATAAACCATAATTTAATTAAATAACTATCCTTAAATGGCTTTAATTGCTTTGCTAACATATGAGCCACTCCAAAACTTACTTTAGTTGTACTTAGTGTTATAGAAGTAGAAAGTAGAATGATGGTTGCCAGAGGTTTGGGTAGTTAGGGGAGGAAAGGGAATGGAGAGATGTTGGTCAAAGGATATAAAATAACAGTTAGATATAAGAAAGATTAAAAGCACATGTGCAGAATAGGTAAATGTATAAAGACAGAGAATAGATAATTGTTTGCCTGGGAACAGGGTATTAGGGATAGGGGATAGGGGGAGAAGGAGAGAAATGGGGAATGGCTACTAAAGGTTTTGGAATTTTATTTGATAAAAATGTTCTCAAATTGTTTGTGGTAATGGTTGCACAACTACATGAACATACTAAGAACTTTAGATTGTACACTTTAAAATGGGTGAATTGCATAATGTGTTGATTATATCTCAAAGCTTTTTTCAATAAAGTAATTTTTTTAAAAAATTAAAAATATCTATATACGCCATTTGTCCATTGTTTAATACGGTTATTTTTTTCTTGCAATTGAGTTGAGTTCCTTGTAAATTTTGGATATGAATCCCTTATCAGAGGTATAATTTGCAAATATGTTTTCCCATTTAGTAGGTTATCTCTTCACTCTGTTGATTGTTTTCTTTGCTATGCAGAAGCTTTCTAGTTTGAAGTAAATTCATTGTCAACTTTTGTTTTCTTGCCTTTGCTTTTAAGGTCATATTTTAAAAATGATTTTCTGGATCAATGTCATGAAGTCTTTTTCACATGGTTTCCTTTAGTAGTTTCACAGTTTCAGGTCTTAAATTTAAGTCTTTTAGCTATTTTGCGGTAATTTGGTATGTAGTGAGAGGTAAGGTTATAATTTAATTATTATGCATGTGGATATTTAGTTTTTCCCAAATGTTTTATTGAAAATACAGTCCTTTCCCCAATATGCGTTTTTGGCAGCTTTGTTAAAAAATTGGTTGGGTATAAATGGTTAGATTTTTTTCTGGGCTCTCTATTCTGTTTCATTTATCTATGCTTCTGTTTTTACGCCAGGAAAACTATTTCTGGGGACAATAGTTTTATAGTGTGTGTGTGTGTGTGTGTGTGTGTGTGTGTGTGTGTGTGTGTATTTATTTCACTACCACACCATCCCATAAGATTATTTTATATGTTACAGTAGTTAAAATTGACAAAATTAGTCCTTAACTTCAGAAAGTAAACTTAGCCATTTAAGTATATTTTAAGTGACTCCTCCCCCTCCTCACAAAATAAAATTGAGGGAGCTTTTCTTTTCCAGCACCACACACCGTGGTTTCCCAATAGTTCTCTTTTTGGAGAATTTTCAACTGATTAAAAAAACTGCTTTGGAGATATGTCAGAACTTCTTTCCCCAAATGAAATCTAATCTGGATGAATTATATATTGCATAGATTTCTCTATAGATTATTTTCTTTAGAATTTAAGTGCAATTATTATACAGTATAAATTTAACTTATTTGCCCCACAGTAAAACCATCTGTCCTGAAAAATATGGTGGCTATATCAAGTTTTGGCATGATGTGACTTTACTTTCATTAGTTTCAATGAATGTTTTGGTTTTCTGTTTACTTTCCTCTTGGACTTGTAACTCAGGAGCATGTTGCTTGGTTTCCATGTATTTGTATAGTTTCCAGAGTTTCTCTTAATATTGATTCCTAGTTTTATTCTGTTCTGGTCTGAAAAGATTACTGAAATGTTTAACTTGAAAAAAAAAATTGAGACTTGATTTGTGGCCTAACATGTGGCCTATCCTGGAGTATGATCCATGTACTGATGAGAAGAATATATATTCTGTAGTTGTTGGATTAAAAGTTCTGTAGATACCTGCCAAGTCCAATTGGTCTAAAGTATAGTTTAAATTCTGTGTTTCCCTGTTGATTTGTTGCCTAGATTATTTATCCAATGTTGAGAAAGTTGTGTTCAGGTCCCCAACTATTATCACACTTAGGTCTATTTCTTTAGGTATAATAGTGTTTGTGCTATATATCTGGGTGCAACAGTGCTGGGTGCATATATACTTATGATTGTTATGTCTTCTTGCTGTAGAGATCCCTTTATCATTATATAATGGCCTTCTTTGTCTCTTTTTATGGTTTTTGATTTGAAGTCTATTTTATCTGATATAAGAATAGCTACTCCTGCTTGTTTTTGGTTTCCACTTGTGTGGTATGTTTTTGATCCTTGCACTGTTAGTCTGTATGTGTATTTACAGGTGAGGTGAGTCTCTGAAAGATAGCATGTAGTTGAGCCTAACTTTTTAATCCAATCAGTCAGTCTGTGTCTTTTGAGTGGGGAATTTAATTCATTTATATTTAGAGTGGTTTTTGACATTACTCCTGACATTTAATTGCTTTTCTTATGGTTGATTTAAGTATCTTTTGTTTCTTTCTTTCCCTTTTGTTGTTTGTCTTTGGTATTCATTGGTTTTTTGAGGTGGTATAGTAAGGTTTCTTTTTTTTTTTTTTCTTGTTTGCATATCTGCTGTACCAGTAGTGTTTGTTCTTTCTTGTGTATTTGTGGTGGTGATTATCATTTTTTGGGTTCCAAGTACAGGACTCATTAAGGGTTTCTTGTAGAGCTGGTAGAGTGGTGGTGAGCTCCCACAGCTTTTGTTTGTCTGGGAAATACACTATTTTCCCTTCGTTTTGAAGGATAACCTTGCTGGGTATAGTGTTCTATCACTAGTAGTCTATTTCCTGGCAACTTTTTCTTTTAGAACTTGGAATATATCATCTCATTCCCTTCTGTCCTTTAGGGTTTCTGCTGAGAAGTCTGCTGTTAGTCTGATGGGGACACCCTTATTGGTGGCTTGATGCTTTTCTCTTGCTGTTTTTTGGATTCTCTCTTTTTCTTTTAGTTTTACCAGTTTGACTACAATGTTCTCAGAGAGGACCATTTTGTATTGAATCTGTTTGGGATCTCTGATCCTTTTGGATATCGAAGTCTGTATCTCTACCAATACCTGGAAAGTTTTCCACTATTATCTCATTGAATATGTTTTCACTGCCTTTTCTCTTCTCCTCCTCTTCTGGAACAACCTTGATTTAGATGTTTGTGTGCTTAAGGTGGTCTGCTAGCTCTTTTAGATATTCTTTTGGCTTTTTTTAATCTTTATTTTAGTCTGCTTGGGTTATTTCAAAAAGACTGTCTTCAGGATCAGAAATTCTTTTTTTCTGCTTGCTGTAGCCTGCTGCTTATGCTCTCAATAGTAGTTTTTATTTTGTTGAATGATTCTTCCAGATCCAGGAGTTCTGCTACATTCTTTTTTATGGTATTTATTTCTTTGTAAATTTCCTCCTTCATGTCCTGGATGGATTTTCTCATTTCATTGTGTTCTCTTAGTTAAGTCTTCTTGAACCTCACTGAGTTTCTTTAAGATTGCACTCAGAATTCCCTTTCGGACATATCAAGGGTTTTCTGTTGTATGTGGTCTGGTATTTGAGAGATATAGTGTTCCTTTGGTGGTGTTATATTTTCTTTTCTTTTTTTCATATTTCTAGCATCTCTAAAGTGATGCCTAGTCACCTGGTGGTTGCTTCCTCTATTATTCTGGGGTGGATTTTGCAGAGAGAGACTCTCTCCTGTAGATTTGTTCTATATTGCACATTGGGTGGGATGTTTTGTTTTTGGTTTTGGGTGGACTCGGTAGATTCAGTAGTGCCAGGTAGACTCAGTAGTTCTGGGTAGACTAAGTATTTCCTGGTGATGCCAGCAGCTTTGTCTGTGGCTGGGTCTGTTTGCATGGCTGGGTCCATCAGGTGGGTGGGGGCAGTGTGGGTAGTCCAGGTGGCTGGGACCATGCAGGTGGCTGAATGCCTGGGTCCACATGTGTGGGAGGGACCACACAGGTGGCTGAATTTCTGGGGCCACATGGATGGCTAGGGCAGCTGAGACTGCACAGGAAGTTTGATGGCTGAGTCCATGTGGGTGGGTAGTATTAGGCCCATGTGGGTAGGTGGGGCCACATGTGTGGCCAGATGGCTGGGCCTACACTGGTGGGTGGAGCAATGTGGGCAGCTGGATGGCTGGGCCCAAGTAGGCAGCTGGGGCCACTCTGGCCACCAGGTGGTAAGGGCCACATGGGTGGCAGGCACCACACAAGTAGCTGGAAGGCTGGAGCCATGCAATAACCTGGCACCATGTGAGTGACATGTGTTGCACAGTGAAGTGCACTGTGCAAGATGAACTCCTGTGCAGGGAGAAGGGCCAGGTCTTGGGGACTAGACAATGGCTCAGGGACTAGACAATGGCAAAGGCAAACATGGTGGGGGGGGCAGGCTGTGGCAAGGGGTAGGAGGAGGGTTACCTCTGGGAATTGTTTAAGGTTGAGTGGATTCTTTCTGACACAAGGGGGAGTTCCTTCTGTCTGATCCTGTTTAGGGAGATGAGGCAGTGGCTGAAGCCATATGCCTCTTTCTCCTCTATACCATCCTACTTGGTTTTCATGCTCCACAGGGCCCTCACCAGGCTCCTGCTGCCCTCCCACACTCTCTCACTAATGTTCTCCCCAGTACTTAGCTGTCCTTTCCTTGCTCTGGTCCCTTTCTATGGGATGGTCATGCATTGGGCACCTCTAGTGCACCATCTTGCTTCAAAAATAATTTTTGTCATATATCAAAATAGCCAGTTCAACATGGGGCATTATTTCAGTCTTTACTGACTCATAAGCTTATGAACTATTGCCCAGCTTGTACTTCCTCCTCATCTTCCTCCTCCAAAGTGGATAGAATTATCAAATACAAGTTTGACGTATGACAATTAATTCTTTTGAAACAGTTACAACTTGGGTTAAGTCATTAACTAGTGTGGAAAAAGAAACTATAATGATAGAGAGCCTACACACTCAATTCAAAATTTAATATTTTTTCCTCCTTAAATAACATGTACTTAATTGTTATGAGGCAGCTATTGTGTTTTCAAAAACCACGTATAGAGATACATTCATAGTACTGATTAGATAGTCCAGGTGAAATGGTTATAGAAATAGAGGCAGTGTCATCTCAGAAAACTCATTTATACACCAAAATCTATTTTGATATTTGAAATTTTACAAAAAGGCTGAATTCTTCTTGCTAATTATGCCTTCTGTAACTCAAGCACTCTTCTCTTGGCAAGAACAAGCTGAATCTTATCCATGAAGTTAAAGGTGCTTAGTGCTAAACTTTTCTTCTAAGCTTAGACTTGGACTGTTTAAGAAACTAATCCAAGAAACTAGCATCATCATTCTACATTTTTTACCATCTTAAGATTAGAACTCTATAAACTCATTCATTAACTATCTTCCTTTTCTGTATTATTTGTGGCACTCAGTTAGGACTGTTGAAGTCTATTATACTTTGTACTTTCACATTCTCAAATAAAATCTTAAGGTTATAAAGTACGTATAAACATTTTGTAAAGTAACTTTGTCATTTAACATATTTGGAAATGAGACTTTTATACCGGAATTTCACATAACAGGATAACTACTATGAGTTGACCTTCCTTTAAAGTCAAATGACAGAAAAAAAAAAAAGACACAACAAGCACAATAATTCCTTGAACTAGTTAAGATAAATAAACAGATATGATGTTGATATGGGTGGGAGGTGGGGAGAGGGAGGCAGAAAGGGAGGAATTCATGAAAGGCCATGAAAATCAATTGTATTGTATATTTGTCACTTCTTACTGTGTGATGGAGATGCAAAGATTAATGAGAGCCCAAATAGTAAGAGCAATGAGAAGCCCAAAGGGACTGCACCAAGAAAACTCCATCAAGAAGGGAGAAACAAGGCACAGACCCAAGTCAGTATTTGCTTCAGCTTTTATTGTAAAGACAAGGAAATACAAGAGAAAAAACAACTCAATCATTTATCAAAGGAATGAAAAGAAATTGGCCATTGGGCAATCTTGGGTAAACATCTTGAGAAACAAAGGAAAGGGAGCAAAGCTAGGTAAGAAATGACCTTAATGTTCTTATCTAATCTAGCAGAACATCCTTGAAGATCTTTGCTGTGCTAAGGGTTTTTGCCCTTTGAACAATCCCTGTTCTGCCTCAAATCTCTTATCTACACTAAAGGCTTTTGCCCTGTGTTAGTTCCCTGGTCTTTGTCAATCTTAATATTCCACACACTTTTGCATATATTGATAAATTAAAAAAATAAGTATAAAGATAATTTTAAAAAAGAATAAATAAAAGAATAAATTTAAAAAGGTCAAATGACAGAAAACTCAAGCCCTATGCATTGTTTTAAAGTCTAATGAGAGCATTTCTTGGGCCATTAGTACTGTCAATATTAAAAGGTTCTAAATATTGGAGATGGGCCTATGGATGGAAAACATGAATATTTCATATGCCTCCCATCTTACAAAAATGTTATTAACTTGGCAAAGCCACTCCCTATGTGCCAGAAAATGATCTAGCATGAACCAGTTCTGTCAGTAGAGGATGTCACAGTGACATTTGCATTATTAACACTTTATGCTTGTACTTTTCCAAGAATAGAACCAATTATGTTTAACAGTTTCCCTTATTGCAGATTCTTATTGTAGGCAAAAAGTGTAAGCAAATCTGGGATCTTCTTCAGTAGGTAAGCAATTGTACGGCTATGTTATTCTCAAAAATACTGTCTAGATATTCTTTCCTATATAATCAAATGCTCAGTGGCCACACTTTTAACAGTCTGCATTAGTTGACATTAAATGCATTTATTGTGGCACCAGTCCATCTAAGCTTCCTTTTACATACTTTTTAATATGCCCAGGAGGAAACCCCAGTTTCAGGTTTATTTAGGGATATAGACCTATAAGGACATCAACTCCATTTTTAAGGTCACACTAACTATTGTTGGGTGTATTGAAGAAAAAGAACAGGAGAAAATATTGTCACAACAAACCACTTTAGGTCAGTTAAAGGCCATATCTCTAGCTGGGATATTAAAAAATATAATCTCACCAGCTCACACTCTAAAAGTTAACGCCACTAGTAACAATCAACAGCAGGAAAAAAAACCCTGCTAATAACCAGCCCACTCATTAGCCACAAAGTTGTTTAACTCATACTCAGACCAAAGTATACTACTACTTACCTAAATTGCCCCATCCACCAGCAAAAACAGAAGAAATAATTGCTTAAAAACCCAAAATAAGCTTAGAATTTCTTACAAGGATAAGAATGTTCCAATTCCTGAGAGCACCCAGAAGGTCTAAATGTGGAGTGAAGGCAACGTCTAGGGATTAGTATCCTACAAATAGCCTTGAAAAACCCAAAGTACTAAACACACCAAACTTGTCTATGAATAAGAGAACAAGATGTTGCTGCTGCTGCTGCTTATTTTATTTTGAAGTATGAAATATTTTGTAGGCTCTGCCCCTCAATCAAACCACCTCTCAGAAATAAGGGAACTAAAACAATCCAAACATGATTATTTTTAAGAGTGCTTGGAAGTATTAAAACTTCTAGAGGAAAGGAAGAAAAACAAAAACAAGGAGGGAGAAAAGCTTTAAAAGAAAGGGGGGCAAATCAGTGGGCCTCTCTTTTATTTGGCAACATGTAAGTTTAAGAAAGTTCATGAGTAGTATGTTCAGTTGTCTGTCTTTTGCACATCTGTATTCTGAACAGAAGGGACTTTGAGAAGTTTTTCTGTTGCACATGAGTATCTGTGGGCTCTATCCTCTTATGGTACTTCTTCATCGTCTCAATAATCTCAAGGCCAAACTTCCCGTAGAAGTCAATTTCTGACTCATTGCTGATCTGGATGTGCAGATACATGTTGTCAAAAGTGCCATATTTTTCACAGATGTTTAAGACATGATTTAGCATTTTAGTAACTATTCCTAGCTTTCAGTAAGGTGCCAGATATCCTAGTGATGTAAAGTCTCTTCTGATGCTATGAATGATCCACCCTATAGTATACACACCTACAGCAAAATCATTGAAATAGGCAAGTTTTGCTAGCTCACCAACCTCCAGCACATCCTTGTAGAATCCTTTCCATTGTAGCTGAATGGAAAGATGACCTGGTACAATATCTTCAACTGTTTAATATTGTGTGATGTCACTTATAGCTCAATTCAGCTACCTTTCATCTTCCCTGCCTGCTGAGGCCATTGTTGCTACCAACATTAATGCTGTCATGTCATCATTGCTGCCCTGCACACTCCAGTCCTGATGTCAGGCCCTTCAATCCCATAAACTGACCTCTTCGCCTACAACAGGGTGCCTGAGAGGGTGACAGAGGCAGGGAAAGCAGACAGTGGCCCTGAGTCTCCAGAGGGGGTGGGGGGGTTCCCCCACCACATGCTGCTGCTTCTCCACATGTGCATATTGGGAACTCAGCTCCCCCTACCTCCTCAAGCTGGATCTGCCATGGCCACTTTATAGTGTATTTTGAAGTCATGTAGTGTGATGCCTTCAGCTCTGTTCTTTTTGTTCAAGATTGTTTTCACTATTCAGAGTCTTTTGTGTTTCCAGACGAATTTTAGAATTGTTTTTCCTGTATCTGTGAAGAATGTCATTGGTATTTTGATAGGAGTTGCATTTAATCTGTAGATCACTTTGAGTAGGATGGTCATTTTAACAGTATTAATTCTTCCAATTTACAGACATGAGATATATTTTTTATTTATTTGTGTCTACTTCAATTTCTTTTATCAGTGTTTTGTAGTTTTCATCGTAGAGATCTTTCACCTCCTTGGCTAAATTATTAAGTACTTTAAATTTTTTGGTAGCTATTGTAATAAGATTGCTTTATGAATTTTTTTTGGATAGTTTGTTGTTAGTGTATAAGAATGCTACTGATTTTTGTATGTTGATCATGTATCCTGCAACTTTATTTGTTTATTACTTCTAATTGTTTTTTGCAGAGTCTTTAAGATGTTCTGTATATATGATCATGTCATCAGCAAATAGCATCAAGTTGACTACTTTCACTCTACCCAATGCCTTTTTTTCTTGCCTAATTGTGCTGGCTAAAACTTCTAGTAATGTGTTGAATAGAAGTGGTGAAAGTGGCCATTTTTCTTGTTTCTTATCTTCGAAAAAATCTTTTCAGCATTTACTTGTTCAGTATGATGTTAGCTGTGGTTTTGTCATACATGGCCAATTTTGTGTTGAGGTACATTATTTCTATAACTAATTAGTTGAGTGCTTTTATTACAAAGGGGTGTTGAATTTTGTCAAATGCTACTTACGAGTCTATTGAAACAATCATGTAATTTGTTTTTTATTTATGTTAATTGATTTGTGTGTGTTCAAACATCCTTGCATGTCTAGGACATACTCCACTTGATCATGGTTTTCATATGCCACTTGATTCAGTTTGTAGTATTATTTTTCTTTTGAGGATGTTTGCATTTATGTTCATCATAAAAATTGGCCTGTAGTTTTCTTGTTGTTGTTGTGTCCTCATCTGGTTTTGCTGTCAGGGTAAGGCAGGCCTTGCAGAATGAGATTGGAAGAATTCTCTCCTTAATCTTTTGAAATAGTCTGAGAAAAACTGGTATTAGTTCTTCTTTAAATTTTTGGTGGAATTTAGCAGTGAAGCTATCAGGACCCAAGCTTTTCTGTGATGGGAAACTTGTTATTACTGATTAAATATTCTTCCTTATATTGGTCTCCTCAGATTTTTTATTTCTTTATAATCCAATCTTGGTAAGTTGTATGTGTCAGAAATTTATTCATTTTTTTCTAGGTTATCCAATTAGTTGACATATAGTTTTCCATAATAGTCCCTTATAATCCTTTGTATTTCATCATGTCACCTTTTTAATTTCTAACTTCATTAGAATCTTCTCACTTTTTCTTTTCAAAAAAGTCAAATTTTTGTTTTTTTATTTTGTAATTCATTTTCTAATTTCTAGTTCATTTATTTTTGCCATGTTTTAAAAATGTTTTGCCTTCTTCTACTGACATCAGGCTTAGTTTGTTCTTTTTGTAGTTTCTTGAAGTGTAACATTGGGTTACTTATTTGATATCTTTCTTTTTATTTTTATTTATTTATTTTTTAAAATTTTTATTGAATGTAAATTGATTATACATATTTATTGGGTTCAACATTGAGATACGTTGATCAAATCAATATTACTAGCATATATGTTGTTACAAATCATAATTATTCTTTATGCCCCTTGTCCAACCTCTTCCTGTCCCCCTCCCTTCCCCCTTCCCCCTCTAATTACCGTAGATTTCTTCTCTCCTTCTGGAAGAATAATGGTTACTCTGTTGATTTGTTGCCTAGATGATCTGTCCAATGCTGAGAGGTGTGTTCAGGTCCTCCAATATTATCATAGAGCAGATGCTTCTTCTATCACTCTGAAATGGGCATTTTGGGGAGAGACGTCTTCTTCTTTTCTTTATCTCTGCTGGTGACTCTCCTTGTGTCAGTGCACTCCAGTGGCTGGCAGACCATCAGTGTGGTGTTTGTGGCATCTAGCTACTTTTGCGGTAGCCCTGGTTATTGTGGTGGCTGTGGTGGGCCACCCACATGGAGTTGATGTTTTTGGCATGCTCCTTTGTGCTGGTGGTGTGCCTGGTTGTGCGAGAGTGGTCCAGTCCACAGATCCATGCCTCAGGTCCCTGGGCAGGGCCCTGAGGCACTGGCAGTGTGCCTGGTTGTGTGTGGAGCATCTGGTCACCTTCTACATGCTTTGGGTCAGTGGGCAGGCCCTGAGGTATTGAAACAGTTCCTGGTTGTGGGAAGGAGGTCCAGTCCCTGGCTCAATGACTCGGATCCCCGGGTGGGCCCTGAGTTGCTGGCACATTGTGCCTGGTTGTGGGAGGATGGTCCGTTCCCCTTCTCCATGCCTTGGGTTCCTGGGCAGGCCCTGAGTTGCTGGCACAGTGTGCCTGGTTGTAGGAGGGGGTCTGGTCCCCTTCTCAATGCCTCGGGTTCCCAGGCAGACCCCAAGATGCTGGCAGTATGAGTGGTTGTGGGTGGGGGTCTAGTCCCCAGATCCATGCCTCATATCCCCTGGTGGACCCCAAGGTGGTAGTGGTGTGCCTGGGACAGAACTAATTTTTTGTCATTTGCTTACTTCTAAAACAGGGGTAACTTCCTGTGGGAACTAGTACTTGAGCTGTGTGGTTGAGCTAAATTGCTGCTTTGCTGTTGTTTCCCTAGGGAAGGCTTTTTGTACAGTTCAGGTTTAATGGTTGACCTTATAGGTACTTCTGGTTCTCTAGAGACTCAGTGCACCTGGGTTGTGTAGAAACTCTGACCTGGGCCTGAGTTTTTCAACAAACTGCACCCCATGCAATTCTGCATTCCTGACCAGTCTCCTCTGAGTGGTCCTGCACTGATTGGGGGTGGATCGGATGTCCTCGCTGTGTCCCAGTGTTCTCCTGGTGGGCCCATCTCCCCCACCACCTGTGCTCCAAACACTTCCCATGGGATGGGCCCTGTGCCAGCCCCTTGTGATGACTCACTGGCCTCTGAATGGCTCCCGTTTTTCAGTTGTTCTGGCTCCTCACTCATATGTGGGTCCACAGGAATCCTATTAGTGGCCTTGCTGCCCTGGGGCCACCAAGGTCCCCTTCTCCCCTGCTGCTTCCAAGCAACTCAATCCAAAGGGCACAGCTTCAGCTTCTGTTGGCTCCTGCTCCATGCTTTCAGCAGTTCCAGCCTTAAAGCAGCTGTGGCCTAAAACGTTCAGAGTAGTTTTTTCTTTCTCTCATCGAGGCTTCTCCCCCTTCATGAACTCTGTAGGTCTCTCCTCCTATTCCCCTGAGCTCTAGCAGCCCCAGCTTGGCTGACATTATGTTTTTATAGTTGCAAATAGGTTGATTTGTTGGAGAGAGTGACGCTGGGACTACCCATTCTGCCATCTTGACTGGAACTCTGATATCTTTCTTTTTAATGTAGGCAATTATTTTTATAAACATTCCTCTTAAAATTGCTTTTGCTTTATCTTATAAGTTTTAATATGTTGTGTTTCTATTTTTATTTGTTTCAAAGTATTTTTATTTTTTCTTTAGTTTTTTTCTTTGACCCATTGATTGTTCAGAAGTGTATTGTTTAATTTACACGTTTGTAAAATTTTCAGTTTTTATGACTGTTTTTGGTAGATTAAGTTTGACTTTCTACACAGACAAACACATCCTCTGCAAATGAAGTGAAATAGGTACTTTTATTTTTTCCTTTCCATCTATTTTCCCTTTATTTATTTTACTTGCCTTATTGAAGTGGTTATAAATTTAGTAGAATGTTGAATAAAACTGATGGGGGCAGATATCCCTTTTTTATCTTTAAGCCTAGTGTGAAAGAATTCAGTCTCTCACCATTAGCTGTGATATTATCTTTGAAGTAGATTCCGTTGAAGGTTGAAAGTGTTTCATATTTCTTCTGTGCTGAATCTTTTTATTCTAAATTGATATTGATGTTTGTCAATGATTTTTCTGTGTTAATTATATATAAAATTTTATAAATTTTCTTTGTCAGACTTTGATATGATGAATTACATTTATTTTCAAATACTGAACAGAGTTTGGATATGTGAATTATATAGCATTGGTTCTGGTGTGCTATCATTTTTACACTTACTAGATTTAATATGCTAATACATATTTTAAATTTTTTGGTCAAAGTGTATGACAGCATTTGTATGAGAATATTTGTGTATGTGAGACTTCTTTCTATGGTTTTGATACCAGGCTAATATTGGCCACCTAAAATGAATCCTGAATGTTTTCCTTATCTTTTATTTTTTAGAAGATAATATGGATTGTTTCCCCCAAGTTTTATGTATAAGCAGCTTGATCCCCACTATGACTCTGAAGAGAGAGAGAAATCATATTATGGTAATTTAAAAGCAGAGCCTTGAAGAGGTGATTAGATTATCATGACCATGCCTAGTGAATGGATTAATAATGGTGGTCATGGGCATGGTTCTGAGGGCATTAAAAGGAGAGAAGTGAGACTCTCTCTCTGCTTTGACATTTTCTGCCACATGAGACCCCTGCATTGCTGTAAAGCCACCACCAAAGAAAACCCTCACCATATGTATTCTCTGGACCTTGGACTTCCCAGGCTCTGAAACTGTAGGCAATAAATTCTGTTTTCTTATAAATTATCCAGTTCCATGCATTTTGTTATAAGCAATAGAAATGGACTAATATAGAAAATTGGTACCAGAGAAGTGGGGCGTTGCTTTTAACAAATTCTTGAAAATGTGGAAATGGCTTTGGAACTGGGTCTTGAGGAGAGGCTAGAGGAATTTGGAGGAGCAGGCTAGAAAAAGCCTAGATGCTGGTGAAAGTTTAGAAGGCAAGAAAAACAGGGAAAGTTTGGAATGTCTTAGAGAATGCTTAAATGGTGGTGACCAGACTGCTTATGGAAATATGGACTGTAAAGATCATTCTAAGGAGGTCTCAGACAGAAATAAGAAGGAGTTTAATGAGTTTAAACTGGGAAAAAGATCACCCTTGCTTGGAACTTGCAAGGAACTTGGTTCCATTCTGTTCAGGCCCAAAAGTTTTATGGAATGTGGAACTTAAAGATGCTGACCCAGAGTATTTGGCAAAAAAAATTTGTAAGCAGCAAAGCATTGACAAAGCTGCATGGCTACTTGTAATAGCTATGCTGTGTTATGGTGGCAAAAGCATAACATAAAGCCAGAATTTAAAAGGGAAGCAGAACATAATGTTTTGGAAAATTTGCAGCCTGTCCATGTGGTAGACAAGCAGAGAGTATTTTCAGGAGACCAATTCAGTGGCATAGCCCAGTGACCATTTGCTAAGGAGATTAGCACAAAAGAAAAGGATTATCAAGAGAAGGAAAAAAATACCTTGAAGGAACTTCAGAGGCTGTCTTTTCTATCATGGGCCCAGAGGACTAAGGAGGAAGAATGGTCTCAGGGAACAGTCCTGAGGCGTCCTCCACAGGTTTGCTGCTCAGGACCACCTCGGGAAGCTATTTCCAGCACCATCACCACAGCTGCTTTGGCTGCTCCAGCCATGGCTAAATGGGCACCAGGTGTGGCTGCACCTGCAACTTTGTAGGAAACAAGCAAGAAGCCTTGGTGGCACCCATGTGGTGTTAAGATTGCAGGCTCACAGAATGCCAGAGCTCTGAAGGCTTGGGAGCCTCCACCCTGATTTCAAAGGATATACTGAAAAACCTGGGGACCCAGGAATAGATCTATCATGGGGGCGAAGTCATCACAGACAGTCTTGACTAGAGCAATGCCATGCAGAAATGTGGGGTTGGACTTGCAGTGAAAAAATTCCACCAGTGTCATGTCTAGTGGAGCCATGAGAGCGGAACTGCCATGGAAACCTCAGAATCGTGGAGCTACCAGCATGCAACACCACCATGGGAGACTTAAAGCACTGCCAGAAACCAGGGAAGCCACTGAAGCAGAGTTGCCCAAGGACTTGGGTTCCTACCCCTACAGCAGGGTGCAGATGATGCCAAACATGGAGTCAAGATACTTGATTCACCAGCTTTGATGTTTAATTCTTGCCCTGCTATGTTTTGGACTTCTTTGGGATCTGTTACACCTTTCTTTTGGTCTATTTCTCCCTTTTTGAATGAGAATATGTACTCTATACTTGTCCCACCATTGTATCTTAGAAGTAGATAAATTATTTTGATGTCACAGGTGGGATTTTGGACTTTGGACTTTGGACCTTTTGAGTTGAAACAAGTTAAGACCTTGGGATGGAACAAATGTATTTACCTGTCAGAAGGACATAAACATTAGGGGCCAGGGGCAGACTGATATGGATTGTTTCGCCTGAGATTTACATATAACTAGCTTGATCCCCACCATGACTGTTAAGAGGGTGGGAAATCCTATTATGGTAATTGAAAAGCAGAGCCTTGAAGAGTTGATTAGATTCTCAGGACCATACCTAGTGAATGGATTAATAATGGTGGTTATGGGCGTGGTTCTGAGAGCATTAAAAGAAGAGAAGTGAGACTCTCTCTCTCTGCTTTGCCATTTTCTGCCACGTGAGACACCTGCATTGCTGTAAAGCTACCACCAAAGAAAACCCTCACCAGATGTGTTCTCTGGACTTTGGACTTCCCAGCCTCTGAAACTGTAAGCAATAAATTGCATTTTATTACAATTTACCCAGTTCCATGTATGTTGACATAAGCAACAGAAGACATTGTGTAAAATTGGCGTTAAGTCTGCTTTTAAATGTTTGGTAAAATTCACCAGTAATGCCGTGTGAAGCTGTTAACATATAAATTAGTTTTTAAATAATTCTTGTGCTATTATGTTTATTTTATTTTGCCTATCAGTAATTTGTGTTTTTCAAACAATCAATCATTTCTCTTAAGTTATCAAATTTATGAGCATAAATTTGTTCATGGTATTTCCCTATTACTCATTTAATGGCTGCAGTTTCCATTGTAGTATCCCTTATTTTGTTACCAGTATAGGGATACCTTATCTTATTGTACTTCATTTTATTGCACTTCTCAGATATTGCATTTTTTACAAATTGAAAGTTTATGACAACCCTGCATTGGGCAACCCTATAAGTGCTATTTTTCCAAAAGTATGTGCTTGCTTGTGTCTCTGTGTTACATTTTGATAATACTGCAATATTTCAAACTTTTTATCATTAGTATATTTGTCATGGTAATATATAATTGGTATTTTTTTGATATTTAATTTGAATTTCTCACTTTTAGCTATCCTTGCCTGAAGTTTTCTTAGTATTTTCAAAGCTTGTGAAGTTATTAACCATGTCAAATTTTTGCTTTTCTCTGCAGTAAAATCATTTACTAATATTATGTATCCATTAAAAATGTATATATTTTTTGCTATGTTTCACTGAAACATAATTAATTATACATATTTTGGGGTAGAGCTTTGACTACTACCACCTGTGTACAACATGCAACATTATTAGCACATTCATTAGTACAAATCATAGTTATTCTATGTAGCTCTTATGCAGTATCTTCTCAACCCCCCTGTCACTCTCCCCCTCCCACATCTAGCAAATATAGACTTGTTCTCTCCTACTGAAAGTTCAACATATTATCGTGGCCCGCTCTTTCTTCCTTCCTTCCTTCCTTTCTTCCTTCCGTCCTTCCTTCTTAGCACCCACTTATAAGTGAGGACATGAGGTATTTCTCTTTCTGTGTCTGGCTAATTTCACTTAAAATAATTTTCTCCAAGCTCATCCATGTTGTTGCTAATGGCAGAATTTAATTTTTTTTTTATTTTATGGCAAAGTAGTATTCAATTGTGTATATATGTGACAATTTCCTTATGTAGTCGTCCATCAATGTACGTTTAGGTTGGAAGCAATTTTGGCTATTGTGAATAGACATGAGATGAACATGGGAGTCCAGGTATCCGTTCAACATGATGATTTCCTTTCCTTTGGGTATATACCCAGAAGTGGGATTGCTGGATCATATGGTAGTTCCATCTGTAGTTGTCCGAGAAAACTACTTTTGTTTCGTTGATCTTTTGTATCATTTTCAGGTCTATTTTATTTAGTTCTGCTCTAACTTTAATTATTTCTTTGGTCTACTTTTGGGATTGGATTGTTCCTGTTTTTCTGTTTCTTTGAGGTATAGCACTAGGTCATTTATTTGAAATCTTTCTGTTCTTGTGATGTAAGCATTTATTGCAATAAACTTTCCGCCTAGTACTGCTTTTGAAGTATACTACAGGTTTCGGTATGACTTGTCTTTATTTCTGTTAATTTCAAAATTTTTTTAATTTCCTGTTTAATTTCTTCTTGGACCTAAAGTCACTGAGGAGCCTGTTGTTTAATTTCCATGTGGTTGCATAGTTTCCCTAGTTTCATTTGTTATTGATTTCCTGTTTTAGTCCATTGTGGTCTGAAAAGATCCGTGAAATTATTTCAACTTTTTAAAATTTGCTGAGACTTGATTTGTGACATAACATATGGTTTATACTGGAGAATGTTCCATGTGCTGATGAAAAGAATGTATATTCTGTAGTTGTTGGATGAAATTTTCTGTACATACCTGCCAAGTTCAATTTGTATAAAGTGTAGTTAAAATCCTGCGTTTCTCTGTTTATTTTGCCTAGATGATCTGTTCAGTGCTGAAAGAGCTGTGTTTAGGTCCCCCCTATTATTGCTTTGGGGTCTATCTCTTTCTTTAGGTCTAATAGTGTTTGGTTTATATATTTGGGAGCTCCAGTGTTGGGGGCATCCATATTTATGATTGGTATATCTTCTTGCTGGATAGATCACTTTATCTATGGCCTTCTTCATTTCTTTTTATGGTTTTTGGCTAAAAGTCTATTTTATCTGATATAAGAATAGCTACTTCTGCTCATTTTTGTTTTCTATTTGTGTGGTATATATTTTTTCCATTCTTTCACATTTAGTCTTTGTGTGTCTTTACAGGCAAGATAAGTCCCTTGTAGACAGCATATAGTTGTATCTATCTTTTTATCCAGTCTGTCAGATTACATCTTTTGAATGGGGAGTTTAATCCATTTCCATTTAGGCTTGTTACTCAGAGGTATTATTTTACTCCTGACATTTTATCCCTTTTTATTTAGATGTTTTAAATATCTTCATTTCTTTCTTCCACATTTATTATTTGTCTTCAATGTTCAATTTTTGTTTTTGAGGTAGTAAGATTTAGTTTCTTTTTTCTTTCTCTTTTGCATTGTGTTTTACCAGTTGGTTTTATTCTTTCTTGTGTATTCATGGTAGTGATTATTGTTTTTCAGATTCCCAATCCAGAACTCCCTTGAGAATTTTTGCAGTGCTGGTTGTGTGGCAGTGAACTCACACAGCTTTTGTTTCTCTGGGAAATACACTATTTCTCCCTCGTTTTTGAATGATAGCCTTGCTGGGTATATTATCCTTGGCTGGCAATATTTTCTTTTACTATTTTGAATGTGTCAACCCATTTTCTTCTCACCTGCAGAGTTTCAGTTGAGAAATCTGCTGTTAGTCTGATGGAGACTCCCTTGTAGGTGACTTGACACTTTACTCTTGCTGCCTTAAGGACTCTTTCTTTGCCTTTGAGATTTTCTAGTTTGACTATAATTTGTCTCAGAGAGGATCTTTTTCAAATGAATCTGTTTGCGGATCGTCAAGCGCCCTGGATCTGAAAGTCTGTGTCTCTCCCTATAACTGAGAAGTTTTCTGTTATTATTTCATTGAATAGATTTTAAGTGCCTTTAGCTTTCTCCTCTCCTTCTAGACCCCCCATGATTTGGATGTTTTAGTCCATATGGTTGTCTGCTTGCTCTCTTAGACTTTCTTTGTTTTGAAAATTTTTTTTTCCCTTTTTTGTATGCCTGAGTTATTTCTTAAAGACCTAAAAAGATCAATAATTTTTTCTTCTGCTCACTCTTATCTGCTGCTTAAGCTCTTGGTTATGTTTTATTTGATTGAATGAAAACCACAGTTCAAGGAGTTGTGCTACATTTTTTTCAAGGGATTAATCTCTTTGTAAATTTTCTCCTTCATACCCTTGATATTTTCCCTTGTTTCCTTGTGCTTTGTTTTATTTTATTTTTTTGGTTATGAATATTCATGGCATACAGAACTAATTGTCACCATGTATGCCCAAGATGTGATGGCCAGATACATACTGGCAACATGCCCATTACCACAAGTTGTATTATATCCCATATCCCCCACCCAATTAATCCATGATCTCCCTCCCCATGCCCCTTTCCCTACTCCACTTTGTATCCCTAGGTATGTTCCCTTCCTCTACAAGTCCAATGCACCACTGCAGTCTTTCTTTACTTCCTTCTTTCTCTCTTAGCTCCCACTTATGAGTGAGTACATCTGGTATTTATCCCTCTGTGATTTGCTTATTTCACTCAATATAAGTTTCTCCAAGCTCATCTATGTTGTTGCAAATGGGAGAATTTCATTCTTTTTTATGGCAGAATAGTATTCCATGGTGTATATATACCACATTTTCCTTATCCAATCGTCCACTGATGGACATTTAGTTTGGTTCCATATCTTGGCTATTGTGAACAGAGCCGCAATGAACATGGGAGTGCAGGTATCCCTTCAACATGATGATTTCCATTCCTCTGGGTATATACCCAGAGGTGGGATTGCTGGATCATATGGAAGATCTATCTGTAGCTGTTTGAGAAACCTCCATACTGTTTTCCATAGTGGTTATACTAATTTATAGCCCTACCAAGATTGTAAGAGTGGCCCTTTCTCTCCACATCTTTGCCAACATTTGTTATTCTCCATATTTTTGATTATAACCAGTTTAACTGGGGTGAAATGATATCTAAATGTGGTTTTAATTTGCATTTCTCTGATGACTAGTGATGTTGAGAACTTTTTCATATATCTGTTGGCCCTTTGTATGTCTTCCTTTGAAAAATGTCTATTCATTTCTTTGACCATTTTTAAATTGGGTTATTTGGTTTTCTACTGTGTAATTGCTCGAGTTCCTTGTATATTCTGGATAGTAATCCCTTGTCAGATGCATAGTTAACAAAAAATTTCTCTCACTCTGTAGGTTGTCGTTTCACTCTGTCGATTGTTTCCTTTGCTGTGCAGAAGCTTTCTAGTTTGATATAGTCCCATTTGTTTATTTTTTCTTTTGTTGCTTGTGCTTTTGGGCTCTTGTTCAAAAAGTCTGTGCCCAGATACTTCCTGAAGTGTTTCACCTATATTTTCACTTAGCAATTTCACAGTTTCAGGTCTTATACCTAAGTCTTTAATTAATCCATTTTGAGTTGATTTTAGTATATGGTGAGAGGTGCATATCTAGTTTCATTCTTCTGCATATGGATATCCAATTTTCCCAGCACCACTTATTGAAGGGGCAGTCTTTTCCCCAATGTATGTTTTCATTGCCTTTGTCAAATATGAGATGGCTGTAAGTTTGAGGGGTGATTTCTGTGTTCTGTATTCTGCCCCACTGCTCTGAGTGTCTGTTTTTATGCCAGTACCATGCTGTTTTGGTTACTATAGGTTTGTAGTATAATTTGAAATCAGGTAGTGTTATGCCTTCGGTTTTATTTTTAACTTAGTCTTCTATTATCTCTTTGAGTTTCCTTCAGATTGTTAGTCAGAATTCCTGTTCAGTCATTTCAAGAGTTTCCTGTTCTGTAAGGTCTGTTACTTTGGGTATAATTCTTTGGTGGTGTCATAGTTCCTTTGCTTTGTTTGTTTCTTTGTTTGTTTTTTCATATTCCTAGTATCTCCACATTGATTTTTGGTCATGTGGTAGATCAGTTTCTTCTTCTATTATTCTGGAGTGGAGTTTTGGGGTGAAAGACTTCCTTTTTTATTTCCAGTCTTCTCTGGTGACTCTCCTTGTGTCAATGAAGTCACTTATGTGGCAGGCTACCTGCATGATGGTCATGGCTATTACTGTTGTGGCAAGCTGTCCTTGTGGAGGTAAAAGCTGTCATGGCTGCTATTTTTGGCCACCTGTGTAGAAGTGGTTTGGGGCCTACTTGTCCCTATGGTAGCACTCTTTTTCCTCCTGAGTGGGTAAGGTGGTGAGTTGGGGCTGGCCAGGGAATTTTGCTGTCTTGGGCCTCCCTGTCGTGGTGGTGGTGTTTTTTCTTCCTCTTGTACAGTCAGGAGTGGGGGGGGTTGTGGCCTTCCACAGCACTTCCCTGACTTGGACCGCCCTTGTCATGGCAGTGACACTCTTCCTGCCTCCTATATAATTAGGGATCCTAAATGTTACTACTGTAATTGTTTTATGGTACCACAAAACACACCCATATGAGATGGCAAATAATAAATAAATGTTGTGTGTGCCCTGAATGCTTTACCAACTGGCTCTTCTCCCATCTCTCTCCCACATCTTGGATCTCCCTATTCCATTAGACACACCAATATTAAAATTAGGCCAATAAATTACCCTGCAATAGCCTCTAGTTGTCAAAGAAGGGTCACACATCTCTCACTTTAAATCAAAAGCTGGAAATATTTAAACTTAATAAGAAAAACATGTAAAAAGCCAAAACATGATGAAAACTAGACCTTCTCTACCAAAAAGCTAGCCAAGTTGTAAGTACAAAGGAAAAGTTCTTAAAATAAATTAATAATATTATTCCTGTGAACACACAAATAATAAGTGAAACAGACTTATTGCTAACACAAAGAAAGTTTTCCTTGTCTGGATAAAATATCATACCAACCACAATATTTCCTTAAGCTGAAACCTAATACAGAGCAATCGTCTAACTCTTCAATTCTGTGAAGTCTGCAGAATAGAAGTTTGAAGCTAGCAGAGTTTGGTTAATGAAGTTTAAGGAAAGAATCCATTTTCATAACATAACAGTACAAAGCAAAGCAGCAAATGCTAATGTAGAAGAAGCAGCAAGTTATCTAGAAGATCTAGCTGAGATGATTGATGAAGGTAGCTATGCTAAAGTACAGGTTTTCAATGTAGATAAAGCAGCCTTATATTGAAAGTTATCATCTAGGGCTTTCATGGCGACAGAGAAGTCAATGACTGTTTCAGTGCTTCAAAAGACAAGCTGATGATTACTAGGGACTAATGTAGCTGCTGGCTTTAAGTTGAAGCCAATGCCCATTTATGATTCCAAAAAATCTCAAGCAGTCATAAATTATGCTATATCTTCTGTTATTGCTCTCTGTAAATGGAACAAAGCTTGGATGACAACACATCTGTTTACAGCATGATTTACTGAATATTTTAATCCCACTGTTGAGACCTACTGCTCAAAACAAAATATTTCTTTTAAAATGTTACTTCTTATTGACAAGGCACCTGGTCACCCAAGAGATCTTACATACATGTACAAAAAGATTAATGTTCTTTTCATGCCTGGTAACACAATATCTATTCTTTAGCCTGTGGATCAAAAAGTAATTTTAAATTTCAAGTCTTATTATATAAGAAACATATTTCATAAGACTTATAGCTGTCATAGGTAATGATTCTTCTGATGGATCTGGGCAATGTAAACTTAAAACTTTTTGGAAAGGATTCACCATTTTAGATGGTATTAGGAACATTTATGATTCGTGGAAGGAAGTCAAATTTCAACAGTAACAGGGATTTAAAAGAAGTTGATTCCAATCCTCATGCATACCTTTGATGCACGCTTAAGATGTCAGTGGAGGATAGTAACTAGAGATGTGGTGGAAATAGCAAGAGAACTACAATTAGAAGTGGAGCCTGAAGATGTGACTGTGTTGCTTCAACCTCATATCAGAACTTAAATGTGTAAGGAGTTGCTTCATATAGATGACCAAAGAAAGTGGTTTCATGGGATAGGATTTATTCCTGATGAAGATGCTTCAAGCATTTTTTAAATGACAACAAAGGATTTAGAATATTACATAGACTTAGTTGATAAAGAAGTTGCAGGGTTTGAGAGAATTGACTCCAATTATGAAAAAAGTTTTACTGTGGGGAAAAAATGGTATCAAATAGCATTGTGTGATACATGGAAATCTTTCTTGAAAGAGTCAACTGATGTAGCAAACTCCATTGTTTTCTTATTCTAAGAAATTTCCACAGCCATCTCAACCTTCAGCAACCAGCACCCTGATTAGTCAGCAGCCATCAACATAGAAGCAATACCCTTCATCAGCAAACAGATACAAATTACTGAATGCTCAGATGATTATTAGCATCTTTAGCAATAAAATATTTTAAATTAAGGTATGTGCATCTTATTTTAGACATAATAATATTGCATACTTATTAGAATAAAATATAGCATAAACATAACTTTTATATGCACTGGGAAACCAAAAATTTGTGTGATTGACTTTATTGTGATATTTGCTATTGCACTAATGTGGAACCAAACTCACAATATCTGAGATACGCCTTTGTTTAATTTGCATCTTCTTTTATTTTTTTTCAGTCTTGCTAGAGGTTTATCACTTGTGTTTTTTTATAACAAGGTTTTTGTTTTATAAATTTCTCTATTTTTCATTGTCAATTTTATTGATTTCTGCTTTTATCTTTATTGTTTTCTGCCTTCTGCTCTCTTTGAGTTTATTCTATTTTTAACTTTTTGAGGTATAAACTTAGATTATTGATTTAAGCCCTTCCCTCTTTTCTAATGTAAGCTATAGATTTCTTTCAGTTTTATATATAGATTTTAAAATTCCTTTGATGCTTTATTTGCCTACAGATTACTTAAAAGTGTGCTGTTTAATTTTTACATATTTTGATCTTTTCTTGATGTATTTCCATAATTTATTTTTATTTTTATTTTATTATGGTCAGATAACTTGTTATGTATCCAAAAATGTTATTACATATTGTATCAGTTCTTTTAAATTTGTTTTACTTTGTTTTATGGCCTAGGATATATTCTGTCTAGGTTCATGTTGGTTGATTTTGTGGTTTATATTGATATCTTTGAGGATTTTTTTTTTTTTTTTTTTTTTTTGCTGAATTTGGGGTTGACATTTCTTTTGTAAAACATTTGAAAAATGTACAACTTTCTTTTTATTTTAATGGTTTCTTGTAAGAAGATTGCTGCCATTCTAATTGGTGTTATCTTAAAAGTAAGTTGTTTCTCTGGCAATTTTTATATTCTTTCGTTTTTAGTTTTCAGAATTTTAATTATAATATATGTTGGTGTGAATTTCTTTAAATTTATCTCCTCTGAAGTTTTCTCAGTTTTTGATTCTGTAGATTTATGCTTTGGTGAAATTTGGTGATTTCTTTGTTTTAAAAGAATTTTTAATTGATTGCAAAAGCATTATTTGATGGCTTATTTAGAAACTAATAAAGCTGTACTAATAGACCAAGAGAAAATGGAGACAGAGAATTCAGGATAATCATCTTTAAAAAGTTCAAGGAACTCCAAGAAAACACAGATAGAAAATTAAATAAAGTTTTAAAAAATTCGTGAACAAAAGGAGAAGTTTTACAAAGAAATAAAAACAAACAAACAAAAAAATAGAGGGATGGGAACAAGATGGTGGATTAGAGGTGCCCGACGTTCAGTTCTCCTGCAGATGTGCTCCAGAACAAAGAGTGGACAGCAGAAATTGGCGCAGTAGAGATTCTCCCTTGAGAAATGAAGAGTCTAGCCATCTGGAGCACTTCTTAGCAGTAACCCCCAATTACTCCTGCCCAAGCTTGCCCTTACCACCATGGTGGTTGCCAGCACCACTGTCTGGCCTATAGGCAGGGATCTATCTGCCTCTATGGGAGTCCCACTTGCTCCCTGCAGCAGCAACCTATGCTCACTGCTGCATGGCTCACGCCATCTAAAAGCTGCAACCCCAACCACAGGAACTGTGGGCCAGGCAAATCCAGCCACCACCACTGTGCAGCCCCTCACCCTCAACACCGATGTGCTGCTGCGGCTTCTAGAGCCCCCACCTTGTGAGGCTTCCATAGCAGGAGGCTGCAGCTGGTGGGTAGCAAACCCTGAAGCTCCTCCCCTTTAGGCTTTTACTACTTAGAGATCAGAGCAGCTTGGCATCAGCTGTGAGTCCCCTGCTCTTCACGTCTCTCAGATGGAAATGCTGCAGCAGCTTTGCAGCAGACCTAAAAGCCCAGTGATCACAGCTCCCATGGGGAATAACTTGAGCTCCTTCATGCCAACCCTGTGAGTCCCAACCTCCTCACTTCTGCCGGGAGTGACTTGAGCTCTTTCACACTACCCCAGAAGCCCTACATCCCATGACTCTAGCAGGGAGAGGCCTCAGCAACCTGGCAACAGCAACTGGAGACTCACTCTTCAAAACTTTCATTGGCAGGGCCCCTGGCATTCTGGCTCTGGCCCCAGTAGCCCTGCCCCTCGTGGATTTCACTGGAAGTGACTTGAGCAACTCTACACCAGCCCTAGCAGTCTGCCTCCTGTGGCTCAGACTGGAAAAGAATTCAGCAGCCCATCATCAGCCTTGGGAGCTTCACACCTCACAGTGTTCACCGAACAGGCCAGAACTGTCCTACACCAGCTTATGGAGCCCTTACCCTCACAGCATTCCAAGCAAGAGATCTTGGGGGCTCAGCATCAGCCCTGAGAACCTTGCCTCTTGCAACTCCCACTGAGGAGATGTGAATCACTGGACATCAGACCCAGAAGTCTCCTCCCAACTATAGTGTATGTGGAATCAAAACTGAACCATCCTACCCAACCTACAACATAAAACAAACCTTCCAGAGAGATTCCTTCTCTCCAAAAGAAAGTCAAGTTACTGAAGAAGCAACTGCTTTAACAGATGACCAAACATGAAAGTAGAGATACCAGAAATATGAAAAAAAAGAAACAAAAATACCACCAAAGAATGTAATAAAAATCAAACATGAGATCCCAATCTATAAGAAGCCCTTGAATTGTCTGAAAAAGAATTATGAGCAACAAGCATAAAGAAACTCAGTGAGACACACAAAGAGACAAATATGCAACACAATGAAATGAGAAAAGTAATCCAAGATATGAAAGAGTAAATCTACAGAGATTAATGCCATAAAAAAGGACATGACAGAACTCTACAAACTGAAAGACTCATTCAACAAAATATAAACATTTGAGAGCTTTAGCAGAAGACTAGAGCAAGGAGATGAAAGAGTTGTTGACCACAAAGACACTGTTTTCAAAATAACCCAAGCAGACAAAAAAACCCACAATTTTTTAATGCTTTATTTTTATTTTTTAATTTTTAAATTTTATTTTATTTAGTCAATATACACTGTGGTTGATTATTGTGGCCCATTACCGAAACCTCCCTCCCTCCTCCCTCGACCCCCTCCCTCCCAAAAACCTCATATTTGTTCACTTGTCATATCAACTTAAAGGAATTGGAATTGCTGTGTCTTCTTCCCTCCTCGAGTTTATTTCTGTATTTATTTATTTATTTTTAGCTCCTACAAATAAGTAAGAACTCTTTCTATGCCTGACTTGTCTCATTTAATATAATCTTCTCTAGGTCCATCCATGTTGTTGGAAATGGCAGTATTTCATCTTTTTTATATATAGAAAAGTAGTATTCTATTGTGTAGATATACCAGTTTCCATATCCACTCATCTGATGTTGGACATTTGGGCTGGTTCTAACTCTTAGCTATTTTAAATAGTGCTGCAATGAACATTGGAGAACAGGTATACCTTCGACCTGATAATTTCCATTCCTCTGGGTATATTCCCAACAGTGGGATGGCTGGGTCACATGGTAGATCTATCTGCAATTGTTTGCAGAACCTCCATACCATTTTCCATAGAGGCTGCACCATTTTGCAGTCCCACCAACAATGTATGAGAGTTCCTTTTTCTCCACAACCTCGCCAGCATTTATCATTGACAGTCTTTTGTATATTAGCCATCCTAACTGGGGTGAGATGGTATCTCAGTGTGGTTTTGATTTACATTTCCCAAATGCTGAGTGATGTTGAGCATTTTTTCATATGTCTGTTGGCCATTTGTATATCTTCCTTTGAGAAATGTCTATCTAGCTCTTTTGCCCATTTTTAATTGGGTTACTTTTTTCTTGTTCTAAAGTTGTTTCAGTTCCTTGTATATTCTGGATATGAATCCTTTGTCAGATATATATTTTGCAAATATTTTCTCCCACTCTGTTGGTTGTCTTTTAACTCTGTTAATTGTTTCCTTTGCTGTGCAGAAGCTTTTTAGTTTGACATAATCCCATTTATTTCTTTTTCCTTTGGTTGCCTGTGCTTTGGGGGTTATATTCATGAAGTCTGTGCCCAGTCCTACTTCCTGAAGTGTTTCTCCTATGTTTTTTTTTTAAGAAGTTTTATTGTTTCCAGGGGTATATCTAATTCTTTAATACATTTTGAGTTGCTATTAGTATATGGTGAGAGGTACAGGTCTAGTTTCTCCTGCATATGAATATCCAGTTATCCCAGCACCATTTGCTGAAGAGGCAGTCCCTTCTCCAGTGTATAGGCTTGATGCCTTTGTCAAAGATCAGATGGCTGTGTGGGTTGATTTCTGGATTCTCTATTCTATTCTATTGATCAGTGTGTCTGCTTTTATGACATTACCATGCTCTTTTGGTAATTATAGCTTTGTAGTATAGTTTAAAGTCAGGAAGTGTTATGCCTCCAGCTTTATATTTTTGGCTCAGAAATGCTTTGGTTACACATGGTCTTTTGTTATTCCATATAAATGTCTGGATAGTTCTTTCCATTTCTGAGAAAAATGTCATTGGAATTTTGATGGGGATTGCATTGAATTTGTATATAATTTTGGGTAGAATGGACATTTTCACAATGTTTGTTCTTCCTATCCAAGAGCATGGGATAGCTTTCCATCTTCTTGTGTCCTCTTTAAATTCTCTCAGCAATGGTTTGTATCTCTCATGATAGAGATTTTTCACATCCTTGGTTAACTCAATTCCCAAGTATTTTATTTTTTTGGTGGCTATTGTAAATGGGCAAGCTTTCTTCATTTCTCTTTCTGCATGTTCACTATTGGAGAATAGAAATGCTACTGATTTTTGTGTGCTGATTTTGTAACCTGCTACTTTGCTGAAATCCTTTATAAACTCCAAGAGTTTTTTTGTAGAGGCTTCAGGCTGTTCAATATATAGGATCATGTCATCTGCAAACAGGGACAGTTTGACTTCATCTTTTCCAATCTGGATGCCCTTTATTTCCTTCTCTTCTCTGATTGCTCTGGCTAGTACTTCCAACACTATGTTGAATAGGAGTGGTGAGAGTGGGCATCCTTGTCTAGTTCCTGTTCTTAAAGGAAAAGCTTTCAGCTCTTCCCCATTCAGGATGATATTGGCAGTGGGTTTGGCATATATGGCTTTAATTATGTTGAGATACTTTCCATCTATACCTAACTTGTAGAGAGACTCTATCATGAATGAGCATCGAATTTTATCAAATGCCTTTTCATCATTTACAGAGATGATCATATGGTCCTTGTGTTTGATTTTATTGATATGGTGCATCACATTGATCGATTAGCATATGTTGAACCAACCTTGCATCCCTGGGATGAATCCCACTTGATCATGTTGTATAATTTTCTGTATGTGTTGCTGTATTCTGTTAGCTAGTATTTTATTGAGCATTTTTGCATCTATATTCATCAAGGATATTGGCCTGTAGTTTTCTTTTTAGTTCTATCTTTACCTGGTTTTGGTATCAGGGTGATGTTTGCTTCGTAGAATGAGTTTGGGAGAATTGCCTCTGTTTCAGTCTTTTGGAATAGTTTGTAGAGAATTGGTGTCTATTCCTCTTTGAGTGTTTGGTAGAATTTTGCTGTGAATCCATCTGCTCCTGGGCTTTCCTTTGTTGGGAGCCTTCTGATAACAGCTTCAATCTCTTTTATTATTATTGGTCTGTCCAGATTTTCTACATCTTCTTGGCTCAGTTTTGGTAATTTGGATGTGTCCAGAAATTTATCCATTTCCTCCAGACTTTCAAATTTGTTGACATAGTGTTGTTTATAGTAGTATCTAATGATTCTTTGTTTTTCAGATGTATCAGTTGTAATATTACCTTTTTCATTTCTATTTTTTAAATTTTGAACTTCTGTCTTCTTTTTTTAGTTAGCCATACTAATTGTGTCAATTTTATTTATCCTTTTAAAATACCAACTTTTTGATTCATTGATCATTTGTATTGTTTTTGGTGTTTCAATTTCATTAAATTCTGTTCTGATCTTAATGATTTCTTTCCATCTGCTAACTTTGGGTTTGGATTGTTCTTGTTTTTCTAATTCTTTAAGGTGAAGTAGTAGGTTGTTCTCTTGCCATCTTTCCATTCTTCTGAAGTAAACATTTAATGTGATAAATTTTCCCCTTAGTAATGCTTTTGCAGTATCCCACAGGTTTTGGTATGATGTATCATTGTTTTCATTAGTTTCAATAGATTTCTTGATTTCCTTTTTATATCTTCTTGGACCCATACATCATTAAGTAGAATGCTGTTTAATTTCCATATGTTTGTATAGTTTCAAGGATTTCCTTTGTTATTAATATATAATTTTAATCCATTGTGGTCTGAAAAAATACAGGGGACAATTACAATATTTTGGAATTTTTTGAGACTTGATTTATGACCTAACACGTGATCTATCCTGGAGAATGATCTATGTGCTGATGAAAAGAATGAATATTCTGAGGTTGTTAGATGGAATGTTCTGTAGATATCTACCAAGTCCAATTGGTCTAGAGTGTTGTTCAGATCTTTTGTTTCTCTGCTGATTCTTTGCCTATATTATCTGTCCAATATTGACAGGGGGGTGTTCAGGTCCCGTGCTATTATGGTATTAGTGTCTATTTCCTTCTTTAGGTCCAATAGAGTTTGCTTTATAAATCTGGCTGCTCTGACATTGGGTGCATATATATGTATGATTGTTATGTCTCCTTGATGGATCAATCCTTTGATCATTATGTACTGACCCTCATTATCTCTTTTTATGTTTTTTAGTTTAAAGTCTATTTTGTCAGATATAAGAATAGTTAGTCCCAGCTTCTTTTTCATTTCTGTTTGCATGGTAAATCTTTTTCCATCCTTTCACTCTTAGTCTTTGTGAGTCTTTATAGGTGAGGTGGGTCTCTTGAAGGCAGTATATAGTTGGGTCTTCCTTTTTAATCCCATCAGTCAGTCTGTGTCTTTTGATTGGGGAATTAAATCCTTTTACATTGAATTGTTATTAAAAAGTGTTGATTTACTCCTAGCATTTTATTGATTATTTTTGGATGTCTTAAGTGTCTTTTGTTCCCTTCTTTCTGATTTACTGTTTTATTTTCTGTATTTGTTGGTTTCTTGGGTTGTAAATAAACTTTTTTCTCTCTCTCTCTACCTTTTTGGCATTTTTATTTTACTAGTGGGTTTTGATTTTTCTTGAATTTTTATGGTGGTGGTAGTTATTTTTCAGGTACCAAACCTAGTACTCCCTTGAGAATTTCTTGTAAGTGTTGTCGTGTGGTACTGAACTCCTGCAGCTTTTGTTTGTCTAAGAAATATACTATTTGCCCTTCATTTCAGCAGGATACAGTATTTTTTGGCTGGAAATATGTGTCCTTTAGTATTTTGAATATATCATCCCATTCCTTTCTGGCTTTTATGGGTTGTGATGAAAATCTGATGTTAGTCTGATTGGGGCTCCATTATAGGTGATTTGACACTTCTCTCTTGCAGCTTTTAAGATTCTCTCTTTGTCTTTGAGTTTTGCAAATTTGACTATAACATGTCTTGGAGAAGACCTTTTTGGGTTGTATACAGTTGGGGATCTTGGAGCTTCCTGAATCTGATGATCTGTGTCTTTTCCTATACCTGGGAAGTTTTCTGCCACTAATTTGTTGAATATGTTTCGAATGCAATCTTCTTTTTCCTCCCCTTCTGGAATACCCATGACTTGGAAATCTGACCACTTATGGTTGTCTGACATCTCTCTTATATTTTCTTCAATGTTTTTAATTCTTTGTTCTTTTTTTGTCTGCCTTTGTTATTTCAAACAGCCCATCTTGAAGGTCAGAAGTTCTCTCTTCTGCTTCTGCAAGCCTGCTGGTTAAACTCTGTGTTTTGTTTTTTATTTCATTGAATGAATTCTTCAGCTCAGCAATCTCTGCTATATTCTTTTTCATGGCATTGATTTCCTTATCCATTTCTTTTTTCAGGTCCTGTATACTTTTCCTCATCTCATCATGTTGTCTAGCTGAGTTTTCTTGTTTCTCATTTATTTTCCTTAAAATTTTCACTTGAAATTCATTGTCGGACATTTCAAGGGCTTCTTGTTCGATGGAATCTAGAGCTTGAGAGTCATTATTTTTTGGTGGTCTACTTTCTTGTTTTTTCATCTTTCTGGTATCTTTCCTTTGATGTTTAGTCATTGTGGCAGGGGATTTCATGGTCCACTGGTTTGACACTATTGTCTGTCTAGGATGCTCCTGGGGCCTAGTCTCTGCTCTGTTGCCCAGTGGTGTCTTGGGTGTGTGGTAATCTTGGGTCTTTGGCCTCTCCTGCGGGGCACCTCTCTGGTTGGCATGCACTCAGCCAGGCTGGGGATGGAATCTGCAGTGGTGAGGCCTACCTGCTCGGTCACACACTGACCCTGTGGGGCATATGGTCTCTGCAGATCTCAGGCCTCTCCAGTGTGGTGACTCTCTGGTCATCATGCACTCGGCTGGGCAGGGTATGGATTCTGGCAACAGCAAGGCCTACCTGCTGGGTCATGAGCTGGCACTGTGGGGCACATGGTCTCCACAGATCTTGGGCCTCTCCAGCAGGGCTCCTCTCTGATCAGTGTGTGCTTGGCTGGGCTGGAGATGGAGTAGGGCAGCATCGAGGCCTACCTGCTCTATTACACACTCACACTGTGGTGATGTGGTCTCCACAGATCTCAAAGAAAACAGAAATTTTTAAAATGAAGAAAATCTCTCAGAACTATCAGACAGCCTAAAGCATACAAACATTGAAATTATGGGTGTTCCAGAAGGGGGAGAAAAAGAAAAAGGTATTAAGAACCTATTAAATGGGATAATAGCAGAAAATTTCCTTCATATTGGTAAAGAAATGGATGTCCAAATGCAAGAATCACAAAGATATCCAAACAAATTCATTCTAAAAATGTCCTGTCTGAGACTCATTGTAGTCACACTTGCAAAAGTGAGACAAAGAGAGAATTGTAAACACAGCAAGAGAAAAATATCAAGTGACCTATAGTGGAGTCCCCATCAGACTAACAGCAGACATTTCTGCAGAAAGCCTGTAGACCAGAAGAGAATGCTATGTGTATTTAAAGTACAAAAAGAACAAAACTGCCAACCAGGAATACTATACCCAACAAGGCTGTCCCGCTAATATGAAAGACATATAGTGTATTTCCCATTTAAACAAAAACTATTGGAATTCTGCACCACCCAACCAGCCCTACAAGAAACCCTCGAGGGAATCCTACACCTGGGACCCACCAAAAAATAATCCCCACCATGAACACACTAGGAAGCATAAATCTCACTGAATAAAAAGATATAGGCAAGTGAGAAAGAGAATAAAAAAAAAACATTCCATACCACATCAAAACCCAACAAACTGCAAAGTCATAGATCAGCAGGGAGAGAAAGGAACAAAAGATACTTAGAACAAGCAAACAAAAAACATTAAATTACAGGAATCAAACAATATCTTTCAATACCAATGCTAAATGTTAATGGATTGAACACACCCCACTCAAAACACATTAACATGCTGGATGGATTAAAAGCCTAGACCCAACTATATGCTGCCTACAAGAAACCCATCTCACCTATAAACAAATAAACAAATGGGATCATATCGAACTAAAAGGCTCCTGCACAGCAAAGGAAACAATCAATAGAGTGAAAAGACATCCCACAGAATGGGAGAAAATATTTGCAAAATATGTTTCTGACAAGAGATTAATATCCAGAACATATAAAGACCTCAGACAACTTTACAGCAAAACCCCAAATAATCCAATTAAAAAATAGGCAAAAGAGCTGAATAGATATTTCTCAAGGGACGACATACAGATGGCCAAGAGGTATATGAAAAAATGCTCACCATCACTTATCATCAGGGAAATGCAAATCAAAACCACTTTGAGATATCACCTCACCCTAATCAGACTGGCTATTATAAAAAAGAGAGAATAATAAATATTGGTGAGGATTTGCAGACAGAGGAATCTTCCTGCATTTTTGGTTGGACTGTAAATTAGTACAGCCATTATGGAGAACAGTATGGAGGTTTTAAACATCTACAGATAGAACTTCCATATGATCCAGAAATCCCATTACTGGGGATATATCCAGAGGACTGGAAAACATCAGGTTGAAGGGATACCAGCACTCCCGTGTTTATTGTAGCTCTATTTATAAAAACCAGGTGATGGAACCATCCTAAATGTCCATTGATGAGTGACTGGATGTAGAAATTGTCATATATATACAAAATGGAATACTACTTAGCCATAAAAAAGAACGAAATTTTATCATTTACAACAACATGGATGAGACTGGAGAAACTTATTCTAAGTGAAATAACCCAGGTACAGAAAGAGAAATACCCCATGTTGTTGTTCATAACTGGGAGCTGAATCCATAGGTAAAAAAATGAACAATAAAGATAGATAGAAAGAATGAAAGAAAGGAAGAAACAACAATCTCAGTAATATGTTGAACTTTTAGAAAACTAGAGGTGGAAAGGGGGAGGGGTTGGAGAGGGAGGGGTGCTAATGAGGAATTGGTCAATGGACATAAAGAATGATTGCATATTGTAATGATGAATAAGCTAACTATACTGATCTAACCACCACACATTATACACAATTATTGAAAATCAATGTTGTACTCCACATGTATGTAGAATAAAAATAAATAAATATTAAATGAAAAATAGAGATAAAAATACAATAAATGAACTAAAAAATTCAGTAAAAAGTTAACTAAAAAAATTCAGTAAAAAGTTAATAGGATACTTGATCAAGAAGAATAAATAATTAGTGAGCTAAAAGATAGAACATTTGAAACTAATCCAAAGAGCAAAAGGAAAAATAAAAATGAGGAATGCCTATAGGGATTATGGGATACCATCAGATGAAGTGACCTTTACATAATAAGAATTCCTGAAAAATAAGAAAGATAAAATTCCTAGAAAGTGTATTTAAAGAAAAAAATAGTTGAAAATTTTACACATCTGGGGATAGATGACAATATCTAGTTACAGGAAGCTCAAAGGTCACCAGTTAAATTCAGCCCAAAGAGGAGATCACAAAGCATATCATAATCGAATGATCAAAAATCAAAGACAAAGAAAGAATTCTGAAGATAGACAGAAATAAGAAAAATATCACATTCAAGAAAGATCCAACACAGCAGAAACTATGCAGGTCAAAAGAGAATTTATTGATATATTTAAAGTGCCAAAGGAAAAAAGAAAGAAAGAAACAACAAAAAAAAGAAACTGTGGGCCAAAAATACTTTACATAGCAATACTGTTTGTCAGTAATGAGGAATAAGTAAAAACTTCCCCAGATAAAGAAATTTTTTTTTTTTGTCTTTTTCGTGACTGGCACTCAGCCAGTGAGTCCACTGGCCATTCCTATATAGGATCTGAACCCGCGGCAGGAGCATCGCCATGCTCCCAGTGCCGCACTCTCCCAAGTGCGCCACAGGCTCGGCCCCAGATAAAGAAATTCTAAGGGAGTTTATCTTCACTAGGCATGCTTTACAGAAATTGCTAAAGGGAGTTCTTTAAGTTGAAATAAAAGGATGCTAATAAATAACAAAAACCTTGGAAGTAAAAAATCTCAGTGGTATAATATTGTTTTACTTAGAATTATGTAATACTCTAAGAGTGGTATGTAAAGCAATTTATCTCTACTGTCAGGGATAAATGACAAAACTATTAAAAATAACTGTGGAAAATAGATGTTTAAGAATATAATTATTTGTTTTCTTTGACAATATTACTTATTAGTATATCTATCATTATACAATGTAATCTATTTTCATGGCGCTTTACCAATTCCTCCCTTACCCCCTTCCCCTTTCCCACTCTTGGCAGCCTCAGTTCTGTTCTCTTCTCTTGAGAAGTTCAGTGTATTATTGTGATTGTATCTTCTTTTTCTTTTTTTACTCAATATCAAAATTTTAGAATTTAGGGGAGTAGGAGGGAGTGAATGTGTAGATTTTTTCGATACTATTAAAGATAAGTTGTTAGCAACTTAATGTAGCCAGCTATACAGATAACGTATATCATTATTTGAATTAAAAAAAACATTTTATGTAGGCTTCCATTCAAGGCGGTGGAATAGAAGGTTCCTAAGTCACTCTCTCCCACAAATCAACCAATCTACAACTATAAAAAAAGCAACAACAGGAGGCCTGAGGGCCATGCAAGACCAGGCAGGAGCCACACCCCATTGGACCCCCCCCAGCCCTGGCCAGTGCCTGCTGCCCAGAGAGTCCAAAGACCCACTGGGCCCACATGCCCTGAGTCAGCAATGCTGGAGCAGGCAGGAGCTGTGGGACCCCTAGTCCAGCTCTGTCCCTACTGCCCAGTGAGGCCCAAGAGCAGCTGAGGCCACACACCCCAAGTCAGCCAAGCCAGAACAGGAAGGCACCACAGGACCCCCAGCCCAGGCCAGTCCCCACTGCCCAGAGAGGCCTGATAGCCACTAGGCCCACATGCCCTGAGACAGCATGCCAGAACAGGCAGGTGCCACATGCTGTGGGATCCCCAGACCAAGACAGTTCCCACCACCCAACATCATCCAAGAGCCCCCAGGCCCACATGTCCTGAGTCAATGATGCCAGCACAGGCAGGCACAGTGGGACTCCCAGCTCATGACATTCCCAGCCACACAGAGAGGCCTGAGAGCCACTGGGCCCACACACCCTGAGACAGCAGTGCCAGAACAGGCAGGTGTCACATGCCATGGGAACTCCAGCCCAAGTGAGTCCCTGCCACCCAGAGAGGCCTGAGAGCTGCCAGGCCCACACACCTTGAGTCAGCCACACCAGAACAGGCACGCACCATGGGACCACCAGCCCAGGACAGTCCCCACAACCCACAGAGGCCTGAGAGACACTGTGCCCACAAGCCCCAAGACAGCTGTGCTGGAACAGGCAGGCACCATGGGTCATGGGACCTCCAGCCCAGGCCAGTCACTGCTTCCCAGAGAGGCCCAAGAGCCACCAGGCCCACATACCCCAAACCAGCCATTGTGGAACAGGCAGGCACTGCAGGACCCCCAGCCCAGGCCAGTCCCTGCTTCCCAGAGAGGCCCAAGAGCCAGAAGGCCTACATACCCCAGGCCAGACATGGTGGAACAGGCAGGCACTTCAGGTCCCCTAGCCCAGGCCAGTCCCCATTGCACAGAATTGGTAATCCCTAGAGGATTAAGGCCAGACATCAGGGTGGAATGAGTGGACTGTAATATCCCATGCCACAGTGACTAAACACGAAAGGAAAGATACCATAAATATGAAAAATCAAGAAAGTATGACACTGCCAAAGGAAAATAATAACTCTCAACTCTAGATCCTATAGAACAGAAAGTCCTAGAAATGACTGACAAGGAATTTCAAGCAAGAATTATAAGGAAGCTAAATGAGATAAATGAAAATTCAGTTAGACAACACAATAAAATGAGAAAAAAATATACAGGACCTGAAAAGAGAAATGTACAAAGAAATCAATGCCCTGAAAAAGAATGTAGCAGACCTTGTGGAGCTGAAGGACTCATTCAATGAAATAAAAAACACAACAGTCTAACCAGCAGGCTAGAACAAGCAGAAGAGAGAATTTCTGACCTTGAAGACAAGGTGTTTGAATTAACACAGGTGGACGGAAAAAAGAAAAAAGAATTTTAAAAATTGAACAAAATCTAAGAGAGACACAAGACAACCTTAAGTGCTCAAATATCCAAATCATGGGTATTCCAGAAGGGGAGGAAAAAGGAAATGGCATTGGAAACATATTCAACGAGATAATAACAGAAAACTTTCCAGGTATAGGGAAAGTCACAGATCTACAGATTCAGAAAGCAAAAAAAGATCCCCAAACATATTCAACCCAAAAAGGTCCTCTCCAAGGCATGTTATAGTCAAATTGGCAAAACTCAAAGACAAAGTGAGAATCTTAAAAGCTGCAAGAGAGAAGCATCAAGTCCCCTATAAGGGAGCCCCAATCTGATTAACATCAGACTTTTCATCAGAAACCCCAACAGCCAGAAAAGAGTAGGATGATACATTTAAAATACTGAGGGACAAAAATTTCAGCCAAGAATACTTTACCCAGCAAGGCTATCCTTCCGAAATGAAGGACAAGCAGTATATTTCTCAGACAAACAAAAATTGCAGGAGTTCATTACCACACAGCAAGCCTTACAAGAAATTGTCAAGGGAGTACTGAGTTTGATACCTGAAAAACAACCATCACTGCCATGAATAATCAAGAAAGAATAAAACCCATCAGTAAAACAAAAAATGCTAACAATAAAGAGAAATAATAGATTGTCTACCACCCTAAGAAACCAACAAATACAGAAGACAAACAGAAAATCGTAAAGAAGGGAACAAAAGACACTTAAGACGTCTAAACAAAATCAATAAAATGCTAGAAGCAAATCAACAGATTTCAATATTAACTCTAAATGTAAAAGGATTAAATTCCTCACTCAAAACACATAGACTGACTGACTGGATTAAAAAGATGGACCCAACAATATGTTACCTTCAACAGGCTCATCTTACCAGTAAAGACACACATAGACTAACAGTGAAAGGATGGAAAAAGTTATACCACACAAATAAAAATGAAAACCTAGCTGGAGTAGCTATTCTTATATCAGATAAAATATTTACTAAACCAAAAACCATAAAAAGAGATAAAGAAGGCAATTATATAATGATGAAAGGATCTATCCATCAAGAAGACACAACAATCATAAATATATAAGCAGCCAATGTAGGAGCAGCCAGATTTATAAAGCAAACACTATTAGACATAAGAATGAGATAAATACTAATACAATAATAGTGGAGGACCTGTACACTCCACTCTCAACACTGGAGAGATCATCTAGGCAAAAAAAAAAATAGAGAAACTCAAGATATAAACAACAGTTTAGACCAATTGGACTTGCCAGATATCTACAGAACATTCCATCCAATAACCTCAAAATATTCATTCTTCTCATCATCCCATGAAACATTCTCCAGGATAGACCACATGTTAGATCACACATCAAATCTCAACAAATTCAAAATTATTGGAATTATTCCATGAATTTTATCAGATCAAAATGGATTAAAATTAGAAATCAATAACAAACAAAACTATGGAAACTATACAAACACATGGTAATTAAATAACATTCTACTTAATGACATAGGGTCCAAGAAGAAATCAAATAGGAAATTGAAAAATTTCTTGAAACTGATGAAAATAATGACACATCATACCAAAAACCTGTGGGATATTGCAAAAGCAGTATTAAGGGGGAATTTTATTGCACTAAACACTTAATCAGGAGAATGGAGAAATGACATGTAAACAACTTAACACTTCACCTTAAAGAACTAGAAAAACAAAAACAATCCATACCCAAAGTTAGTAGACGGAATGAAATAATTAAGATCAGAGGAGAACTAAATGAAACAGAAACCCAAAAACAATGCAAAAGATCAATGAAACAAAAAGTTGTTTTTTGAAAACGTAAATAAAATTGACAAACCATTAGCAAGGCTAACTAAGAAAAGAGAGAAGACCCAAATAACAAAAATTAGAAATGAAAAAGGTGATGTTACAACTAATACCTGTGAAATACAAGGAATCATTAGAGACTACAATAAGCAACTATAAGCCAACAAATTTGAAAATCTGGAGGAAATGGATAAATTTCTGGACACATCCAAACTGTGGAAACTGAGCGAGGAAAGGATAGAAAATCTGAAGAGACCAATAACAATAAAAGCTCTTATCAGAATCTCCCAACAAAGGAGAGCCAAGGACCAGATTGGTTCACTGATGAGTTCTACCAAACCTTCAAAGAGGTATTGATACCAATTCTCCACAAACAATTCCAAAAGTTTGAAACAGAGACCATTCGCCCAAATGTACTCTATGAGACAAACATTATCCTGATACCAAAACCAGACAAAGATACCACCAAAATAGAAAACTACAGGCCAATATCCTTGATGAATAGAGATGCAAAAATCCTCAATAAAATACTAGCTAATAGAATACAGCAACATATAATTATAAACCATGATAAAGAGAGTTTCATCCCAGTGATGCAAGGTTGGTTCAACATACACAAATCAATAAATGTGGTATACCACATTGATAAAAGTAAAGACAAAAAACATATGATCATCTGTATATGTTGAAAAATATGCTGAAAATTATTCAGGTCCTGAAAAAGCATTTAACAAAATTCAACAGTCGCTCATGATAAAGACTCTGTACAAGTTAGGTATAGATGGAAAGTATCTCAACACAATTAAAGCCATAAATGATAAGCTCACTGCCAATAACATCCAGAAAAGCTTTCAGCTTTTCCCTTAAGAACAGGAAGAAGACAAGAGTGCCCACTCTAACCACTCCTATTCAGCATAGTATTGGAAGTACTAGCCAGAGAAATCAGGAAAGAGAAGGAAATAAAGGTCACCTAGATTGGAAAAGATGAAGTCAAATATTCCCTGTTTGTAGATGATATAATCCTATATATCAAACAACCTAAAGCCTCTACAAAAAAACTCTTAGAGTTAATAAATGATTTCAACAAAATTGCAGGATACAAAATCAACACACAAAAGTCTATACCATTTCTATGCTCCAACAGTGAACATGCAGAAAAAGAAATCAAGAAATCTAGCCCATTTACAATAGCCACCGAAAAATAAAATATTTAGCAATAAAGTTAACCAATGATGTGAAAAACCTCTATGAACAGAACTACAAACCACTGTTGAGAGAAATTAAATAGGACACAAGAAGATGGAAAGATATCCCATGTTGTTAAATAGGAAGAATTAAAATGGTCAAAATGTCCATATTACCCTAAGTGATCTACAGATTCAATTCAATCCCCATCAAAATTCCAATGACATTTTTCTCAGAAATGGGAAAACCTATCCAGACATTTATACGGAATAACAAAAGACCATGAATAGCCAAAGCAATCCTGAGCAAAAAATAAATAAACAAAACTGGAGGCATAACATGATCTGACTTTAAACAATACTACAAAGCTATAATAACTAAAACAGCATGGTACTGACATAAAAGCAGACACATGGATCAATAGAATGGGAGAGAGAACCCAGAAATCAGCCCATACACCTACAGCTATCTGATCTTCAACAAAGGCACCAAGTCTACACACTGGGGAAGAGACTGCCTCTTCAGCAAATGGTGCTGGAAAAACTAGATATACCTATGTAGGAGAATGAATCTAGACCTGTACCTCTCACCATACACCAAAACCAATTCAAAATAAACAAAAGAAGTAAATAATCATCCTGAAACAATAACATTCCTTTAAGTAAACTTGGGGTAAACCCTCTAGGAAGTAGGGGTGTGTATGGATTCATGAATATGACCTTAAAGCATAGACCACCAAAGGGAAAATAAAAAAATGGAATTATATCAAACTAAAAAGCTTCTGCACAGCAAAAGAAACAATCAACAGAGCAAAAAGACAACAAACAGAGCAGGAGAAAATATTTGCAAAATATGTATCTGACAAGGTTGTATATCCAGAATATACAAGGAACTCAAACAACTTTACAGCAAAATCAAATAACCCAATTAAAAAATGTGCAATGGAGCTGAATAGGCATTTCTCAAAGTAAGATATATGAATTGCCCACAGACAAATGAAAAAATGCTCAACATCACTCAGCACTGAGGAGATGCAAATCAAAACCACTTAGAGATACCATCTCACTCCAGTTAGCATGGCTAATACACAAAAGGCTGAGAATGATAAATGCTGGTTAGGTTGCAGAGAGAAAGGAACTGTCACACAGCCTTGGTGGGACTTCAAAATGGTGCAGCCTTTTTGATAATGGTATGGAGGTTCTTCAAACAATTACAGATAGATCTACCATCTGACCCAGCTATTGCATGGTTAGAATATACCCAGAGGAATGGAAATCATCATGCTGAAGGGATCCCTGTACTCCCATGTTTATTGCAGCACTATTTACAATAGCCAAGAGTTGTAACCAGCCCAAATGTCCATCATAGTGTGAGTGGATAAGGAAAATGTGGTGTAGCTAGACAATGGAATACTACTGTGTTATAAAAAAAGAATGAAATATTACCACTCACAACAACATGGATGGATTTAGAGAAAATTATATTAAATGAAACAAATCAGGCAGAGAAAGAGAAATACCACATGTTCTCACTTATTTATAGGGGCTAAAAATAAATAAATAAATAAGTATACAAACAAATATATGGGGGGGAAGAAGACACAGCAATCACAATAATTCCTTGAACTTTTTAAGACAAGTGAACAGATATAATATAGTTGGGGGGTTGGCGAGAGGGAGATGGGAAAGAGGAATGGGTGAAGGGACACAAAAAATCAAATATAATGTGTATTGGGAAGTTAAAATTTTTAAAAAATGATTTTACATAAGCCCCAGGGTAATCACAAAGGAAAAATGTACAGTAGTTGGACAGAAAAGAAAATCAAAGTATAGTATCACAGAAAACCCTACAACCACAAAGGAATAGAGGAAAAGAGAAGAGCAACAAGGGACATACATAACAATGAGGAAAGAAATTACAAAATGGTAGAAGCAAGTTATTACCTATAAATAATTACCTTAGAGGTAAATGAATTAAATTTTTACTATCCAAAGATGTGAAGTGTCTGAAAAGTTAAAAAAATAAAAACAAGATTTAGTCATATGCTGTCTATGAGAAACTCACTTTACTAGTAAGGGCACACATAGACTAAATTAGAAGAAATGGGAAAAGTTATTTTATACAAATGGAAATATAAAGAGAGCAGAGGTAGCTATACTTGTATCAGCCAAAATAGGCTTTAACTCAAAAACTGTTTTAAAAAAAAAGACTAAGAAGGTTAATAAATAATGATAAATGGTTTAATTCACCAAAAACTGAAACAATAGTAAATATACATGCACACGGGTACTGGTTCAAGATGGCTGATTAGAGGTGCCCAGGTCTTGCCTCTGACTCAAAGAAAGTCCCAAACATCAAATAAATAATCACACATTGAATAGACTGTTAAAGAGAAAACACCAAAATTCAACAAAACATTGAAGACCCCTTCAGGCTCAGAAATTCAGAATGGCAGCATAGAAACCACAGAAAGAAAAGTGAAGTGGCCTGACTGGGATAGGTATGGAGTCAGGAGAGATGTATAATTAAGTGTAAGAAGGTAAGAAAAAAATTAAAAATCCCCAACAGTACACATTCCCACTAGAGATGCCTGTAATCCATGTTACAAGAGTCACATAGCCCTTGTGGGCCATGAGAGTAGTACAGAAGGCTGCTTAGTGCCCATATGACTACACTATTCCACATAAGAATTTTACAGTGAACTTCCCCATCCCCTGCATCCTATTCTGACACAGCATGTTACCATCTTGAGACTGAAGCCAACACCAGAGTGCATGCTGCCCAAGGGCCCAACAGCCTCAGCATCTCCACATTCTGAAGGACCCCTCATCATACTGTAACTCTGGCACCCAAATCCATGCAGCATCTTGCACGCCTACAAACAAGGGGCCAAGCACCATACTAAGATCACCCCTAAGACAAATGAAGCCAATGCTGGCACTTCCAGAGCCTGATAGCCAACTGATTGGGGCCTTTTACCACCACCAGTGGCCCTGCTGTCTTCAGTAGACTCCCATCCGTAGCCCCAGCAAACCTGTCCAGAGCCAATCATATTAGATAAGGAGCTGCAGAGATCTCCAGCATTTTTCCTGGGGGCAAAGGTTGTTATACCCAGCAACAGTAAACTTGCCCAGAGAGGCTCATTCCATCTGAGAAACTGAAGAGTGCTCCAGTACCTCTCCTTGGGATGCGAGGTCCCACTTGAAACCCCAGTGGTCTCACCCAGAGTCACCCACATCTGCCAAGAAGCTGATGAACAATTCAGCATCTTTCTCAAAGTCCAAGGTCCTGACCACAGCACCCGTGATCCAGCCCAGGATCACTCACTTAAGCTGAGGAGATGCAGAGCACCCCAGTGCCTCTCTCTAGAACACAAAATCCTGGTTGCAGCACCAGCAAGCCTACCCAGATGTGCCTATTTCAGCACCTAAGGAGATGCAGAGCAGCCCTTCACTTCTCTCAAACACTCAAGATATCACTCACAGCCCCAGTGACCCTGCCCAATATCACCTATTTAAGCTGAGGAGCCAAAGAATGACCAAGCTCCTCTCCTGGGAGTCCAAAGTCATGTTAGCATACCCAGTGAACTCCCAGAGTTGGCCACTGCAGATGAGGGTCCAGAGAGTGCCTCAGTGCTTCTGTCATGGGTCTGCAGTCCTGCCCATTTACCTGATGACATTGCCCACTTTAGAAAAAGAACAGTTGATTGCCATAGCACCTTTTCCAGAATCCCAAAATTTTGCCAGTGACCCCAGCAACCCCATCCAGGATCACCCACATTATCTGAGAAGTCATTGAGTGTACCAGTGCTGCTCCCAGGGTCTTGGGGTGTGTCCCACAACCCCAGCAACCCTGCTAAGTGTCAATCACTCCAGCAAGAAGCTGCTGAGCTCCTAGTGCCTACACCACAAATTACTCATAGACAATTTTAATGTTGAATACACTTGAATAAATCACACAGTGACTACCCTACTGTGTTCACCCAGAACCACAAGTTACTACACAATTTTAATGTTGAATAAACTTGAATAAATCCCAAAGACACCAAACTACTGTGCTTACCCAAACACTGCACAAATGACACTATAGAAGATATCTAAAGGAAAGAGTGTCTCCCTTCAAAAGCTACTGAAGAAAATTTTACAAAGCAACTATTCCACCAGATATCTGGACATCAACATTGAAATACAAGAAACATAACAAAAACAAGAAAACATCATGCCCCTCCAATACAACATTTCTCTAGTATTAGGCCCTCCAAAAGCCTATGAAATGTCCCTTTAAAATTTCAAATAATTGTAAAGATACTCAGAAAGATGCAAGTGAATATAGACAAACAATCCAATGAAATGAGAAAATTCATTATTTGAAAGAGAAATTAAACAAAGTGATAGACATCATTTAAAAAAGCAGATATCTTGAAACTGAAGAATTTATTAAATTAAAGTAAAAGTACAACTGAGAGCTTAAGCAACTGGCTAGATGAAACAGAAAAAAAATTCTAAACTTGAAGATAGGTCTTTTGAAATAACCTGGTCGAAAAGAGAGAAAGAGAGATAGAAAGACAAAGAAAGAAAGAAAGAAAGAAAGAAAGAAAGAAAGAAAGAAAGAAAGAAAGAAAGAAAGAAAGAAAGAAAGAAAGAAAGAAAGAAAGAAAGAAAGAAAGAAAGAAAGAAAGAAAGAAAGAAAGAAAGAAAGAAAGAAAGAAAGAAAGAAAGAAAGAAAGAAAGAAAGAAAGAAGGAAAGAAAGAAAGAAAGTCTACAAAATCTATGTAACAACTTTAAGCATGCAAACATCCACATTATGGGTGTTCCAGAAGAGGAAGAGAAGGGAAAAGGAATCAAAAACCCAGTTAATGAAATAGTACCTGAAAACTTCTAAATTTATTAGAGAGATATGGATCTCCAGATCCACGAGGCTCAAAGATCCCCAAACAGATTTAATGCAAAAATGTTTTCTATGACACATGTTGTGGTCAAATTCTCAAAAATCAAAGACCAACGGAGAATTCTAAAAACAGTTTAAAATGGCATCAATTCATGAAAAAGGAAATCAATGTTAGACTAACAGCAGATTTCTAAACAGAAACTTTACAGGCCAGAAGAGAATAAGATGAGATATTAAAAGTGCTTAAAAAATAAAAATAAAAATACACTTCCTGCCAAGAATACAGTATCCAGCAAAACTACTCTTCCGAAATGAAGGAGAAATAGTGTCTTTACCAGAAAAACAAAAACTAGGGAATTCATCACCATTAAACCAGTCCTATAAGAAATCCTTAAGGAATTCCTACATCTGGAAGCAAAACAAAAAACAAACTACCATCATGATAGCAAACAAAAGAATAAAACTCACTGGTAGAATAGATACACAAATGTGAAGAGAAAGAAATTATAACTTATTACAACAGAAACCTACCAAATAGCAAAAAAATAATAATAAAATAGAAAGGAACTAAGGATATACACAACAACCATAAAACAATTAGCACAATGTTGGGAACAAGGCAACATATTTAATATCGACGTTAAGTATAAATGGACTAAATTACCCATTGAAGAGACATAGACTGGCTGAATGAATTTTTTTTAAAAAAGACACAACTGTATGCTGCCTACAAGAATCTCAGTTCACCTGTAATGACACATATAGACTAAAAGTGCAGAGATTGAAAAAGATATCCTACACAAATGGAAACAAACAAAAAAACCCAAGTAGGAGTAGCTACCCATAACAGATAAGATAAATTTAAATTGATATCTATAAAAAAGACAAAGAAAGGCATTATAGAACAATAAAGGGATTGATTCAGTAATAACATATAACAATTGTAAATATATATGCACCCAATATTGGAGCACCCAGATACATAAAGGAAATTCTATTTTATCCTAAAGAGAGAGACTCCTATAGTTGGGGACATCAAAGCCACTTTTTCAGCATTGGACAGATTAGATGAAATATCAACAAATAAAAATTAGATTTGAACTGCACTATAGATCAAATGGACCTAACAGGCATTTACAAAATATTTCATCCCAAAACTAGATTATATGTTCTTCTCATCAGCTCATGGCACGTTCTCCAGGATATACCACATATTAGGTCATAAATCAAGACTTAAAAATGTTTAAAACATTGAAATCACATCAAGTATCTTTTCATACCACAACAGAATGAAAGTAAAAATAAATAACAGGAGAAAATTAGAACACTGTACAAATACCTGAAAATTAAACAACATAATCTTGAACATCCAGTGAGTCAAAGAAGAAAATAAGCAGGAAATAAAAAATTTCTTGAAATAAATGAAAATAGTAATATAACATACCAAAATCTATTGAATATTGTCAAAGCAGTGTTAAAAGAAAAGTTTATTACAATAAGTGCTTACATAAAAAAGATTAGAAATGTTTCAAATAAGCAGTCTAAGTTTGTCAAGGAACTAGAAAAGCAGAAACAATCAAATTCCAAAATTAGTAGGTTAGATGAAATCATAAAAAACAGAGCAGTAGTAAATAAAATTGAAGCCAAAAAAATAATAAGGATCAACAAAACAAAAACTGTTTTTGTAAAAGATGAATGAGTTGACAAACCATTAGCTAGACTAAGAACAAAAAGACAAAAGACACAAATAAATATAATCAGAAATGAAGACATTACAAATGTTCTGCAGATTGGAACCCCCCCCCCCCCCCGCAAATCTCATTGAATCTTGAATCCCCACTGTAACTGTTCAGGGTAGGAAATACTCTTATGGTAAATGAAAAGTGAGCCTTGAAGAGGTGATTAAATTAGATTAATAATGGTGGCTGGGACACAGTTCTAAGAGTTTTAAAAGGAGAGTGCATGAGGAACTATCTCTCTCTCTACTCCACCATTTTCTGTCATGTAAGACTCCTGCATTTCTATAAAGAAGACCCTCTCTAGATGTGTTCCTTGGACTTTGAACTTCCCAGCCTATTAAACTGTAGGCAATAAATTTTGTTTTCTTATAAATCACCCAGTTCCAGGTATTTTGTTATAAACAACAGAAATGGGCTAATACAAAAAATTGGTGCCAGAGAAGTAGGATGTTTCTTATAACAAATACTTGGAAATGTGGAAGTGGCTATGTAAATGGGTGTTGAGGAGAGGCTGAAGGAATTTGATGGAGCAGGACATGAAAAGCCTAGATGCTGGTGAAAATTTAGAAGGTATTAAAACCAGGGAGACTTTGGAATGTTTTTCAAAAGAGCAGAAAAGAACAATACAAACTGATAGCACAGAAATACAAAGAATCATTAGAGACTGTTATGAACAACTATACACTAATACATTTAGAAACCTAGAGGAAATAAATAAACTTATGGACACAAGCAACCAAACCAGACTGAGCCAAGAAGAAATAGAAAACCTCAACCAATAACAACTTAAAAATTCAAATTCTTAATCAAAGTTTATTGCAATAAACACTTACATCAAAAGAGTAGAAAGAAAAGATTTCAAATAAACAACCTAATGAACTAGAAAAACAAGAGCAATCCAATCCCAAAATTAATACACAAAAAGAAATAATTAAGATCAGAGCAGAACTAAATGAAATAGAAATTTAAAAAAATAGAAAAGATCACTGAAACAAAAAGTTGGACTGTATTAGTCCATTTTGTGTTACTATAACAGAAATATCTGAGACTGGGTAATTTATGAAGAACAGAGGTTTATTTGGATTACTATTGTGTGACAGCTGCCTCTGATGCAGTCCTCAGGTTGCTTGTACTCATGGGGGAAAGAGGCAGGCAGCCAGCAGGTACAAGCAGATCACATGACAAGAGGAAGCAAGAGAGAGAGAGGAGGGGCCACGGCCTTTTTAACAACCTACTCTCATGGGAACTAATAGAGTGAGAACTAACTCAGGTTCCCCTCCCCCAGGGACAGCATTAATCCATTCATGAAGGATCCACCCTCATGACTCAAACAGTTCCCAATGCTGCCACATTGGGGATCAGGTTTCCACATGAGTTTTGGTGGGGACAGCACTTCCAAACTCTATCATGGACTTTCTGAGAAGATAACCATAATAGACAAAACAATAGGTAGGCAAACTTAAAAAAGAAGTGAGAAGGCCTAAATAAGGAAAATTAGAAATGAAATAGGAAACATTACAACCAATGCCACAGAAGTACAAAGAATCATTAGAGACTATTAGAAACAACAATAAGCCAACAAATTTCAAAACCTGGAGGAAATGGATAAATATCTGGATACATAGAGACTACAAAGACTGAACACAGAAGAAATAGAAAAACCGAACAGAGCAACAAGAAGCATCAAGATTGGAGCAGAAATCAGCAGCCTCCCAACAAGGAAAAGGCCATGACAAGATGGTTTTACTGCTGAATTCCATTAACACCAATTTTGTTCAAACTATTCCAAAAATGGAAACACAGGCCATTCTCCCAATCTCATTCTATGAGGCCAGCATCTCCCTCATACCAAAGCCAGACAGATACAACAAAAATAGAAAACTGTAGTTCAACATATTTGATGAACATAGACACAAAAATTCTCAATAATTATTAGCAACACATTAAAAGAGGATAAAGCAACACACCAAAAATATTACACACCATTATCTGTGGAATATACTAAAAATCATATGTACTTCACAGGGCCTGGTTTTCCAAAGCCTTGCGGTTTCAAATATTGACCTTGCAAGGACAGGAAATTCTCCTCAGGCTGTAAGTCTCTGGTGTAAGATAAAGATTTGTGGCCCAGCAGGTTGCTGGCTCAAAGACAGACTAGTTACTGATTGTTATGTAAAGATACTGAGAAATTGCTATAGGAAGGAATGTTTGCTAAGATCAAGCTGTTGTTGATAAGACCACTTAATTGCCTTACTGGAATGTCATCTGGCTTGTTTTACTGAAAGTTACCAGCCTATATTGTTAAACTATAACCCCACATATGTCTCTTCCTGTAACTTCCTTGTCTGGAAAATAAATGCAGGAAGAGAACCCCAATTAGGCATCAATTTCCCAAGGAAGGAATGCCTCTCTCTTGAGGGTTCCAGGAGATTAGCCACTTCGGGCATTTCACTGCTCAGTAGAGATGGGCTTTGAGTAATCCTTTGCGTCTCCGTCACCCAGAGGAAGTGAAGTGACAAATCCATGGAGGGCAAAACAACGCAAAGCATCAAAATAGTGCCCCATGTGATGACGTTCTTCATGGATCAGAGACTGACCTGCCAAGCATTAGAGAGGAATAAGACGTCTGTTCATCCCAGCAAGGGAGTCCCTAATAAGGGAAATGCATCTTGGTAAGGGAATCACAGGTGGCTTTTGATTAGTGACTGTACTCCTGCAGCAGGTCAAAGTTAGGCTTTTTCAACCCTGGAGGTATTTTTTCATTTTCTTTACTTTTAAAATATGGGTAATTCATTAACAAAAGGGGAGACTGAACATACATTACAACTCTAATATCTCCTTAAAGCAGCAGGCTGTAAGTAACTGAATGGCAGTTTGTAAAACTGTTAGTGGATATTAAACAACTATGTCCTTGATACCTCAAGGAAGGGAGCCTTAACATAAAAATTTGGGAACAAATTGGTCGCTGGTTACTTATGCAATGGGTCTCATTAAGGTTTCCCACCTAACAACTAGGAATCTATGTCAAGTCACTCTGAGACCTATCCAAGACCAACAAAAAACTAAGACATGTTTATGTCACCAAAAAGGATAAAACTTAATCTTTGCCAGTGACTGAAAGAACTTTAAATTGGACAATCTAAAGTAAAAGAAGTTAATACTTCTTTACAGTATTGGTATCGTTTGAGCGTGTTTTTCTTTCTTATCTGCACAATGCTTCTCTCCTCTCTTAAAAGCAGTGGTTCTTTTCTTAACTGCATGTGCTACTCTTTTTCTCTGAAGACTCTGGAGTTTTGTGAAGAAAAGCAGCCATGGCGCCAACCAGACCACTTCTGGTTCTACTGTTCTTCTCCTAAAAACCTCAAAAGGCAAATGATTTCATCTCTGATTGGTGGCTCAGCTCTTGAGCTCAGTAAGCCGTTTGAGAAACAAAAACTAGGCTAAAATCTACCTGTTTAACAAGATGATATCAAATTTTCTGGCATCCACATGGTTATCTTAAACAGATTTCTAAATTCTTTTCTACTCTCATCTATGTATTTCTTCACAAAATTCTATGGTAGAATTCTATGCTATCTTCTTACAGGAAGAAAATCTCCTCTGCATCTTCTTGAAAAGGCTTGCACACTTTGCTTTGCAATGTAAACTTGTTATCTTGCTTGATTTAAGGCAAGGTGGAGCCTCACCAATAAGTCTTTTGGAAACAACAGAACCTAAACCTGACTGTCCTTTTTACTAGTGAGCTTTTGTATTACATTTTAAACAAAACCTATAAGATCCTTGTTTGTTCTTGTTGTTTATGTCTGCATATATGCATATGTAAGATGTATGTTACGTCTATATGTTCATGTCTATTTATGTAACTGTTTTATGTGCAAGGTACCAAATTGGCTTATAATTAATGTGCACTCATTAAATAAATAAGTATACTTTTCAAGTTCACATGACTTAAATCTTCTAAAGTTTTGATAAATATATGTTCAAAATTTGATTCAAACCTTTTACCTAAATTTGTCTCTAGGTCAATATGTCTCCTTGTTATCTCAGCTCTACCTCCCGGCCATGCTGGGAGAAACAATATCTTTTAGACATAGATAGTGAATACTGCCCTCTGCCTCTCTGGATTCCCCATGACTCCAAATGCCACGTGGAAAATTGAGACCTGAAGTGGCTAGTGAAAAGAAATCTATGCCAAATATCGCATAGGCCCTAATTAACATTAACTGATAAGGGTATAAATCTAATACACCAAGTTTTTGGCTGGGAAACCGTAAATATGTATTTGGTAAATATAGCTAAAACTCAAACTGGGCTTTGTATAATTTGCTCTGATAAATGGTCACCTATTTACTAACATGAATGTATAAAAATGTTCTTATCAGCACACATCACTGACTGGGTTTACTAGTCAAACAGGATTACTAATGGTCTTTTCACTTAACTGCTTTTGATACAAAATTGTAAAAGGTTTTTCTTTGTCTTTTAGATAACTGGCCTAGGGATCTTATTTCATGTTTTATCATGATACGTTCTTGTGCTCTCAGCCTTTATGACTTTGGTTTTATTTTTTGCAGTAACTTGTGATCTTATTCAACTAAATGTTTTAAGCCTTTTGTTATTTAACAAAGTTTTCCAACAGAAAATTCTGAAAGTTTAAAATAATTTTGAGGAATTCCAAGGGCCCTGGAGTTTCACAAAGGATATATAAAAGGTATATCAGAACTAATTGGCTTATTTAATAAATTAGACTATATGGGAAAGCATTGTTAGTACTGAAGGAGTTATGGATATGTGTTCCAAAATCTGGTAAGGTTCTTATATATCTGTGTCTTGATATAAATGCTACTGGTCATAACCTTGGTTTAATTATAATTTTAAAATGTTATGTCTTCAAATATTTCATGAAAAAAAAACCTCTGATAGGTACAGTTTCCTGACAAAATTTGAGTTCATAGCTTTAAACTAAAGTTCCAAAATTCTAATGAAGAAACTGACGGGTTTGTGAAATTGTTCACAAAGGTCAAAACAACAAAAGTTAATTGGTAAATTAATTAAAAATAATTATGGGCTTTTACCATTTCCTTATTTTAAAACACTGCTGGCTCTCCTAATGTTTTCCAAATGTAGGAAAACCCTCCCTCTCTCTTCAGCTATCTATAACTAACAACAGTTTGGTAAAATGTCATTTAAAACAGAGATAAAGGGCCGACCCCGTGGCTCACTCGGGAGAGTGCAGCGCTGGGAGTGCAGCAGCGCTCCTGCCGCAGGTTCAGATCCTATATAGGGATAGCTGGTGTGCTCACTGGCTGAGTGCGGTGCGGTCGACACCAAGCCAAGGGTTGCAATCCCCTTACCAGTCACAAGAAAGACAAAAAAAAAAAAAAAACCCAGAGATAAAAGCATTTGTTTTCTCCCTATTTGATTCCCTCTCAAATTTAGTAACTTTAAGTATTCTCATGATTATTATGGCAATATGGCTATTTTTATAATTTCAATGAAAATTAACTCTCTCTATCATTATAATAGGATATAATTTAAAACTCTGGATATAAGACAGCATGTCTCATTTCCAAGTTGCTGATCTCTTTTTATGTTGCCATAAAAATTTGGCCTGGTGCTGCTTCATCCTGCTGTTCATCTTTCCCCCTGACGTGGGACAGACAGATCTTCACCTGGGAAACAGTCTTCCCAGCAACGTGGGACAGATCACTGAAAGAAAATGAGCTGAGATGCTTCTTTCTATCATCACTTGGGAAAGAGCCTTCCCAACACCAAGAGATTTATGCAATGAAAAGTAAGACCTTTTAAATCAAGATATCGATCATCAATGCTTTTATGAAGAATGCCTTGATCATAAAGGGGGAAATAATGTCTTCTCTACAAAAGCAGTTCTCTAAATTTTCCTGGCCTTAAAGAGGGTGTTTGCAACTTGAATGAGACATCCTATTCTTAAACAAAAGACATGTAATTGATCAAAAAATTTTTAAAAAGACTAGATGCTTTGGAAACAGTAATGTAATGGACAGTTGTAACATTAACAAACTCCCTGAACTCAGAATCAACTATTACATGGAGGAGAATCCATTTCCCGGAGTTTCAATAATTGCTAATTACACCCAATTCACAGCACATGGAGTGATGTCACTGCATCTGCCCTGAGAGATGATATCACCAGTCCTCACCTGAAGTGAATTAAAAGGGCTTGCCATGCTAATTGATACTAACTTTGCTTTAACAAAATGCCTTTTTGTCTTAACTGTGCGAATCTGATCTATAGCTTTTGCTTTTCCTTTTAAATAAATAAAATGGGGGAGATGTGGAATATATCTAAAAGCATATGTACTTCATAGAGCCCGGTTTTCCAAATCCTTGCAGTTTCAAATATTGACCTTGCTAGGACAGGAAATTCTCCTCAGGCTGTAAGTCTCTGGTGTAAGATAAAGTTTGTGGCCCAGCAGGTTGCTGGCTCAAAGACAGACTAGTTACTGATTGTTATGTAATGATACTGAGAAATTACTATAGGAAGGAATGTTTGCTAAGATCAAAATGTTGTTGATAAGACCACTTAATTGCCTAACTGGAATGTCATCTGGCTTATTTTAGGGAAAGTTACTAGCCTATATTGTTAAATTATAATCCAACCTATGTCTCTTCCTGTAACTTCCTTGTCTGGAAAATAAATGCAGGAAGAGAACCCCAATTTGGTGTTAATTTCCCGAGGAAGGAATACCTCTCTCTTGAGGGGTCCAGGAGATTGACCACTTCAGGGTTCTCACTGCTCAGTAGAGATGGGCTTTGAGTAATCCTTTGTGTCTCTGTCACCCAGGGGAATTGGGGTGACAAATCCATGGGAGCAAAGCAATGCAAAGCAACAATTATCAAGTGTGATTTCTCCCAGGGATGAAAGAATGGTTCAATATATGCAAGTCAATAAATGTGATACAACACATCAACAAAATCAATGAACAGAACCATGTGATTATCTCAATAGATGCAGAAAAAACATTTGACAAAATTCAACATCCCTTCATGATAAAGACTCTTGACATGTTAGGTATAGAAGGAACGTATCTTAAAACAATCAATGGTATATGCAACAAGCCTACTGCCAATATCAAACTGAATGGGGAAACCTGGAATCCTGTTACTTAAGAACAGGAAGAAGAAAAGGATGCCCACACTCATCACTCCTGTTTGACATCGTATTGGAAGTACTAGTCAGAGCAATCAGTAAAGAGGAAGAAATAAAGGGCATCCAGTTTAAAAAAGATAAGTTCAAAATGTTCCTGTTTTCAGGTGACATGATCTTATATTTATAAAAGCCTAAAGACTGTACAAAAACCTCTTTGAGTTAGTAAAGAATTTCATTAAATTTGCAGGATACAAAATCAACACAAAAATATCAGTATAATTTTTAAACTCCAATAATGAACTAGCAAGAAAATTAATCAAGAAAGTTAACCCATTTACAATAGTCACACACACACACACAAACCCCCCCAAGAGTAAAGTTAATGAAGGAGGTAAAAGATGTCTACAATATGAACTACAAATCACTGTTGAAAGATATTAAAAAGGACAAAAAAGATGGAAAGACATTTCATAGCATTGGATTGGAAGAATTAACATTGTGAAAATGTCCATACTACCAAGAGCAAGCTAGAGATTCAATGCAATCCCTATCAAAATAAAAATGATACTCTTCACGGAAATGGAAAAAAAATCCTAACAATTATATGGAGCAACAAAAGACCCTACATAGCCACAGCAATCCTGAGCAAAAACAGCAAAGCCAGAGGCATAACACTACCTGACTTCAAAGTATACTACAAAGTTATAGTAACACAAACAGCATGGTACTGGCACAAAAATAGACACATGGACCAATGAAACAGAGAAGAGAACCCAGAAATCAACCCACATACTTACAGCCAACTGACTTTTAACAATGGCACTAAGAACATACATTGTGGAAAAGACTGCCTCTTTGACAAATGGTGCTGGGAAAACTGGACATCCATGCGTAGAAGAAAGAAACTAGACCATACCTGTTGCCATATACCAAAATCAAATCAAAATAGATTAATTGCCTAAACATACATCCTGAAACTATAAAACTGCTCAAAGAAAATTTAGGGGAAATATTTCATCAATTAGCACTGGTAACAGAAACATGCTTCCATTTGTCAAAGGAAGATATACGAATGGCCAACTGACACATGGAAAATTGCTCAACATCACTCAGCATCAGGGTAATGCTTATCAAAGCCACATTAAGATATTATCTCACTCCAGTTAGACTGGCTATTATTAAAAAGACTGAATAAAAAATAAAAATCCTCCTATACTGTTGTTGGGACTGTAAATTGGTGCAGCCATTATGAAAAATGGTATGGAAGTTTCTCAAACAACTAGAGATAGAACTGCCATACAATCGAGCAGTCCCACTGTGGGGTATTTACTCAAAGGAATGGAAATAATCATGTTGAAGGGATACCTCCACTTCCATCATAATTGCAGCTCTATTTACAATAGCCAAGTTTTGGAACCAACCTAAATGTCCATTGATGACAACTGGATAAGGAAAAAGTGGTATATTTACACAATGAAATTCTACTCTGCCATGCCAAAGAATGTAATCCTGCCCTTTGCAGCCACATGAATGAACTAATGGAAAATTATGTTCAGTGAAATAAGCCTAGCATGGAAAGAAAATCACCACATGTCCTCACTTATAAGTAGGAGCTAAAAAACTAAACAAATGATTAAAAAAAAAAGAAAGATACTACAATCACATAATGCATTGAACTTTCAAAAGAACAGAAGAGAACTGCATTTACCAGAGGTGGGAAAAGCAGAGAATAAGGGGGGTAAGGCAGGAATTGGTAAAGGGCCATGCAAACCAATTACTTTGTATAATGTTGAATATGCTAATTATCCTGAGGTAAACATCATGTATTGCACACAAGCACTGATATTCAATGCTGTACTGCACAGATATGTACAATAAACTCTGTTCTAATAAAAATAAATATGTAAAAAGAGAGAATAAGGAAAGTATAACAAAACTGGGAACAAATAAATGTACTTCTGATATTTTTTTAAGTTGGGGAAAACTGATTTCTGAGAATAAAATTCAAGCAAGTTGACATTACTTCCCAACGAAATACAAGTACAATTTCAATACGCATTACATAAGAATATTATAATTCTCAGAAGCCAACTTCTATTGCATGAGAAGAAAATATATAAAAGCTATATATTTGCATGTTATCACAGTTGCTTTGACAGCAAGTAACTTTAAAAATTTCAATGACAATAGTTAAGATATTCCCAAAATTTTCATATTCCAAGCACTAAGCTAAGTGATCTACATAATTATTTTCATTCAGGAATAGCAAGTGTTATTATTGCTCTTTTAAAGACTAGTAAATTTAGTGAGGCTAATTGCCTTGCCTACAAATACACATGTAACAAGTGGTAGAATCAATATGAAAACCCAGGCAGCAGACTCCAGAAGAACACCTGCTCTAAACTGACAAACATACATGTACTAGATCTTAAGGTACACTAATAATCAGCCCCCCAAAATAAATGCAAAGTAATAAGGATAAATAAAAAAAATTCAAATACAGATTTAAGAAAACAAGTGCCCCATTATAGAATGAGAAGACTAAAAATGATAAAGCAAATTTTTAAAAATTTAAATCATTTCAGGTATCTTTTCAGACCACAATGGATTAAAACTAGAAATAAATGAGAAGCAAAACTCTGGAAACTATACAAACACATGGAAATCAAACAACATACTCCTGAATGACCTATGGGTCCAAGAAGATATTAAACAGGAAATCATAAAATTTCTTGAAAGTAATTAAAATAAAGACACATCATACCAAAACCTGTGTGACACAACAAAGGCAGTAATAAGAGGAAAGTTTATTGCAATTAATGCTTACAGCAAAATAATAGAAAGATTTTAAATAAACAACCTAATGCTACATGTCAAATAACTAGAAAAGCAAGAACAAACCCATTACAGAATTAGTAGACAGAAAGAATTAGTTAAGATCAGAGCAGAATTAAATGAAATAGAGACCCTCAACATGATACAAAACATCAGTGAAACAAAAAAGTTGCTTGTTAAAGGAGATAAGATAGAGAAACCATTAGCTAACCTACTGAGAGAAAGAAAAATCACAAATGAAAGAGGAGACACTACAACTGACATCACAAAATACAAAGAATTGTTAGAGACTATTATAAACAACTATATGCAAAAATATTTGAAAACCTGGAGGAAATGACAAACTTCTGGACACATACACACTAATAAGGCTGAACCAGGAAAATACAGAAAACTTGGGCAGAACAATAACAAGTACCAAGAATGAAGCAGTAATCCGCAGTCTCCAACAAAGAAAAGCTCAGGACCAGTGGCTCTACTGCTGAATACTACCAAACCTTTAAGGAGGAATTAATACCAATTCTCTTCAAGCTATTCCAAAATATTGAAACAGAGGCCACTGTCCCAAACTCATTCAATGAGGCCAGCATTACCCTGTTACTAAAACCAGACAAAGGTAAAACAAAAAGGAAAACTATAGCCAAATATCTCTGAAGAAAATAGATGCAAAACTCCTCAACAAAATATTATCAAATAAAATACAGCAACACATCAAAAAATAATAAACCTGGATCAAGTGTGTTTCATTCCCGAAATGCAAGGATGGTTCAACATACACAAGCTAATAAATGTGATATACCACATCAACAAAATCAAGGACAAAACCCATATGATTACCTCAATACATCCAGAGAAAGCATTTGAAAGTTCAACATCCCTTCATGATAATGGCTTTCAGCAAATTGAGTATAGAAGGAAAATATCTCAATAAAATAAAAGCCATATATATGACAAACCCACTGGCAATATTATCCTTGATGGGGAAAAGCTGAAAGCTTTTTTCTTAAGAACAGGAAGATGACAAGGATGCCCACTGTCACCACACTTACTTAACATAATATTGGAACTATTAGCCAAAACAATCAGGAACGAGGAAGAAATAAAGGGCATCCAGATTGAAAAAGAGGAAGTCTAACTGTGCCTGCTTGCAGATGACATAATCCTGTATATAGAAAATCCTAAATATTCTACAAAAAATCCCCTCTTAAAACTGAGAAACAATTTCAGTAAAGTTGCAGGATACAAAATAAGCACACAAAATAAGTAGCATTTCTATACTCCAGTAATGAACTAGTAGAAAAAGAAATCAAGAAAGAAAGCCCATTTATAATAATCACCAAAGAAAGCAAATACATAGGAGCAAATTTAATAAATTAGGTGAAAGATGAGAAATTCAAATCACTACTGAAAGAAAGTAGAGGACACAAAAAGATGAGAAAACTTTCTTTGCACTTAGATTGAAAGAACTAACATTGTCAAGATATCCATATTATCCAAAGCAATCTACAGATTCAATGCAATCCCTTTCAAAATATTAATGACATTCTTCACAGAAATAGAAAAGCAATCCTAACATTCTCATGGAACAACAAAAGTCCCCAATGGCCAAAGCAATCCTGAGCAAAAGAAATAAAGCCAGAGGCATAACACAACCTGACTTCAAATTATACTATAATGCATAATAACCAAAACTGCATGAAACTGGCATAAAAACAGACAGTTGGAACAATGGAACAGAATAGAGAACCCAGAAATCTACCCACATATTCACAGCCAACTGATCTGTGACCAAGGCACCAAGAACATACAATGGGGGAAAGACTGCCTCTTCAATAAATGGTGCTGAGAATACTGGACACCCATATGTACAAGAATGACAGTAGATTCACACCTTGCCATATACAAAAATCAACCCAAAATGAATCAAAGACTTTAAACATAAGAACTAAAACTATAAAACTCCTAAAAGAATACATAGGGGGAACACTTCAGGAAATAGGAGTGGGCAAAAACTTTGTGAATAAAATACCAAAATCACAAACAACAAAAGAAAAAAGAAATAAATGGGATTATATCAAAATAAAAAGATTCTGCACAGCAAAGGAAGCAACAGAGTAAAAAGACAACCTACAGAATTGGAGAAAATATTTGCAAACTATACATCTGACAAGGGATTAATATTCAGAACGTATAAGGAACTCAAACAACTACAAAGAAAAAACAAATAATTGAATTATAAATTGGGCATAGGAGCTGAATAGACATTTTTTGAAGAAAGATATACAAATGGGCAACAGGTACTTGAAAACATGCTCAACATCACTAATCTTCAGGGAAATGCAAATCAAAGCCACACTGAGATATCATCTCACCTCAGTTAGAGTGCCTATAGTCAAAAAGATAGAGAATAACAAATGCTGGTGAGGACGTGGAGAAAGGGGAACACTACTACACTGATGGTGAGACTGTAAATTGGTACAGCCACTATGGAAAGCAGTATAGAGGTATCTCAAATAACTACAGATAGATCTACCACATTACCCAGCAATCCCTCTTCTGGGTATATACCCAAAGGAATGGAAATAGTCATATGGAAGGGACACCTGCACTTCCATGTGCAACTCTATTTACAATAGCCATGAGACAGAGCCAACCTAAATATTCATCAACAGATGACTGGATAAGGAAAATGTGGTTTATATACACAATAGAATGCTACCCAGCCATTAAAAAAATAAAATTCTGCTATTCACGCAACATGGATGAGCTTGGAGAAAACTAATTTCAGTGGAATAAGTCTGGCATGGAGGGAAAAACACCACATGTCCTCACTCATAAGTGGGAGCTAAGAGAGAAAGAAGGAAGGAAAGATCACAGTGGTGTATTGCACTTGCAGAGGAAGAGAACAGACCTAAGGTTGCTAGGACGGATGGGGGGGGTGGAAGAGAGATACTGGGAAGAAGTTGAGTGGGGGACATGTGGAATAATTGCAATTTTAAGTGGTGAGCATGCTGATAACATTGATTTGCTCACCACAAATTAGGCACGAGTGCTGACAGTCAGTTCTTGCCCCAAGTATATGTATAGTCATTAAAAATAATAAAAACAATAATAAAAAGATGATTATGTAGAACATGAAAAGAATGGGAAAACAGGTGAGAAAAATGTTGGGGACAAATGCATATCTCCGGCCTTTGGTTACTTTCACTTTTCAAGACTAGTAAATAACAGCTTTTCCCTTTTCAACTAAATAAATAAATAAGAAAAAAATACCATAGGGGAAAGACTTCAGGAGGAAGGACTGGGCAAAGACTTTCTGAATAAGACCCCAAAAGCACAGGCAACAAAATAAAATAAACTAATGAGATTATATCAAACAAAAAATCTTCTGAATAGGAAAAAAATAGGGCATGCACACAATTAACAGAGCAAAAAGACAGCTTGCAGAATAGGAGAAAATATTTGCAAACTATGCATCCAGCAAAGGATTAATATCTAGAGTATACAAAGAACTCAAACAACTTAACAGTAAAAGAACAAGTAACCCAATTAAAAAATGGGCAAAGGAGCTGAATAGGCATTTCTCAAAGGAAGACATACAAGTGGCCAACAGATACATGAAAAAAAGCTCAACATCACTAAGCAACAGGGAAGTGCAAATCGAAACCACACAGAGATATCATTTCATCCCATTTAGACTGTCTATTATGAAAAAGAGAATAACTAATGCTGTTATTTTGGTGCTTAAGTGTTCTTATGTTGCTATTTCTTTGAGGAAGAACATTAGGTTATTTGCAATCTTTCTATTTTTTTGATGTAAGCACTTATTGCAATAAACTTCTCTCTTAGTAGTGCTTTTGCAGTTTCCCATACGTTTTGGTATGATTCCTTTTTATTTTCATTTGTTTCATGAATTTTTTGATTTTCTGCTTAATTTTCTGTTTGACCCATTGGTTGTTGAGGAGCATGTTGTCTAATACATACGTATTTGTACACCTTTCAAAATTTCACTTGTTATTGATTTCTAGTTCTATTTCATTTGGTCTGAAAATAAACTAGATATGATTTTAATCTTTTTAATTTGTTGAGACTTGATTTGTGGTTTGTCATTTGATCTGTTCTGGAAGATGATGATGAGAAGAATGTATATTTAGCAGTTGTTTGACAAAATGTTCTGTAAATGTTTGTCCAGTCTTTTTGGTCAATAGTGCAGTTTAAATTTACGTTTTTCTGATGATTTTCTGTCTAGATGATCTATCTAATTCTGAGAGAGGAGTGTTGAAGTCTCCAGTTATTATTGTGTTGGACTGCAACTCTTTCTTTAGGTCCAATAATATTTGCTTTCTATATCTAGGTGCTCTGATACTAGGTGCATATATATTTACAATTGTTATATCCTCTTGCTGAATCAATCCTGTTATCATTATATATTGTTCTTTCTCTGTCTGTTTTTATAGATACTGATAAAGTCTGTTTTATTCAATATAAGTCCATCTACTGTTGTGCATTTTTCATTTTCGTTCACATGGAATATCTTTTTTCATCTCTTCACTGTTAATCTATGTGTGACTTTATAGTTGACCTGAGTTCTTTGCAGGCAGCAAATAGTTGAGTCTTATTTTTAATCCATTCTGCCATTTATATCTTTTAAATTGGGAATTCAATTTATTTAAATTGAAGGATGTTATTGAAAGGTATTGCCTTACCTTTTATTTTTTATTGTGGTTTCATAGATATTTGTTCCTTTATTTCCCTTTTTTGTAGTGAAAATTATGATTTCTTTACTTTTTCCATTGTTTTATCTGTCTAACAGTGTTTTATTCTTTCTTGTGTATTCATGGTGGTAGTAGTATTTTGTTTTTGCTTTTGCTTCCAGATATAGGACTTCCTTGAGGATTTGTTGCAGGCCTGGCCTTGTGGTGGTGCATTACCATAGATTTTGTTTGGAAAAGACACTATTTCTCCTTTAGTTCTGAAGGATAGCTTTGCTGGGTATAGTGTTCTTGGCTGGCAGGATTTCTTTTTTCTTTCTCTGCACTCTAAATACATCATCCCACTCTCTCCTGGCATGTAAGTTTTTTATGAGATATCTGCTGTTAGTCTGATGTGGGTACTTTCTAGGGAACTTGACCCTTTTTTCTTGCTGTTTTCAGAATTCTGTCTTTGTCTTTGACTTTTGAAAATTGTACAACAATTTGTCTCAGAGAGAACATTTTTGGGTTGAATCTGTTAGGGGATCTATGAGCCTCTTAATCTGGAAGTCCATATCTGTCCCAATACTTGAGAAGTTTTAAAGTATTATTTTGGTAACTATGTTTTAATGCCTTTTCCCTTCTTTTCCACTTCCAGGACACCCATAATATGTATGTTTGTATGCTTAAAGTGTCTCATCAATCTCATATGAGTTTTTCACTGTTTGTGATTCTTTTTCTGTTTATTGTTTGACTCTGTTGTTTCAAAAAGCATCCCTTTAGGATGAGAAATTCTTTCTTCAGCTTAATCTAGCCCCCTGCTTAAGCTCTTGGTTGTAAATTGTTTATTTTAATTTTCTTGAATGAATTCTTCAGTTCCAAGATTTCTGTTTGGTTCTTTTTTATGATATCTAAATCTTTGTTAAATTTCTCCTTGATACCCTGAATTATTTTTCTCATTTTGTTGTGTTGTTTATATTTATTTTTTTTGCATCTCATTGAATTTCCTTAATATTATTGTTTGGAATTCTTTTTCTGGTATTTCATAGGTTTTCTTTCCATGCATGGGGCGGGGGGGGGGGTCTGGTACTACAGAATCATTGTATCCCATATTTCCTTGTTTTTTCATGTTTCTTGTATCCTTACATTGATGTTTGGGTATCTGGTGAAACAGCCACTTTTTCTAGTACTCTAGAGTAGCTTTTGAAGAGAGTGAGTCTTTCCTTTAAATGTCTCGTATAGTGACAGTTGAATGGTATGTTTTTGTATTGGTTCTGGGTGAATGCAGTAGTGTATTTTTTGCATAAATTCTTTGACTGTATTCAATGTCAAAGTTGTCTGTGAGTGCCTCTGTGGCTTAGGCCCTGGGGCACTTGGCAGATCCTTGCTTAAGTTGGTGACAGTGGTCTGAGTTGCAGAATTCTGGGAAGATATCTCAAGCTTTTCAGAGAAGTGTTGTAGCCCTCCACTGCTCCCCAGCTGGAGTGGGCAACTCTGGTCATGCTTGCTGGTGCCCTAGCCAGGATTTTGTGCCCATGATAGCTGCAATGGGGTGCTCTGTAACTCCTCATCTTAAATGAGCAAATGGGTGGGATCACTTGTATCAAGATTAGGACTTTAGACTTAGAAGGAGATGATATGCTCAGCAGTTTGTCAGCTGAACTGGGCAACTGTGGATGGAGTCAATGATACTTCAGTATGTTCCATGTGCCCCCAAAAGGATGCTGCGGTGCTCTTTAGTTCCTTACCTAAAGTGGGTGACACTGAGAAAGGTCACTGTGGCAGTGTGTGGATCCCTGTATCTCCAACAGAGATGCTGAGATGTTCTGCAGCTTTATTGTTGAAATGGGCCACCCTGAGTGAGGTTTCTGGGGTTGTGGGTGGGGCCATGCACCCTCAAGAGAGACACTGAGTTGCTGTGCTGCACCACTGTTTGAGTGTGCCACTCTGGGTGAGTTTACCGTGGCTGTGGTTTGGCTCCTGTGCCCCCACAAGAAACATTTTATCTCATTGTAGCCCCACAGCTGGTGTTTGCCATTCTGGACAAGGTTTCTGTGGCTGTGGGTGGGATGCTGTGCCTTCAAGAGAGGTGCTGGGGCTCTCTGAAGCTGCTCTGCTGAAGTGGGTCACTCTAGGTTAGGCCATTGTGTCATAGGAAGGCCCCTGTGCCCACATGAGTAACACTGGGTCACTCTGCAGCTCATTAGATTCCCCTCAGAAGGGTGCTGGGGTTGTGGCTGGGCCCTTGTGACCTCAAGAAAGATGCTTGGTTACTCTGAAGTTCCTCGAGTGGAATGTGCCACTGTGGGTAATGTCTCTAGGGTTGTAAATGGGTCCCTGCAGTTCAATGAGGGACACTGGGTTATTCTGAAGCTTTTAAGCTGGAGTGGACTGTCCCACAAAAGGTCACTGAGGTTGTAGGCCTACTCCTACGCCCACAAGAGAGATTCTTGTTCTCTCTGCAGCTCCTCAGCTGGGGGTGGGTATCTGTGGGCAGGCTCACTGGAGTTGCAGATGGGGCTCTGTGCCCCCAGAAAATATGTGAAAATACTGCACAGTTTTTTCTCTGGACTTCTTGGGTCTGGGTGAGTTTGTTGAAACTATTGTGGGACTTGGTGCCCCTGTGAGAGGTGCAAGGTTACTCCACTTAAGGGCCACCTTCATAGAAGGGCCAACAGCAGTGGCAAAAGGCCCTGATCAGTCAGCTGTCTGATTCTGGAAAGTGCATGCTCCTGTGCCTCCAAGAGAGGTTCAGTGTCTTTCTGCAGCTCCCCAGCTGGGTTGGGTAGCCAAGAGTGGGCTCACTGGAGCTTCGGATGGGTCTCTGTGCACATGAGACAGGCCTGAGATAGGAAGGTGTATACAGTGAGTCCCTCTGTCCTGAGGATGGGCTCTACACTATGATTGACTGCCTGTGCCCAGGGTGCCCGATGTCACATGGGCTCAGAGTGCAAAAACCCCTCCAAGATGAGGGGGTCTTGGGTCTGTGGAGACGCCTGTGCTATTGGGCCCCAGGACTAATTATGCTCAGCTGTGGCCTTGAATTCCAAAATCGCGACTGGTGTGGCAGCCTGGGACCTGGGAGGTGGATTGAGGTCAGCTTGATCTCCCTCTCTAGATTAATGCAGTTGCATGTGCTCTCAGCAGCTTCCCACTCTGTGCTCACAGCCTTCAAGGTCCACACAGCTCCCTTATAGCTTGGATTGCAGGCATCTATGACACAGCTCTTGCTTACCTATCTCCTACAGGCAGAAATTCCTCCTGAGTCTCTGCTGCTGCTGGCTACAGAGTGGGTCAATGGAGGCTGATAATTTTATTTCATTCTGTGTGTGGCTATCCTGAGTTTCTGTGCTTACTAGTGTTTCTTTTCCTACTTGGATATGCTCCAGCACTCTCCCTTAGTTATTTCCATTGAATTGTACTTTCTTATTTGCTCTTTTGTTGGTCTTTGTGCCAGAGACGAATGAGAGTCCTTTAGCCCATTATCTTGCTAAGCATCTTTTTTCCGCCATTAAGGATAGGGTGTTGAGCTGTATTTGCCTCAGTATGCTTTACTGTGGGTCCTCTAGAGCAGCAGCATGATGCTCAGCTTTATTTTTAATTAGAAACCCAAAGGCATCTAAACTATGCTTGGTCCCTTCAGTGGTCAAAGACAGGTGAGACAGAAGTCAAAAGCCAGTCTCTCAGCAACCCTTCCAAAAGGTCGGAATGTTGAACATATGGTCCACTGTTCTATTTTCCTCCCCAAAGAGAAGCCAGGAGATGGGAGTTTCCTCCTGATCATGTAATGCTTTGACAGTAAGAATGATTATGGCAAGAGGGTGTCATGAATTATTTTACCAGCTTTGATGCAGTTGGTTTTGTGCTCACCTGGGGTGCAATAACTTCTTAACTGGTTTCCGGACTTTTCACAAAAGGAATGGGCCCAAGCACTGTTCTTGAGTTGAAGATTCTGTAAAAGCATGGAGGTTCTGGGGCTTCTTATTCTATCATCTTTCTGGTATCAATCCACCACAATAATAATAATTATTATTAATTCATAGTTATTAATAATTATTGATTATTAATAACTATTATTTTCTGATTATTTACTATGTGACACAAAGTACAAGGCATGAGACATACCATTTATAATCTGTGGAACAAACTATACAAGATGTTAAAAATTTTTTGAATTAATACTTTAGAGCAGTACATATTTTGGGGATACAATTTGATGTTTCAACACACATGTCACATAGAAAATAAAATCAAGCCCCAGCCGAGCCGAGTGCATGCCAATCAGAGAGGCGCCCAGCTGGAGAGGCCCAATATCTGTGGAGACTATGTGCCCAGCAGTGCCAGCGCATGGCCCAGCAGGTAGGCCTTGCTGCCACTGCCTGACTCCAGCCCAGCCCGGCTGAGTGCACAGTGCTCAGAGAGACGCCCAGCTGGAGAGGCCAAAGACCCATGGAGACTATGTGCCCTGCGGTGCCAGCAGGCAACCCAGGAGGTAGGCCTCGCTGCCTCCACCTGACTCCATCCCCAGCCTGGCTGAGTGCGCAATGACCAGAGAGGTGCCTCCCTGGAGAGACCCAAGACCCAAGGCGATAACACACCCGAGGCACCAGTGGGTGACTGAGGAGACACTGAGGCAGCCATGCCAAATTGGCAGCCCCAGTAGCATCTTAGACAGACAATAGTGTCAAAGCAGTGGACTGTGAAATCCCCCGCCCCAATGACTAAACATCAAAGGAAAGATAAAAGAAATATAAAAAATCAAGAAAGTACACCACCAAAGGGTAATAACTCTCCAGCTCTAGAACTTATAGAACAAGAAGCCCTTGAAAAGTCAGACAAGGAATTTCGAGTGATAATTCTAAGGAAACTAAACGCAATACAAGAAAACTCAGCTCTACAACAAGATGAAATGAGGAAAATATACAGGATCTGAAAGAAGAAACGTACAAGGAAATCAACACTCAGAAAAAAAATACAGCAGAGCTGGCCGAACTGAACAATTCATTCAATGAAATAAAAACAACAGAGAGTTTAACAAGCAGGCTTGCAGAAGCAGAAGAGAGAACTTCTGACCTTGAAGATGGGCTGTTTGAAATAACACCGGCAGACAAAAAAAAAAAAAAAAAAAAAAAAAGAAAGAAAAAAGAAAAAAAGAAAAGAAAGAAAGAAAAAGAATTAAAAACATTGAAGAAAATCTAAGAAAGATATCAGACAACCTGAAGCGCTCAAATATCTGAGTCATGGGTATTCCAGAAGGAGAGGAAAAAGGAGATTGCATTGAAATCATATTCAACAAAATAGTGGCAGAAAACTTCCCAGGTATAGGAAAAGACACAGCTCTTCAGATTCGGGAAGCTCAAAGATCCCCAAACGTATTCAACCCAAAAAGGTCTTCCCCAAGACATGTTATAGTCAAATTGGCAAAACTCAAAGAGAAAGAGAGAATCTTAAAAGCTGTGAGAGAAGCATCAAATCACCTAAAAGGGAGCCCCTATCAGACTAACATCAGATTTTCCGTCACAACCCATAAAAGCCAGAAAGGAATGGGATGATATATAAAAGACTAAAAGACAAAGATTGTCAGCCACAAATACTCTACCCCACAAGGCTATCCTTGTGAAATAAAGAGCAAATAGTATATTTCTCAGACAAACAAAAACTGCAAGAGTTCACTACCACACGACAACACTTACAAGAAATTCTCAAGGGAGTACTGGGTTTGGTACCTGAAAAATAACTACCAGTGCCATAAAAACTCAAGAAAAATCAAAACCCACTAGTAAAATAAAAATGCCAACAACGTAGAGAGAGAGAAAAAAAGTTTATTTACAACCCAAGAAACCAACAAATACAGAAAATAAAACAGTAATCAGAAAGAAAGGAACAAAAGGCACTTAAGACATCCGAACCAAAATCAATAAAATTCTAGGGGTAAATTAACACTTTTCAATAACAACTCCTAATGTAAAAGGATTTAATTCCCCAATCAAAAGACATAGACAGGCTGACTGGATTAAAAAGGAGGACCCAACTATATGCTGCCTTCAAGAGACCCACCTCACCTATAAAGACTCACATAGACTAAGAGTGAAAGGATGGAAAAAGATTTACCATGCAAACAGAAATGAAAAAGAAGCTGGAGTAACTATTCTTATATCTGACAAAATAGACTTTAAACTAAAAAACATAAAAAGAGATAATGAGGGCCACTACATAATGATCAAAGGATTGATCCATCAAGGAGACAAAACAATCATACATATATATGCACCCAATGTTGGAGCAGCCAGATTTATAAAGCAAACTCTATTGGACCTAAAGAAGGAAATAGACAATAATATAAAAAACACTGAGAATAACAAAAGCTGGCGAGGATGTTGGTGGGACTTTAAAACAGCACAGCCATTGTGGAAAACAGTATGGATGTTTCTCAAACTACAGACAGAACTACCATACAATCCAGCCATTCCACTTCTCTGTATATACCCCAAGAAATGAAAGCATTATGTCGAAGGGATACCTGTACTCCCATGTTCATTAAAGCTTTGTTTTCAATAGCTAAGATATGGAACCAACCTAAATGTACATCAACAGATGACTGGATAAGGAAAATGCTGTACATATATACAATGGAATACTACTCAGCCATAAAAAATAATGAAATTCTGCCATTAGCAGCAACATCAATGAGCTTGGAGAAAATTATGACAAGTGAAATATGCCAGGCACAGAAAGAGAAGTACTGCATGTCCTTACTCATAAGGGAGCTAAGAAATGAAGAAAAAAATAAAGACTATAATAAAACATTGAACATTCAGAAGGAGAGAACAGACCTATAGTTACTATAGGTGGGAAAGGAGGAAGGGGAGGGAGGATAGGGATTAATTGATAAGAGACACCAAAATTAAGTATGATTTGTAAGGATGAACATGCTAATAATACTGATTTGATCATCACATACTGTACACAAATACTGATAGTCAACTCTGTACCCTATAAATATGTATAAATAAAAATGAAAAAGAATATGTAAGAAACTTAAGCAACTCATCAGCAAAAATTATTGGTTAAAATATGGGCAAAATACTTTAATAGAGATTTCTCAAAAGATGGCATTGATTTTATTTATTTATGTATTCATTTATTTATTCAAAAGAAGACATTTATATGGTCAACAGGTACATGATAAAATGCTCAACATCACTAATCATCAGAGGAATGCAAATAAAAATCACAATGCCGTACCACCTCCCTCCAGTTAGAATGGCTATTAATCAAAAAGACCAATGAAAACTAGTGTTGGTGGGGATGTGGAGAGAAAAAAACGTTTTCACACTGATTGTAGGATTGTAAGTTAATATGGCCAGCATGGAAAAAAGTATAGAGTTTTCTCAAAAAATTAAAAATAGAACTACCATATGACACAGCAATCCCAAAACTGCATACATAACCAAAAGACAGAAAATCAGTATTTTGAAGGGATGTCTGCACTCCCATGTTTACTGCAGCACTATTTACAATAGCCAAGATATGGAAGCAAATTAAATGCCGACCAATGTATGAATGGATAAAGAAAATGGGGACATATACACACTGGAATACTACTCTTTAATTAGAAATAATAAAATCCTATAGTTTGGGACAACATAGATAGACCTGATGGACATCACGCTAACTAAAATAAGCCAGATACAGAAAGACAGTTAACACTTGATCTCACCTATATCGAGAGAGAGACAGAGACAGAGACAGAGACACACAGAGAGAGGCAGAGGGAGAGTTGAGGCAGAGAGTAAAACAGTTTTTACCAGAAACTGAGGAGGGGAGGGCATGGAGGATGGGGAGAGATTAGACAATGTGTACAAAGTTACAATTACATAAGAGGAATAAATTCTGGTTTTCTATTCCATAGTAGGTAACAATGGTTAATAGATAGTAATATATGCTACACAGAAGAGAGCTTTCTAATGTTCTCACTATAGAGAAATAATAAATGCATGTGATGATGAATATGATAAACATCCTGATTTTATTTTTTCATTTTTAAATTTAATTTAATTTAATTTAATTTTATTATTATTATTAATTTTTTGTCTTTTTCGTGACTGGCACTCAGCCAGTGAGTGCACCGGCCATTCCCATATAGGATCCGAACCTGCTGCGGGAGCGTAGCTGCGCTCCCAGCGCCACACTCTCCCGAGTGCGCCACGGGCTCGGCCCAATTTATTTTATTTTGTCAATATACAATGTGGTTGATTATTGCAGCCCATTACCAAAACCTCCCTCCCGCCTCCCTCTCCCCCCACCCTCCCAACAATGTCCTTTCTGTTTGCTTGTCGTATTAATGTCAAGGAACTATAATTGTTGTGCCTTCTTTGCTCCCCTGCCCAAGTTGTTTGTGTATTTATTTATTTATTTTTAGCTCCCACAAATAACTGAGAACATGTGATATTTCTCTTTCTGTGCCTGACTTGATTCACTTAATATAATTCTCTCTAGGTCCATCCATGTCTTTGCAAATGGCAGCATGTAATTCCTTTTTATAGCAGAGTAGTATTCCATTGTGTAGATATACCACATTTTCCATATCCACTCATCTGATGATGGACATTTGGGCTGGTTTGAACTCTTGCCTATTGTAAAGAGCGCAGCAATGAACATTGTAGAACAGGTATACCTTCGACCTGATGATTTCCATTCCTCTGGGTATATTCCCAGCAGTGGGATAGCTGGGTCATATGGTAGATCTGCCTGCAATTGTTAGAAGAACCTCCAAACCATTTACCATAGAGGCTGCACCATTTTGTAGTCCCACCAACACTGTAGGAGAGTTCCTTTCTCTCTGCAACCTCACTAGCATTTATCATTCTCAGTGTTTTTGATAAATAGCCAGCCTATCTGGCTGGGGTGAGATGATATCTCAAAGTGGTTTTGACTAGCATTTCCCTGAGACTGAGTGATGTTGAGCATTTTTTCATGTTCCTGTTGGCCATTTGTATGTCTTCCTTTGAAAAATGTCTATTCAGATCCTTTGCTCATTTTTTAGTTGGATTATTTGGGGCTTTTTTTTTTTTTTTTTTTTTTTTTTACTGTTAAGTTGTTTGAGCTCCTTGTATATTCTGGATATTAGTCACTTGTTGGATATATGATTTGCAAATATTTTCTCCCATTCTGTAGGTTGTCTTTTCACTCTACTGTTTCCTTTATTGTGCAGATGCTTTTTAATTTGATATAATCCCATTCATTTATTTTTTCTCTTGTTGCCTATATTCTTGGGTTCTTATTCATTAAGTCTTTGCCCACTCCTATGTCCTGAAGTGTTTCCTCCATTTTCTTCTGGGAGTTTTATAGTTTCAGACCTTATACTTGTCTTTAATCCATTTTGAGTTGATTTTGGCATATGGTAAGAGGTATGGGTCTGTAAAAACACCCTCTTCAGTAAATGGTGTTGATAATCCATGTGTAGAAGAATGAAACTAGACCCATACTTCTCATCATATACCAATGTTTCTTATATATTCTTGATATTAACTCCTTGTCAGATGTATAGTTTGCAAAATATTTTTCCCATTCTTTAGTTCTGTTAATTGTTTCCTTTCATGTGTAAAACCTTTTTAGTTTGATGTAATCTCTTTTGTCTATCTGTACTCTTGTTTCCTGTGCTTTTGAGGTCTTACTTAAAAATCCTTGCCCAGCCAAATGCTGTAAAGCATTTCCCCTATGTTTTATTCTAGTAGTTTCATAGTTTTGTGTCTTACCTTTAACCCATTTTGAGTTGAATTTTGAATGTACTGAGATGTAGGCGTCTAGGCTCATTTTTGTACAAGTGGATATCCAATTTCTTCAGCACCATTTATTAGAGATTTTCTTTTTTCTAATTTGTGTTTTTGGGCCCTTTGTCAAAAATCAGTTGGTGGTAAGTGTATAAATTTATTTCTAGGATCTTTATTTTGGTCCATTGGTTTATGCTTCTGTTTTTTATGCCTATTCCATTGTTTTATTACTATAGTTTTGTAGTATATGAGTCTTTTGAAGTTAGATAATGTGATGTTTCCAGATTTGTTCTTTGTGCTCAGAATTGTTTTGGATGCTTAACGTATTTTTGTTGTTCCATATGAATTTTAGAATGTTTTTCCTATTTCCGTAAAGAATGTTAATTTTTTTGTGTTAATTGCATTAAATCTGTAGATCTCTGTGTAGTATTGCCATTTTAACAATATTAATTCTTACAATTCATAAACACAAAATATCTTTTCATTTATTTGTGTCTAATTAAATTTCTTTCAATCATGTTTTATAGTTTTCACTGTGCAGAATTTTTACTTCTTTGCTTAAGTTCGTTTTTAGGTATTTTGTTGTTGTTGTTACTATTGTACATGCATTTTTTTCTTGATTTATTTTTCAGATAGTTGATAGTTAGGGTGTAGAAATGCTACTGATTTTTGTATGCTGACTGAATTCTTCAATTTTACTTAGTAGATTTATCAGTTGAAACAGTCTTTTTTTTTTTTTTTTTTTTTTAAGATGACCGGTAAGAGGATCTTAATTGTTGACTTGGTGTTGTCAGCACCACACTCTCCCAAGCAAGTCATGGGCCAGCCTTTTTAATAGTCTTTAGAGTTTTCTAAGATCATTTCATATGCAAATAGGAAAAATTTGATTATTTCCTTTTGAGTTTGAATGTCTTTTATTTCTTTCTCTTGTCTAATTTCTCTGGCTAGGTCTTCAAGTATTGGGTTGAATAGGAGTGGTGAAAGAGTACAGCCTTTCATTGTTCCTAATATTAGAGAAAAAGTTTTCAAATTTTCCCCATTTAGTGTGATATTAGCTGTGGGCTTGCTATAGAGGGCCTTTATTATGTTGAGATGTTCCCACTATACCTAATTTGTTAAGATTTTTATCATTAATGGATGTTGAATTTTATCAAATGCTTTTTCTGCATCTATTCAAATGACCATATGGTTTTTGTACTTCATTCTATTGAAATAACTTATCAGATTTCTTGATTTTATTGATTTGCATGTTAGACCATCCTTGAATCACTGGGATGAATCCCACATGATCATGGTGGATATTCATTTTGATACATTGTTAGATTAGATTTGCTAGTGTTTTATTTAGGACTTTTGCATGTTTGTTTATAAGGAATACTGGTCTGTTGTTTTTTTTTTGTTGTGTCCTTATCTGGTTTTGAAATCAGTGTAATGCAGCCTTGCACAATGAGTTTGGAAGTATTTTCTCTTTAATTTTCTGGAGCAGTTTAAGGAGAATTGGTGTTAGAATTTTTTTGTTATTTTTTTCATTTGTTTTGTTTTTAATATTTGGTGGAATTCAGTAGTGAAGTCAGTGGTACTGGGCTTTTTTAGTTTTGGAAGGCTTTTTATTACGAGTTTAATTTCCTCACTTGTTATTGGTCTGTTCAGAGTTTTTACTTTCTTTACAATTTACACTTGGTAAGTTTTATGCATCCAGGAATTTATCCATTTCTTTTATGTTCTCAAATTTGTTGCTTTATAGTAATTTGTAAGTCTTATAACCCTTTGTATTCATGTAATATTGATTGTAATATCTCCATTTTATCTCTAATTTTATTCATTTGGACGTATTTTCTATTTTTTTCTTAGGTAGTCTACCTAAGAGTTTGCCAATTCCTTTTTTCTTTTCAAATAACCACTCTTTATTAATTTTAAAAAATTGATTTTCTTTGTCTCTATTTCCTTTATTTATGCTCTGAGCTCTATTATTTCCTTCCCTCTACCTATTTTGGGTTTAGCTTGTTGGTTTTTTTACTACCTTTTGTTTCCTAAACTATTTATCATAAATCTTTCTTCCTTTTTGATGTACACATTTATTTCTATGGACTTTTTTCTTAGAGCATCTTTTGCTGTGTCTGAGTGTGTCTGTGTTTTGGTATGTTGTGTTTTCATTGTTGTTTGTGTCAAGAATTTTTTAAATTTTTCCTTTGATTTCTTTAGTGATCCATTGGTTATTTAGGAACATTTGTTTAATTTCCATTTTTAAAAAGGTTTCTGGAGTTTTTTTGTTGTTGTTGATTTTGTAATAGCATTATGATCTGAGAAGATATGTGATATGATTTCTATCTTCTTAAATTTGCTAAGACTTGTTTTGTGACCTAGCTTATAATTTATCCTCAAGAATCTACCATGTGCAGTTAAGAAGAAACTGTATTCTGCTGCTGTTGGATAGAATGTTCTGTAAATATTTGGTACATTTGGTCTATGGCATAGTTTAAGTCTAAATGTTTCTTTGTTGATTTTCTGTCTAGAATTCATTGGTTTAATTGGGTGTTGTAGTCCCCTACTATTATTATATTGCAGTCTATCTCCCCCTTTAGATCTAATAATATTTGCTTTATATATTTGGGTGCTCCAGTGTTGAGTGCATATATATTTACATTTGTTGTATTATTTTATTGAATTGACTCCTTTATCATAATATAATAACATTCTTTGTCTCTTTGTACAGTTTTTGACTTATAGTCTATTTTTTGTGTGATATAAGTACTGCTGATGCTCACAATTTTTTTCATTTATATGGACTGTCTTTTTCCATTCCTTCACTTTCAGCCTATGTTTGTCTTTAATTTTTAGGTGAGACTTCTGTAGGAAACATGTGGTTGGGTTTACTCTTTTTATTCATTCAGCCACTCCATATCTTTTAATTATAGCATTTTATCTTATTATTGATTGGTGTTGACTTAGTCCTGCCATTTTGTTTATTGCTTTCTGGTTGCTTTTTACATCCTTTGTTTTTTTCTTTCTCCCTTGTTCATTACCTATGTGGTTTCATGGGGTTTTATGATGCTGAGCTGTGTTATCTTCCTCTCTTTTCTGTAAATGTATTTATTTTCTATTTTTGTGATTACTATAGGGTTAATTTTAATTGTCTTATAATAGACTATTTTAAGCTCATAATAACTTGAACTTTGTTGCATAAAAATAAGCAACACTTTTCTCTCCCCCCAAAATTGGCATTTTGGTTGCCTTAATTTACATCATTATCTTTGTACCTTAGTCACTAATTGTTGCTGTTGATGTTTTTTACATTTTTTAATTTAAACCTCTATATTAGAAGTTAGAAAGATTTACATAGCACCATTACATCACTGGCATATTCTAAGTATGCTTATGAATTTACCTATACTGGTAAGTATAGATCTGGAAGAAAACTGAGGCATAGCTTAAACAACAAAAAGTTTATTTGACCAAGTGTAAGTGCTGAAGCTCAGGACATGCTACAGATTACCTTGGAAAGTGCTCTGGAGAAATAAAGGAAAAGATGGGCTTATAAAGAAAAAAAGACCAATCAGAAGAGCAGGTAGTTACAAAAGTTGTTTGTCTAATATTATAATTGGTACTAGTATCTTTAATTAGTCTTGGCAGTAAGGGATTGGCTATAATCTTCTGTGAGATGGTCCTCAGTTAGAAATTTTTCTGTTTGATAGGAGGTATGTGTAATAACAGTCAACAGATGGTTGGCAGTTGTGTTGGTTATTATTTTTCCAGGAGGTTGTAACCTTATAATTGATTAGAAAAGTGCAAACATTCAGGGTGTCTTTGTTTTTTTTTTTAATTTAATTTAATTTAATTTTACTTCGCAAAATACATTATACTTGATTTTCATGCTCCTTTATCTGTTCCTCTCCATCAGGGTGTCTTTGAATGTGATTAATTGTAAGAGTTCAAAAGTTCAGGTTGTTGTTAGGTGAAATGTGCCAGAAGCTCATGCTAAAATGGCCTTCTCACTTTATTTTATTTGCCTTGAACAGACTGACACCATTTTCTTTTATAATTTTCCCTTTTCAACAAACCTTTCCTCTCAAAAGTACTGATGATCAACCAGGTAATATTTTTTTATGTTAATAAGTCTCATTCCCAGAAAGTCATGTCCTCTATAGAAGAAGAAGATGGGTGCTGGTGGGTGGTTATAAGACTACAGACCATATTAACAAGGAGGTTATTCAGACTTAGACATTAGGCAGATCTAAGAATTTGTCTCAGACATCAAATTAAATATTTAGTGGATGGTCTCAAGACCGAGACACCACAATTTTGGTCGATTGGCTGGTCTTGAAGCACCAAGATATATATATAGAATTAGCAATTTTAATAAGACAAAAACAGAACCAGTAATAACAATTATCATAAGAACAATCTGTAATCCTGATCTCAAAAGAGTACCCATTTCTAGAGGCAGCTTACTAAAAATATCAGAGAATTTAAATTTAAACCATCTAGAGGTAAAAGAAAAATGTGTTTTAAGATACATTGGCAATTTAAGAAGCTTAGAGATTTCTTATTCTACCTGGGCAGAGGCATTTATCTAAGTACAGCAGGAAGTGTTTTCAGTGCCTAAATACTCTCTTGTGCTGCCAGGAGATAATCCAAAGCTATATGGTTATCTAAGACAACTCTGGCTAATGAGTTGAATGACTTCTGTTGGGCTTGCATGGCTCTAGCAGTACAGCTGGCAACTCTATTAATGCTACAGGTTAAATTTCTCATCATTACCTCTAGGTTTGCTGTTCCTGCTTCTGCCCAGGATGTGATAATTCTTAGATATCTATTAAATAAGTCTCCTGAATATACTGCTGGGAGGTCACATCCTTGTGAATGTCCACAGTTATTATCTACACATTCAGAGGGGTCCTCATCAGGGTAATAATCGATTATATATGAGGCCCTTTTTTTGATTGTGGTGAAGAAAACATTCTTGGGTAATGCCTTTTAAGATGGTAAATTGTGTGGTCAATTGTCTCAAAAACATGTTCCTCCTATTTTTCGACTGTCAAGACATTCATGTGCCCATGAAGCTTCCTGTGCACAGACAAATATAAATCCTGATGGTGTGCAGAAGGCTCCAGATAGTTTTTGAGATTAGGTTGTGGTCACAGGGAAGAGCCTTAAGAATGGATTGAAACTTGGATTAGTCTTTAGCAGTTTCTAAAAGCTTGAAGTGGTGTTCGTTTGACATGCCTCAAAGGGGACATAGTAAAGAGAAGAAGGGCTTTGGGTGTTTGAAGGTGTGAGACCAAGGAAATCCATACAATGGGGGATGGGGGTCCTACTTGTACCCTTGCATAGTTGAGTAAGGTAGTCACAACAAATGGGGTTATTGAATCCCCTATATCTGGTCATGCAAAATTTCTGGCCTACAAGAGAAGTCTTAGTTAGCTGTGAAACAACTGTATTAACAGGAGAAGTGCAATTTTCACCCTGGGGAATGGTTTGGCAAAATGCCATGCATAGGGGATACTCAAAAAGAAACAAGGAGGCGGGTCATTAGTGGTGAGATGAAAACTGGATTAGATAAGCAACACCAGGGAAAAATTGATTATGAATAATCATGAAGTTAGGAACACTAAAAAATTGTAGATGGGTATAAGTATGGGGTCAGTGTTATGTGCAAAGGAATCAGTGGGTAAATGATAGCAGATCTAGCAATCTGACAAATTTCCTGATAAAACTAGAGATTGAGGAAATTTGACAATAGCATTGTTTTTTCAGGAATGGGAAGCATTAAAGATTGGGGAAGTACACAGCAATTGGCAAGTGATAATACAAATCTTAGAGTGCATTTTTATAAATAAAAGGAGGGGCATATATAATGTCTAAAAAAATACAATGTCCTACATTCACTTGGCATAAAATATCTAGAATACATAGAATTTCTAAAGCTGCACTAGTGATAGAAATTATAAAAGAAATGTAAGAATTTATTAAAATGGAGGTCTTAAAATTATACAGGCCTTGTTCAGAATCTTGGAATAAAGTGGTATATACCCACATTTTGTCTGCTTTTCATCCTGGTTGGAAAAAGGAAATTGTCTGCAAGTTAACTTCATCTGAAGATCTCTGGTGATGGAGGAAGTCCACTCCGATGGATTTGCCTTCTTTAAAATGACAAATTTCCTGATAAAACTAGAGATTGAGGAAATTTGACAATAGCATTGTTTTTTTCAGGAATGGGAAGCATTAAAGATTGGGGAAGTACACAGCAATTGGCAAGTGATAATACAAATCTTAGAGTGCATTTTTATAAATAAAAGGAGGGGCATATATAATGTCTAAAAAAATACAATGTCCTACATTCACTTGGCATAAAATATCTAGAATACATAGAATTTCTAAAGCTGCACTAGTGATAGAAATTATAAAAGAAATGTAAGAATTTATTAAAATGGAGGTCTTAAAATTATACAGGCCTTGTTCAGAATCTTGGAATAAAGTGGTATATACCCACATTTTGTCTGCTTTTCATCCTGGTTGGAAAAAGGAAATTGTCTGCAAGTTAACTTCATCTGAAGATCTCTGGTGATGGAGGAAGTCCACTCCGATGGATTTGCCTTCTTTAAAATGAGAAATACGAATCCATAAACCAGTGCCTCCATGTTTAGCTGCACAAAAATTGGTTAACAATTTTTGATATGGTCCTTTCTAATGTGGCTAGAAGAAATCTTCTATCTGATGTTGTTTCCAATTTAAAAAAAGTCTTCAGGTTATAAGTTATGATGTTTTCAACCTTTGTCTCCTGAGAGCACTCCGTGAAAGGATTCTCTGACTAATTTTGTATTTCTTTTAAGAAATTTTATTAGGCTTTGGCAATAATATAAAATGTTCCCTTTTAATATAGCATGGTCCCTTTTTGCTTCTTCTAAATACATGGGTCTTCCAGTGATTAGTTCAAAAGGAGACAACGTTTCCCAGATTGTGTGGAACAAAAATTAAGCAATACCAGTAGAAGAGCTTTTGGCCAAGGAAGATCAAAAATCCTCAAAGCATATCTGCTGTCAGTATAGATGTGGGCATTCTAACTTTCAGCCAATTGATAAACTTTGCTTAGGGCAATCAATTCTGCTTGTTGGGCAGAAGCTACCCCCAAACAAAAGGATTATCTTCAATTATCTCAGTTAAAGAAACTATTGCATAGCCAGCACAATATTTCCCAGATTCATTCCCTACATATAAGCTATCAGTAAGCCAAAATAAATTAGCATTATCCATTGCTGTTGCCTATAGATTCCCTCTGGGAGAAAAAAATAGGTCAGTCAGGTTAATGTAGTTATGAGGCATCTCATCAGAAGGGAGAAGCAGAAAGATGGCAGGCAGGGTGAAGGTTGTCACAGTGAGAGATAGTGATATTAGGGAAAGATAATAAAAGAACTTCATAAAAGGTGAGTCAATTCAGAATAATGTGGAGTGTGGTGAGGATTTAAGAGAGCTTCTATAGAATGTTGCACATAAGTAGTAAGCAGAGCACCCATAACAATTTCTTCAACTGACTTAAAGAGTAGTAGAGTGGCCAAGATTGCTATCATGTAAAAATACGAAACCTTAGCTATTGTGTCTAACTATTGACTATAATATCCTAAGGTTTATTTTGGTCTTCATGCTTTTGGATTAGGACTCCCAAGGCATTTTCCTTATATTTGCATACAAAGAAAAAAGACCCATAAATTGTAATTGAGATATTCTAAGGCTGGTGCCAAGATGAGCCTTTCCTTTATTGTTTGTAAGGTGGATAATTCTTCTTCAGTCTAAACAAAAGGGAGAAGAGTACATAAGGGCTGGGTCAGTAATAAAAAATTAGGAACCCGTATCAAAAATATCCAGACCATCCCCCAAATACTCAAAGTTGTTTTTTAGTAGAGGGCCTTAGGAAGACTAGGATGCCCTTAATTTCATATGGGTTCATTAAAAGTCCCTCCTTAGAAATTAGATGTCCCAAGTATTTTACATGTTGCTGACAGAATTGAAACTTTTCCTTGGAAACTTTATGCCCTTTTAAATCTAACTATCTTAGGAGATAAAGCTGCTGTCCTTATAGGCTTGGAGGTTTGGGGAACAAAGGAGAAGATAATCCACATACTGAATAAATGTGAACCTTCCTGGGAAATACAAATCAGCTAAATCATATTTTAATATATATTTGAGAAAAATAAGTTGGGTTTTCAGTGTAGACTTGGGGCATAACAGTCCAGGTAAATTGATGGTTATTACAAGTAAAAGCGAACAAATGTTGGCTGTTAGGCTCTACTGGAATGCCAAATAATGCAATATATAAGTAGAGACTTGACTTTTAATAGAAATGGCTAATGACAAGGTATGAGGGATAGTCACCACTGGGTGTCATGGTATTACAATATTGTATATAGCTCTTAGACCTTGTATAAATCATCAACCCTTCACAAAAGCCTATTAACTGGGAGGATTGGGGTGTTACATGGTCTGGTGCATGGAACAATGAAACCCTTCTTCATGTAATTCTCTATAATAGATTCAATGCCTTTAATAACTTCTTGTCTCAATGAGTATTGTTTAATATTAAAAAGAAGTTTGGATCAGTCAGCTTTGACCTTAATAGTAGTAGAGGCAATTTTCCCAATTTCAGTTTGGGATTAAGACCAAAGACAGTCAGACACAGTTGGAAGTAGGGTAGATTCATCATGACCTGAAAAATTTGGTGAGTTATTGTAGCTTGTATTTGTACTTGGACAGTTACATCTTTATTTGCAGTTGCTTGGTTTTTTGGCTCTATCTCCAACACATTTCCCCCACTGGGGAGGAGATATGTGTATTACGCAGTCCTAAAAAGTCTCTACCAAGCAAAAGAATAGAAGCAGAAGGGACAAGCAAAAAACTATGTTGGCTATAAAACAGTGAACCAACCTGAAATTGTAAGGGCAATGATTTTTATAGTCATGGGCTTATTAAAGACTCCAACCATTTGGATTATTTTTTTACTCTGAGGAAGGGAGTAATACAAAGTGTTGGGGTTTAGAACAGAGAGGGTGGTCCCTGTATCAGTAAAAGCCTGAGTACATTCTCTATCGGTTATAATTTCCATTTCTTTTAGGGTGTCAGTTAGGAGGAAGAACAACAACAACAACAAAAACACTGTGGTTCTTTGGAACAGTCCTAGTCAGTCTAAAAGCACTTGTTTTCTTGTTGCCATTTTAGTTTTCTACAATCCTTTCTAAAATGTCTGGATTTTTACAATAAAAAAGGCTTATTTTTGGTTAGTTTAGAGCATTTGTTTTCTCCTGTCATAGGGTTTGGCTTCGCTAGCCAACTGTTAAGCCTGGAGGTTTATTATTTTTGATGCCTTAGATTTTTTTTTTTCTTTTGGAAAGTTTTTGTCTATCAGCGAAATTGAGAATATTGTGCATTCAGGAGGTTGTCCAGTTTACCTGGTGTCTTTCAAATAAAGTAATCAGGTCTTCATCAAGCCCACTGAGAAAGATAGAATTTTAGAGGGAATCATTTTGCTGGTCTTGAAGGCTATCATCAGACTGCTAGAGTATTTTTTCAAAGTCTTTTCAAATTGCTCAAAGTAATCTAGGATGATTTCATTAAGGCCCTGTCTACATAGCTGACTTATACCACATTTTTAAAAAAATTGTGGGATGGCCTCATGTAGGGTGTTGCCTAGTTGGTGAGCTTCAGCCAAGCCTGTTTCATTAACCTTATCAAAGTATTCTAAAGGGTTATTCCAATTGGCCTTTTCCAATGACTCAGCAGCTTGTTCTTCAGAAGCTAAAATGTAGACTAGCCGATAAAGATCTAAATATCCAGGCTCATAGTTTTAAATATTTAAATAATTTTTTTTGGCAAAACTTATGAGGTCTTTAGTCGGGTCTGGAAAGTCTCTAAAAAAGTTTTTAAGCTTCATTTTAGTCCAGGGCATATAAGTTAAATCTGGCTCCCCTCACCCAGTTGGTTTAGATTTGAAAGAGGAAGTCATGATAGTGGACAGGGATGGGTACTAAGGAGCTTTAGGTTCAGAAGCTTCCTTAAATGAGGGAGGTAGTGGCAGAGGCAAAGAAGGAAGTTACAGGCAGGTAAGTTTAGAGAGGAGTGGGTATAAGAAGGCTGAAGGGGACAGTGGAGGAGGACAGGAGAAAGGAGAAGGAGAAAAGAAAGAAGAGGAGAAAGCCTTGGAGGCCTCTTTATTTCCAATATAGATTCAGAAAGTTTTCTATTGACCTCCTGTAAAGAGGATATTTTACTAGTATTTCTTTTATATGCTTCTAAATATCATTGGAAGTGGACTTCCCATTATATTTGTCAGGTTTGAAATTTTGCCTTTTCCAATTGTGCTTGGAAATAAATTTAGGAATCTCAAAAAAATAAAAAACCAAAAAAAACAAACTCATTTAGGCCATTGTAACTAAGAGTCAGCCTTAGACAAATGGGCCCATTTGTCTGAGTATTTTCAGGATAAAGCCCCATAAGTATTATACATAAAACCAGCTGGTGTTGACAAAGGAGGATGCCCAGAAGAGGCATCTGTCTTAGAAGATGTGATTTACATAATGTAGATCTTCCTTGATTTGGTGACCAAGTTGGGCAGTGTTTTTTTGTTTTCTTAGGTTTTTTTTTTTTTTTTTGACCAGTAAGGGGATCTTGACCCTCGAAACGGTGTTTCTGCACCACGCTCAGCCAGCGAGCACACCGGCCATCCCTATATAGGCTCTGAACCCGTGGCCTCAGCGCTACAGCGCCTCACTCTCCCGAGTGAGCCATGGGGCCAGCCCTGGGCAGTGTTTTGAACTGGTGTTTGCTGCTTACAGAGTTCAATTGTCTGAGAGACCCTCAGAGCTGATCAGGCCTCTTATGTGTCTCAATCTATCTGAGCACTTGTGAAGAAGTATGAGGCTCACAGGTGCCATGTGATCAGCCTTTATATGCATTTCCCAGTCAAGCGAAAAAATTACAGATGTTGTTGTCAGTGGAGCCCTATGGGACCACTGCACATCATGGATGACAGTCTCTACACCTCCAAAAAATTTCTCTTGCCTAGAGGGTCCATTTGGGCAAGAGGAAGCAAGTGTCCCTTGTCTTCAATGTGGCAGAGCTGTTCTCATATATTTAGAAAGAGATCTAAATTAATTGGTCACCCATCAAAAGGAAGAAAGTTTAAATTAGTCTCCTTGCACTGGAGCAAAAGTGAAATAGATGATTCCCTATTCACCAATTCAAGGTAAAACTTATATTTTATCTTTCCCTGCCTTCTAAAATCTTTCCCTGAAAACAACAATTCTCATTCTGAGAGAGTCAGAATGAACACTAGAAAAAGAGTCCAGAACCTCAACCAAGATAAGCACTTGAGATCCAGGAAAATTCACTCATTTGCACACAATGCATTCTACAGAGGTGGACAAACACAATGAGTTTGTGCTGGCACCAAGCACCAAGTCTCTGAGGAAACTCCAGGTGGTCAGGGAGAGTCACTCTGGATTCTGCTGGCTATGGCAAACATGGACCTGTAAAGAAACTGAAGCATGGCTTAAACAGCAAATAGTTTATTTGAGCCAAATATGAGTGCTGCAAGTTATCTTGGGAAGCACGCTGGAGAAACAAAGAAGTTGGACTTATAAAAAAAAAAGACCAGTCAAAAGAGGTAAATACAAAAATTGTTTGTCTAAGATTACAATTGGTGCTAGTATCTTTAAGTAGTCTTGGCAGCAAGAGATTGGCTATAACAGTCTGTAATACTGTCCTCGACTTGAAATGTTTCAGTTTGACAGGAGGTATGTGGAATAAGAGTCAACAGATGGTCATTAGATGTGGTGGTTATGATTCTTCCAGGAGGTTGTGACTCTTGTGATTGATTGAAAAAGTATAAGATTTCAGGGTATCTTTGGATGTGATTAATTGCAAGAGTTCCTAAGTTCACAGTGTCTTTGGGTGGGACATGCCTGAAGCTCAAGCTGAAATGGCCTCCTGGCTCCATTTTAGGTGCCTTTACCAGACTGATGCCATTTTCTTTCATCATAAGGTTTATACTTTCAGATGTTTTCATAATGATAATCATTGTCCTTTTATTTTCAGTTGTGGCACTACCTTGAGCATTTCTTTTATGGCTAGCTTAGTGGTCATGAATTTCCTTAATTTTTGCTTATCTGGGAAGGTGTTAATTTCTCTTTCATTTCAGTAGGATAGCTTTGCTGATTATAGTATTCTTGGCTGGCAGTTTGTTTTTCTTTTTCAGCACTTTATGTATATCATCCCATTCTTTTCTGGTCTGTAGGATTCTGCTGAGAAGTCTGATGAGTCTAATGGGGATTCTTTAATATGTGACTTGACATTTGTTTCTTGCAGCTTTTAGAATTCTTTCTTTGGCTTTGACTTTTAAAAGTTTGATTATCTGGCTGTTTGAAATAACACAAGCAGACAAAAAGAAAGAAAAAAGAATCAAGGACATGGAAGAAAATCTGAGAGAGATATCAGACAACCTCAAGCGCTCAAATATCCAAGTCATGGGTATTCCAGAAGGGGAGGAAAATGGAGATTCCATTGAAAACATATTCAAAAAAATAGTGGCAGAAAACTTCCCAGGTATAGGAAAAATCACAGATCTTCAGATCCAGGAAGCTCAACGATCTCCAAACGTATTCAACCCAAAAAGGCCTTCTCCAAGACATGTCATAGTCAAACTGGCAAAACTCAGAGACAAAGAGAGAATCTTAAAAGCTGCAAGAGAGGGCCGAGCCCGTGGCGCACTTGGTAGAGTGCTGCGCTGGCAGCGCGGCGACGCTCCCGCCGCGGGTTCGGATCCTATATAGGACTGACCGGTGCACTCACTGGCTGAGTGCCTGTCACGAAAAAACGACAAAAAAAAAAAAAAAAAAAAAAAAAAAGAACTCTTTCTTAGGGCCGAGCCCGTGGCGCACTTGGTGGAGTGCTGTGCTGGCAGCGCGGTGACGCTCCCGCCGCGGGTTCGGATCCTATGTGGGACTGACCGGTGCACTCACTGGCTGAGTGCCGGTCATGAAAAAATGACAAAAAAAAAAAAAAAAAAAAAAAAAGCTGCAAGAGAGAAGTGTCAAATCACCTATAAGGGAGCCCCAATCAGATTAACATCAGACTTTTCATCACAAACCCTAAAAGCTAGAAAGGAATGGGATGATATTTTCAAAATACTAAAAGACAAAGATTGCCAGCCAAGAATACTCTACCCTGCAAGGCTATCCTTCCGAAATGAGGGGCAAATAGTATATTTCTCAGAAAAACAAAAACTGCGGGAGTTCACTACCACACAACCACCCTTACAAGAAATCCTCAAGGGAGTACTGGGTTTGGTTCCTGAAAAATAACTACCACTGCCATAAAAACCCAAGAAAAATCTAAACCCGCTAGTATAATAAAAATGGCATTCATGAAGAGAAAACAAGCTAACAGAAACACTATCTACAACCTAAGGAACCAACAAACAAAGAAAGCAAAAAGTAAATCAGAAAGCAAGGAACAAAAGACACCTAAGACAACCAAACAACCAATAAAATGCTAGGAATAAATCAACACCTTTCAATAACAACTCTTAATGTAAAAGGCTTAAATTCCCGAATTAAAAGACACAGACTGGCTGACTGGATCAAAAAGCAGGACCCAACTATATGCTGCCTACAAGAGACCCACCTCACCCATAAAGATTCACACAGACTAAGAGTGAAAGGATGGAAAAAGATTTACCATGCAAACAGAAAAGAAAAACGAGCTGGAGTAGCTATTCTTATATCTGACAAAATAGACTTTAAACTAAAAACCATGAAAAGAGACAATGAGGGACACTACTTAAGGATAAAAGGACTGATGCATCAAGAAGACATAACAATCATAAATATGTATGCACCCAATGTTGGAGCAGCCAGATTTATAAAACAAACTCTATTAGATGTAAAGAAGGAAATAGACACTAATACCATAATAGCAGGGGACCTGAACACCCCACTGTCAATATTAGAAAGATCATCTAGGCAAAGAATCAGTAGAGAAACCCAAGATCTAAACAAGACTCTAGACCAATTGGAATTGGCAGATATCTACAGAACATTCCACCCAACAACCTCAGAATATTCATTCTTCTCAGCAGCACATGGATCATTCTCCAGGATAGATCACATATTAGGTCACAATCAAGTCTCAATAAATTCAAAAAAATTGGAATTATCCCATGTATCTTCTCAGACCACAATGGATTAAAACTAGAAATTAATAACAGATGAAACTCTGGAAACTATACAAACACATGGAAATTAAACAGCATTCTACTTAATGACATATGGGTCCAAGAAGAAATCAAGCAGGAAATCAAAAAATTTATTGAATCTAATGAAAACAATGATACATCATACCAAAACCTGTGGGATACTGCAAAAGCAGTATTGAGGGGAAAATTTATTGTATTAAATGCTCACTTCAGAAGAATAGAAAGATGGCAAGTGAACAACCTAACACTTCACCTTAAAGAACTAGAAAAACAAGAACAATCCAAACCTAAAGTTAGCAGACGGAAAGAAATCATTAAGATCAGAGCAGAACTGAATGAAATTGAAAACCAAAAAACAATTCAAAAGATCAACGAATCAAAAAGTTGGTTTTCTGAAAAGATAAATAAAATTGACAAACCATTAGCATGGCTAACAAAAAAAAAGAAGAGAGAAGACTCAAATAACAAAAATTAGAAATGAAAAAGGCGATATTACAACTGATTCATCTGAAATACAAGGAATCATTCGAGACTACTATAAACAACTATACGCCAACAAATTTGAAAATCTGGAGGAAATGGATAAATTTCTGGACACACACAAGCTCCCAAAACTGAACCGTGAAGACGTAGAAAGTTTGAACAGACCAATAACAATAAAGGAGATTGAAGCTGTTATCAGAAGGCTCCCAACAAAGAAAAGCCCAGGACCAGATGGATTCACAGCAGAATTTTACCAAACATTCAAAGAGGAATTGACACTGATTCTTTACAAACTATTCCAAAAGATTGAAACGGACGCAAATCTCCCAAACTCATTCTAGGAAGCAAACATCATCCTGATACCAAAACCAGGTAAAAATATAACCAAAAAAGAAAACTACAGGCCAATATCCTTGATGAATATAGATGCAAAAATCCTCACTAAAATACTAGCAAACAGAATGCAGCAACACACACGAAAAATTATTCATCATGATCAAGTGGGATTCATCCCAGGGATGCAAGGTTGGTTCAACATACGCAAATCAATAAATGTGATACACCATATTAATAAACTCAAACACAAGGACCATATGATCATCTCTATAGATGCTGAAAAAGCATTTGATAAAGTTCAGCACTCACTCATGACAAAGACCCTCTATAAGTTAGGTATAGAGGGAAAGTATCTCAACATAATTAAAGCCATATATGCCAAACCCACTGCCAATATCATCCTGAATGGGGAAAAGCTGAAAGCTTTTCCTTTAAGAACAGGAACTAGACAAGGATGCCCACTCTCACCACTCCTATTCAACATAGTGTTGGAAGTACTAGCCAGAGCAATCAGAGAAGAGAAGGAAATAAAGGGCATCCAGATTGGAAAAGATGAAGTCAAACTGTCCCTATTTGCAGATGACATGATCCTATATATCGAAGAGCCTAAAACCTCTACAAAAAAACTGTTGGAATTGATAAATGTTTTCAGCACATTAGCAGGATACAAAATCAACACACAAAAATCAGTAGCATTTCTTTTCTCCAGTAGTGAACATGCAGAAGGAGAAATCAAGAAAGCGTGCCCATTTACAATAGCCACCCAAAAAAATAAAATACTTAGGAATTGAGTTAACCAAGGATGTGAAAAATCTCTATAATGAGAACTACAAACCACTGCTGAGAGAAATTAGAGAGGATACAAGAAGATGGAAAGATATCCCATGCTCTTGGATTGGAAGAATCAACATAGTGAAAATGTCCATACTACCCAAAGTGATATACAAATTCAATGCAATCCCCATCAAAATTCCAAAGACATTTTTCTCAGAAATAGAAAAAACTATTCAGACATTTATATGGAACAATGAAAGACCACGCATAGCCAAAGCAATGCTGAGCAAAAAAAATAAAGCTGGAGGCATAACACTAGCTGACTTTAAGCTATACTACAAAGCTATAATAACCAAAACAGTATGATACTGGCATAATAACAGACACACTGACCAATGGAATAGAATAGAGAATCCAGAAATCAACCCACACACTTACTGCCATCTGATCTTTGACAAAGGCACCAAGCCTATTCACTGGGGAAGGGACTGCCGCTTCAGCAAATGGTGCTGGGATAACTGGATATCCATATGCAGGAGAATGAAACTAGATCCATACCTCTCACCGTATACTAAAATCAACTCAAAATGGAGTAAGGATTTAAATATACCCCCTGAAACAATAAAACTTCTTAAAGAAAACATAGGAGAAACACTTCAGGAAATAGGACTGGGCACAGACTTCATGAATACAACACCAAAAGCACGGGCAACCAAAGGAAAAATAAACAAATGGGATTATATCAAACTAAAAAGCTTCTGCACAGCAAAAGAAACAATTAACAGAGTTAAAAGACAACCAACAGAGTGGGAGAAAATATTTGCAAAATATACATCTGACAAAGGATTAATATCCAGAATATATAAGGAACTCAAACAACTTTACAAGAAGAAAACAAGCAACCCAATTAAAAAATGGGCAAAAGAGCTAAGTAGGCATTTCTCTAAGGAAGATATACAAATGGCCAACAGACATAAGAAAAAATGCTCAACATCACTCAGCATCGGGGAAATGCAAATATAAACCACATTGAGATACCATCTAACCCCAGTTAGGATGGCTAAAATCCAAAAGACTCTGAACGATAAATGCTGGCGAGGTTGTGGAGAAAAAAGAACTCTCATACATTGTTGGTGGGACTGCAAAATGGTGCAGCCTCTATGGAAAATGGTATGGAGGTTCCTCAAACAATTGCAGATAGATCTACCATACGACCCAGCTATCCCACTGTTGGGAATATACCCAGAGGAATGGAAATCATCAAGTCGAAGGTATACCTGTTCCCCAATGTTTATCGCAGCACTCTTTACAATAGCCAAGAGTTGGAACCAGCCCAAATGCCCATCATCAGATGAGTGGATACGGAAAATGTGGTACATCTACACAATGGAATGCTACTCAGCTATAGAAACGAATGAAATAGTGCCATTTGCAACAACATGGATGGACCTTGAGAGAATTATATTAAGTGAAAGAAGTCAGGCACAGAAAGAGAAATACCACATGTTCTCACTTATTGGTGGGAGCTAAAAATTAATATATAAATTCACACACACACACACACACACACACACACAAACCGGGGGGGGGGGAAGAAGATATAACAACCACAATTATTTGAAGTTGATACGACAAGCAAACAGAAAGGACATTGTTGTGGGGGAGGGGGGAGGGAAAAGGGAGGGAGGTCTTGGTGATGGGGAGCAATAATCAGCTACAATGTATATCGACAAAATAAAATTAAAAAAAAAAAATTAAAAGTTTGATTATAATGTTCCTCAGTGAGGACTTTTGGGAGATGAACTTAGTTGATATCTTTGATTTCCTAGATCTGGATATCCATTTCTCTTTCAAGACTTAGGAAGCTCTCAGCTATTATTTTGTTTAATAGGTTTTCTGTACCTTTCTTCATTCTCTTTCTCTCTGGCACTCCTGTACTCTGCAGATTTGTTTGTTTAATTCTATTCCATAAATCTCAGAGGCTTTCTTCATTTTTTTCAGTTCTTATTTTTTTCTCCCCTTTGACTGGGCTATTTCAAAAGACTTGTTTTCAAGTTTTGAAATTCTTTCTTCTGGTTGATCTAGTCTGTAGTGGAAACTCTCAATTGTTTTTGTAATTTTAATCACTAAATTTTTAAGCTCCAAAATATCTGTTTGGTTCTTTTTTTATTATATTTATCTCTTTGTTTAATTTCTCATTCAGATCATTAATTTTTTACCTGATTTCATTGAATTGTTTGCATTTTCTTTCATCTCTTAAGTTTTCTTATAATTATTTTAAATTCCTTTTCAGAGATTTCAGAAATATTCTTTTCTGTAGGGTCTGTTACTGGTGACTTATTGTGTTCTTTTGGGGATGTCATGTTTTCTTGCCTTTTATGTTTCTTTTGTCCTTATGTATGTTGATATCTGTGCATCAAGTGGAAAAGTGGCCTTTCAATTTTATTGAATAGTTTTCCATGGATGGTTCTTAGGGCATCCCTTGGGGTGATGTACTGCTTTTTTTCCCCAGGTAGACTCAGTAGTATGGTCTTAGTACAAATTCATCAGCTAAAAATCTCATATTCTGTGTCTGCTATTGTCTCGGTAGCCTAGGCTGGAAAGTTTGTGATGGCAATAGTGGTTTTGCTGGGGGCAGGAGCATTAAGTTGGTTGTTTAGCCTGCCTTGTGTGGGTGTGGTTAGGCAGCATGCTCTCTGGGAGGATAGTGCTGCTTCAGGGCTGGCTTTTGGACTGTGGGTGAGCACAGCATGTAGGGTGGCTACACAGAGCTCTCTTTGGTGGGGTGTGGCACCACTGGGCATCTTGTCAGCCAGGGATAGTTGGGCAGCTGCACTGGTCTGTTTGTGATGATGCAGGGCCACCTCCTGGCTGGCTATAGGACTGGGGGCTAGTATGCACTGCACTCCCTCAGGTGATGCATGGCTCCTCAAGACAGCTATCAGGCTGAGGGAAGGGACACATGAACCAGGTGGTGGTGCTGTACTCCCTCAGGTAGTATATGCCAACTCTTGGTGGCTGTTGGGCCATAGAGGGAAGAATGTGACCAGTGGCCACACTGCACTCCCTTCAGAGGTGTTGGGCCACCTCCTGGCTGACTGTGGAGCAGGACAGTGGGATTGCTCTCTCTCAGGTGTTGCATGGCAGCCTCCAGGAGTTTCTTGGTCAAATGTAGTCCTGTGTGGGCTGGGGTGGTTGTTAGGCTATTTTTGGCTGCACAGGTCTGCCTGTTTCTCTGGGGGACAGAGTGCCTTCTCAGTCCTGGGGTCTTAGCTCTTCCTTTGGGCCTAGGCTCCAGGACACTGGTGTACTGGTGCTGTAGGCACCTGTATGATTACAGTGGTTTTACATTAGGGCCTCAAAGATGGTGGGGGTAGGAGGCTACTAACACCATGGGAGGATGCACTCCAGTTGTCGGTCTGATTTCAAGATAGCACTGGGCCATAGCAGCTTAAGTCACAGAAATGAGGTTGCATAAGGGGTTCCTGCTTCAGTGTAATACAACCACATGTACTCTCTGTAACTCTCCACATTGGTTATAGGGCCTATGAGGACTGGGGAACCCTTCTGTAGTAATAACTGCTGGCTTCTGTGTCAGTAATGAGGACCATCGAGGGTCTCCAGCTTACCTTAATCCTGTAAGAAATTCCTCCAGGCTTCCACCAGTCCTGACTGGGGAGATAGCGTGGCTGAGGCACAGTGACTTGTTTCCCTTCCTGTGGTCCTATCTTGGACTCCTGTGCTCCACAGAGATTTTTTTCAGTCCCCTGATTCTCCCTGGTGCACTTCCTTAGTTACTCCAGTCAAAATATAGTTGTGTATTTGTTGTTTTGGTCTTTGTTTGGGGGACGAGGGGACAAGTGCTAGGCAACGCTATATAGCTGTCTTGCTAACATTCTGTTTTGATGTCTTTGCAAGTTTTTATTCACCTACTCATTGCTCCCATTTTACAGATAGGAATCTGAGGCAAAGTTATATTATATAACATGGCAATGTTAAAAAGCTGGCAGAATCAGGTTTTGAACTCAAATTTGATTCCAGTGTTTAGGTTGGTTCTATTAACCATGGCTTCTCAAAGTTTTGTTCTGGAATCAATTTTATCAGAATCATTTGAATGTGTTTATGAAATTGCCAATTCCTCACCACAGCCATGATCTACTGAACCAGAATCTATGGAGGGTACCTTGAAATTTGCATTTTTAATAAAATATCAACGTGATTTTTGCATATAAATATTTGGGAACCACTGTTGACAAGATGGAATGCAACATTTGATTTCAATCAATAAAGTGATGACCATTGGTAAAGCATATTTTCTAGAGTCTTTTGGGTAGAGATCAAATTCTTTGTTCAATACATTTATTTTATTATCATTCATAATCTACTTGATTTTCCATTTACCTGGTGTCCTATCATCTCATTTGAAAACCTCTTGAAGAACTACAGTGACCTAATTCTCAAAGACAATAGCTTTTACTCAGTCTTAATTCTCTTGGACTACTCTAAACTATCTGATATTGTTTACCATCTTTCTTTTGATATTCTACTTCATTAACTTCTGGGACACTGCCTTAAAATAGTTTTTTTCTTTCTAAAATTTCTTTTCCAGTATTTCATTTTTTCCAAATAAGTTATGAATGCATAAACAATCTAAAGAAATTCATATGAATTTTTATGAAATTGTTTACCTATGAATAGCTATTTGATTTTAATTGAGCATAATATTTTAGAAATCATTGTACAGAAAAGCTGGTGCTGTGAGCAAGGTGGTTGGATAGGACTTTCCAGAACTCGTCACCTGACAGAAACATCAATTTAAAAAACTCTCAAGCATAAAAATACATTCAAAAGAGCTAAGAAAACCAGGTTAGAGAATATAGCATTTGAGTGCAGAACAAAAATAATAAAAGATGCATTAAAGAGGGCAGGTTGGACACTTTCACACTACTTGCTTTACCCCTCCCCCAATCTCAGGCAACACAGTACAAAGAGAGACACTTTTCACTTGGGAGAAGAGGAGGGAAGTACACACCAGATCTTTCATTGGATCTCAACACTGGGCTAGCTGCAGTAATACCCAGTATTTCCCAGGCTCCCACAGCCCCAAACTTTAGATCAGTACTAAAAGACTGAGCTTCCAAGTCTTCCCTATTGCCCCGCTGAATCCCTCAGCCGAAGGCTCCAAGCCTGCTTCACGGACACAGGCTTTCAGGCTATTGCAATAACCAGGACAACCTGCACAGATTCAGTCTCCAGGCCCCTTCAAAAGCCAGAATGTCCCCAGTGGCCTCAAGCTCTGGACTACCCCAGCACCAGGCTGTTTCCAATGGCCCAAGGCTTCAGACTCACCCCAACACCAGGTAAGCCTTCAGAGCCCTAGTCATCAGCCCACTATCCACAGATCCAGCCTCTCAGCCATCTGCTGAAATAAAAGCTCCAAGCCTTCTAATTTTAGAACAGACCAGCAACAACCTGGCCTTCATGGCCTTAGATTTCAAGGTAGCCCACTAAACACCCCTGGCAATTTTGAAATATTCAATATATTGTTACTTAATATAGTCACTATTCTGTGCAATAGATTACTTAAGTTATTCCTTTATTGCAGCTTTATTCACGATAGCTAAGATATAGAAACAACCTAGGTGTTCTTCATCAGGGGAATGGGTAAAGCAAATATATACACAATGGAATAATATTCAGCCTTTAAAAAGATGTAAATGCTGTCATTTGCAAAATCATAGAAGAACCTGGAGGACATTATGGTAAGTGAAATAACTGAGGCACAGAAAGACAAATGCCTTATGATTTCACTTAAATGTGGAATCGAAAATATTTAAATTCCCAGAAATAGAGAGTAGAATGATTGTTATCCGATGCTGAGAAATAGGGATGAATGGGAAAAGAAAAATGTTGATCATAGGATGCAAAGTGTCAGTTAGAATGAATAAATAAACTTTAGATCTATTGTCAAAGAAATGTTGAATAAAAGAAAAACCAAAGGTAGAGGCATCGTATTACCTAACTCCAAAATATAATATAAAGGTATAGTATCAAAACAGCACAGTGCTGGCATAAAAACAGACACCTAAAGCAGTGTAACAGAATAGAGAGCAGAGAAATAAAATTCACATATTTACAGATTTTTGACAAAGGGGTCAAGAACACACAATGTGAAAGCACAATCTTTTCAATAAACTGTGCTTGGAGAATTGCATCTTCATATGCAGAAATATAAAAGTAGATCTTCATCTTACATTATATACAAAAATTAGCTTAAAATGGATTAAAGACTTAAATGTAAAACTTGAAACTCTAAAACTAATATAAGAAAACGTAAGGAAAATGCTCCATGACATTGATCTAGGCAATAATTTTTGAGATATGACGCCAAAACCAGTGGCAACAACAACAAAATACACAAATACATGAAAATTCCCACTCAGCAAGGAAAACAATCAATAAAATGAAAAAAACCCAGCATAGGAAATAGGAGAAAATATTTGCAAGCCGTAATCTGGTAAGAGGTTAATATCCAAAATATGTAAGGAGCTCAAACAACTTAATAGCAAGGAAACAAATAATTGGATTAAAAAATGGGCAAAGGACCTGATTGTTATAAGGTATATGAAAAATGCAGAACATCACTATTCATCAAGAAAGTGCCAATTAAAACCCCAAATTAGTTATGATATCACACCTGTTAGAATGGCTATTATCAAAAAAAATAATAATAAAAAGATAACAAGTGTTTGTGAGAATATGGAGGAAAGGGATCCCCTGCAGACTGTTGGTGGGAATGAAAATTAGTACAGCCATTACAGAAAACAGAATGGAGGTTCCTTGAAAAATTAAAAATAGAATTTCCATATGATCCAGCAATCTCAGTATTGAGTTCATACACAAAGAATGTGAAATCAGTATGTCAAAGATGTATCTGCACTAACATGTTTATTGCAGCATTATACACAATAGCCAACATAAGGAATCAACCTAAGTGTCCATCAGTGAATAAATGTATGAAAAAAAATGTGGTAAGTGTATGCAATGGAATACTATTCAATCTTAAAATAGAATAAAATTTGGTTACTTATGACAACATGGATTAACCTGTAGGGCACTATATTAAGTGAAATAAGCTAGGGACAAATAAGACCAATAGCACATTATCTCACTTTTATGTGGAATCTAAAAAATTTGAACTCATAGAAGCAGATATTAGAATGGTGGTTACCAGAGAGTGGGAGTGAGGAGAGTAGTTGGGAAGATGTTGATCAAAAGTTACAGAATTTCAGTTACATATTAGCAATAAGTTCAAGAGTTAACTATAGTTAACTATGGGAGGGAAGTGAAACAAGATGGCAGAATAGGACTCCCCTTTTATCGTCCCACTGCAGAAACTACATATGGTTAGAAAAATACCCATGCTTTAAAAACCTTCACTTGAGCAGAAATAACCTGACGAGAGATCACAGTACCTGATCATAGCATAATGACAAGAAAAAATGCATTGAAGAGGGTAGAAACAGCCATTTTACATGATCTTCACCATGCCTTCCTAAATTCCATACAGCACAATGTGGAGATGAATATTCTTTGCCTGGGGGAAATAAAGGAAAGTAAGTATAAGACTTTACTTTGGAGCCCAATATTACACTTGCCACAGTAAAATCTAGCACCAAGCAGAACTCCACAGCCCCTAAATCTAGGTCATAATTTGCAAACTGAGTTCCTAGACCTTACCCCAGAACCAGACAGAAATGTATAGTTTTAGCAAAATTAACTCAAGTTTTGGCCTATATTATCATCAGCCTAATACAGAGAACTTGGGCTCAGAGTAACTCACAGCTGAAGGTGGGAATCAGCAGATAGGGTCTTAAATTCAAGACTAGCACAGGACCAGCCTCAGTGGCCAAGGGCTTCCAGCCCAGTGCAGCATCTGCCATGACATTCCTGGGATTAGGACATACCCTAGTGCTAAAATGGCTGCAGTGGTCACCAGTTTAGGGACAACTAATGATCTGTCTAGAATTTTTGGACAGGCTTAATGTTGAAGGCTTAAAGTTTTTTCCAGATGAAGTCAGACTAAAAAGGCTGGAATAAATACCCTCTTCTTTAATGTGTACACTTGGACACATGACCACAAGAATCAAGAAAAGGCTGGAAAACATGATGTCACCAAACAGAAAAAATAAGGTGCCAGTGAATGATCCTAAAGAGAAAGAGATGTATGAATCCTCCAAGAAAGAAGTCAAAATAGCTGTTTTAAGGAAGCTAAGGAAACTTAAATTAATGAATAAACAATTCAGAGATTTAGAAGAGACGTTTAATAGAAAGTTTGAAATAAAATATAATCAAACAGAAATCCTGGGGCTAAAAAATATAATAAACAAAATAAAAATACAGTAGAGAGCATTAACAAAAGAACTGATCAAGCAGAAGTGAGAATATGTGGAAGACGCATCATCAAGATAACTAACCAGAGGTGCCCAATGCCTGTCTCCTCCACAAAGAAAGACAAAAACAAAAAATAAATAATTGCAGTTTCAGTAGAGTGACTAAAGAATGGAATACATGATGAGATGAACTCTCTAAGGCATGGAAATTTGGGGTGGCAGCATAGAGAGGGAAGCAAAGCACTTGGCCAAAATTAGCTCAGACAAAGAGGGACTCTCTGTTGTGGGGGAAAGGTTTAAGGGAGATTCCTACTAATATCCATTACCTCCAAGGATGCCTGCAATTCTAGCTATGGCAGAGGTCCACAATTCTCACAGGTCCTGAGCCATGTATAGAATGCTGCCTGAAGTCCACACTGCTGCATTGCTCCAGAGGAAAAAAAAAAAAACACGGTGTGTCCTCCCCACTCCCTAGGACACAAGCTGCTATCAGATGGGGCCATTTTGGGAATAGAGTGACAGTTAAAGTGACCACCCTGTTGTAATCCCATCATGCCCACACAGAAGTCTACAGTGTCACAATCCTAGCTGTGACCCAGCACTTGAGTCCATGTAATGCCCTGAACTACAGATAAGCAAAGAGGCTGCCTCCAAGACTGGGAAATCCAATAAGTGCAAGCTCTAGGGCCCTAAAACGGGCCACCTGTTTCCTGCTGTTGCTGGTAACCCCCTTCAGCAGCAGAGAAGCCTTATACTGTGTGTGCTACCTAGAGACCATGGAAAGGCTCACTTTACACCTACCACTGCCAGTGACCTCACCCAGTCCAGCAGTGGAGATGCTACATGTATAAACACCCCAGAGACCAAGGACTAAGCCTATCCAGTGCCTACTGTAGCCAAAAACCTCACCCGCAAAACTGGCAGAGCTACTGTGCTAGAAGCATACCTCTCTAGGGCTTGATAACCAACCTTCCTGATGGTCCGTTCCCCCAACAAAGCCAAACTATTGACTCCACAAACCCCTGCAGACTATGCCACTTGCAGACACTGGTGACATTGATTACAGCTGAAGAAATCACATGAAGATTACACTACTGTGCCCACACAGAACCAAAGCCAAAGCACACTACTAAACCACCACTACAGGATACATCTACAGAAAAAGTATTTTCTTATAAATGCTACTTGATAAAATTGAAACAGGCAATTATTTCACCAGATATGCAGATATCAACTGTATTAGTTCATTTCTGTTGCTTATAACAAAATATTTGGAACTGGGTAATTTATAAGAAAATGAAATTTACTGCTTATAGTTTCAGAGGCTAGGAAGTCCAAAGTCCAGGGAATATATCTGGTGAAGGCCTTTTTGGGGGTGACAGTAATGCAGGGGTCTCACAAGGCAGAATGGTAGAGCAGAGAGAGAAAGACTCATGTGCCCTCCTTTTAAAGCCCTCAGAATCATGCCCATGACCACCATTATTAATCTTCACTATGGCATGGTCATCACTATCTAATCAGTTCTTCAAGGCCTCATCTTTCAATTATCATAATAGGATTTACCACCCTCAATAGTTACAGTGGGGATTAAGCTTCAATGAGTTTGGGGGGGCATTCAATCTACATCAACAATGGAACATAGGATACATGAAAATATGAGTAAACATGATATCTTTAAAGTAGCACAAAAATTCTCTAACAACACAATCCCAAAAAGTAAAAGCATGATATGACTGAAAAGAAATACAAAATAATTATCCTAGAGAAGCTCAGTAAGATATAAGATAATATAGACAATTCAACTAAATAAAAATTCATGATCACAATGAGGTATTCAACAAACAGAAATATATATATAAAATAGAAATTGAAATCTTGAAAATAAAGAATTCAATGCATAAAATTAAAAAATACAATAGAGAGCTTCAACAACAGACCAGATCAAGCAGTAGAAATAATTATTGAGCTCAAACACAGGTCTTTTGAAATAACTTAGAAAAAAATGAATACAATAGAATGAAAAAAGCCTACAGTACTTGTGGGACAATATTAAGCAAACACATATTTGCATTATGGAAGTTTCTTTTAAAATATTTTTAAATAATAAATACATTTCTAGATGTTGGGGAAGGGGGAGGAATCAGGTGGGGCAGTTGGCCCACAGCTGGCTCTTCGCTAGCCTGTTTGCAGTCAGTGGTAGGTGAGGCCAAGGTTCTCAGCCCCCTGACTCAGGATCCCATGGGCTTATTGCTTGGTCTGCAGCTCTGGCCAAGGCCCTTAGCCCACTGTCTCAAGACCCCAGGGGCTTTTGGCTCTGGCTCTGGCATGTTTGCAGTTAGTAGTGGGTGGGGTCAAGGCCCACAGCCATCCACCTTAGGACCCTGGGGGCTTGTCCATTATGAGTTTCTGAAGAGGAAGAAATGATCAAGCATAGAACATCTGTTTAATAAAATAATCTCTGTAAACTTCCTTAGTCATGGGAGAAATGTGGACACCCAGATCTAGGAAGCTCAAATGTCCCCAGATATATTTAACCCAAAAAGGCTCTCCTAAAGGCACATTATAATCAAACTGTCAAAAGTCAAAGGCAAGAGAGAATTTTAAACACACGAGATAAAAAATGCCAGGTCACATACGTATAAGGGAATCCACATTAGCCTAACAGTAGTTTTCTCAGAAGAAAACTTACAGGCCAATAGAGAATGAAATAATATATTCAAAGTACTGCCAGCCAAGAACATTAACCCAGAAAAGCTATTCCTCAGAAATAAAGGAAAAATGAAGTCTTTCCATGACAGGCAAAACTGAGGGAATTTATCATCACTAGACTGGCCTTGCAAAAAATTCTTAAGGGAATTCCACATCTGGAAGCAAAAGGGTAACAACTAGCATCATGAAAACATGTGAAAGTATGACTCAGTGGTAGAACAGGTACACAACTGAGAAAAAGAATGCAATCAAACCGTTTCACTACAGAAAACTGTCAAACTCTAAACATAAACAAAAAGAGAGGATGGGGGAAAAAAGGATATACAACACAACCTGATAAAAATTACTAAAATGACAGAAGAAAGTCCTCATCTATCAATAATCTTGCACGTAAAAAGATTAAATTTTCCAAACACGAAATATAGACTGACTGAAAAGAACAAAACTCAAGGATATGATGTCTTCAAGAAACTCACTTCCCCTGTAAAGACACACATAGACTGAAAGTGAAGAAACGGAAAAAATATGTTCCATGGAAATAAAATCTGAAAGTAAGCAGTAGTATACTTAGATAAAATAGACTTTTTAAAAAATGTGAAAAAAAAAAAGAATGTCATTGTGTAATGATGAAGGGATTAATTCATCGGGAGAATATGAAAAATTATAAATATATATGCACCTAAAACTGAAACATCCAGATATGCAAAGCAAATATTAGATCTATAGGAGGAGGTAGACTTGAATAAAATAATATTTGGGGACTTTGCACAACTTTAAGCAATGGACAGATCTTCCAGACAGAAAATCAACCAAGAAACATCAGAATTAATCTCCATTCTAGACCAATTGGACCTAACATACATTTATAGAACATTCCATCCAACAGCAACAGAATACACATTCTTCTCAGCAGCACATGGAACATTCTCTAGAATAGACCATATGTTAGGTCACAAAACAGGTTTCAAAAAATTTGAAATCATATCAACCATGTTTCCTTACAATGGAATAAAACAAGAAAACAACAAAAGAAATGTTAGATGTTGTGCAAATACATGGAAATTAAACAACATGCTCCTGTATAAAGAATGAATCAATGAAGAAATTAAAAGGGAATTAAAATAATTTTTGAGACAAATAAAAATAGAAACACAGGATACCAATGCCTATGGAACACAGCAAAAACAGTTCTATGAGGGATGTTTATATCCATAAATATCTACATTAATGAAAAAAAAGATCTCAGACAAACAACCTAAAGTTGCACCTCAAGAAATTAAAAATTCAACATCCTTTTATGATAAAAATTGTCAAAAAAATTAGGTATATAAGGAATTCACCTAAATACAATAAATACCATCTATGACAAAACCACTGCTATAATCACACTGAACAGGGAAAAGTTAAAAGCATTGTTTTCTGAGGTTGAGAACAAGACAAGGATGCCCACTTCTGCTGCTTCTATTTAAGATAGTATTGGAAGTCCTAGCCAGATCAATTAGGCAAGAGAAAGATATAGAAGACATACAAATGTTAAAGAAAGAAGTAAAATCGTCTCTATTTGCAGACAACATTATCTTATATAAAGAAACTCCTGAAGACTGTACCAATAAAAACTGTTAGGTTTAGTAAATGAATTAGGTAAAGTTGCAGGATACAAAATCAATACAGAAAAATATATTGTATCTATATATACTAACAGCAAACCATCCAAGCAAGAATTCAAGAAAACAATCCCATTAACAATAGCTACAAAAATAAAATAAGATACTTTTAACCAAAAAAGTGAAAGATCTCTACATTTAAAAAAAAAAAAGTATTTGAAGAAAACATACTCAAAACTGAAATGTATCCCCATTTTTATGGATTGGAAGAATTAATATTTTTAAAATGCCCATACTACCCAAAGTGATCTACAGAGTTTATGAAATATTTATGAAAATAATAACAAAAGCATAGGCAAAAAGTACAAACATAGACAAATGAGATTACATTAAGATAGAAAGTTTCACACAGAAAACAAAGCAATTAACAGATTAAAGATACAAGCTACACAATAAGAAGAAATGATTGCAACATATAAATCTGATAAGGGATTAATAAAAATATGTAAATAACTCAAACACCTCAATAGCAAGAAAGCAAATAATTCAATTAATAAATGGGTAAAAGACCTGAATAAATGTATTTTAAAAAAAGATATACAAATGGTTTACAGGAACATGAAAAAATGCTCAACATCACTAATCATCAAGGAAATGCAAATAAAAACCACAATGGTATATCGCCTCAATACAATGGCTAATATCCAAAAGACAAAAGGTAAGTGTTGGGGAGGTAATGGAGAAAAGGAAACCTTTGCACACTGTTGGGAGAAATTTAAATTAGCACAGCTTTTAGGGAAAACAGTATGGAGGTCTCTCAAATTATTAAAAGTAGAACTATCATATGACCTTGCAGTCCCACTACTGTGTATAGTTCTAAAGAAAATAAAATCAGTATGCTAAATAAATATCTATATTCCTATATTTGGTGAATCACAATTTATAATAGCCATGTCATGGAATTAACCTCAGTGTTCATTAATGGCTAAATAAATAAAGTGGTAAATATACAAAATGGACTACTATTTGACCATTAATATAAACTCAAAATTCTGTCATTAATGACAACAGGGATGAATCTAGAGAACATTAGTAAAATAAAACAGACACAGAAATACATATACCACATGATCTCATACATGGAATCTAAAAACACTTACATGATGAGAAAGTAAAATGGTTACCAGTGGATCAGGTGCTTAGGGGTGAGCAGAAATGGGAAGATGCTGGTCAAAACATACATAATTGCAGTTAGGTAGAAGAAATTTTTAAAAATCCAGAATATGAAAATATACAGAGAAAGCAAATGAATGATTTTTCTGGGGCTAGTTGTTTGGGAGGGGTGGTAGAATTTGGATGTGTTGTCCTCTCAAAGCTCATGGCAAAATCTGATCCCCAACTTAGCAATGTTGGGAGGAGTTTGGGTTATGGGGGTGGATCTCTCATGAATAGATTAATGCCATGATGGGAGTAGTGTGTGAGTTCTCACTCTATTAGTTCTGGTGAGAGCTGGTTGTTTAAAGGACCCTGGCACCTTCTCTCTCTCTCTCTTGCTTCCTTTCACCATGTGATCTGCTTTGACCTACCAGCTGCCTGCTGCTTTTTGCCATGAGTAAAAGCAGCCTGAGGCCTGCACCAGATGCAGCTGTCCCAGAATCATGAGCCAAATAAACCTCTTTTCTTTATAAATTACCCAGTTTCAGGTATTCTGTTATAAGCAACACAAAAATGGACTAATACAGAAAATTGGTACCAAGGAGTGTGGTGTTGCTATACAGATAATTGAAAATATAGTAGCAGCTTTGTAACTGGGTAATGGGCAAAGGTTGGAGGAGTTTGGAGGACTCAGAAGAAGACAAAAAGGTGAGGGAAAGTTTGGAGCATTTTAGAGATTGGTTAAATGTTTGTGATCAGAATACAGATAGAAATGTGGACAGTAAAGGCCATGTTGATGATGAGGTCTCAAATAGAAATAAGGAACTTATTGGGAATTGAGCAAAACATCACTCTTGCTCTACCATAGCAAGAAACTTGGCTGCATTGTGTCCATGCCCTAGGACTTTGTGGAAGGTGGGACTTAAGAGTTGTGAACCAGAATGTTTGGCAGAATAAATTTCCAAGCAGCAAAGCATTCAGATAGATGCATGGCTACTTGTAACAGCCCACGCTCAGCTATAGTGGCAAAGGCTTAATGCAAAGCCAGAATTTATAATTAAAAGGGAAGCACAGCATAAAGATTTGGAAAAATTGCAGCCTGGCCATGTGGGCGAGAATTAGAGAGCTCTTTCAGGATAAATATGCAAGGGTGCAGCAGAGGGACTGCTAAAGACATTAGCATGGCTATGAGGCAGCCAGCTGCTAATAGCCAAGACAATGGGAGAAAGGCCCTGAAGGCATTTCAGAAGTCTGGAAGGTCACCCCTCCCATCACAGACCCAGAGGCCTAGGAGGACAGAGTTGTTCTGGAGGACAGACCTGGGGTGCAGCTGCCCTTGGGAACCTGCTTCCTGCATACCAGCTACTTTGGCTGGAGCACCCCTGCTTCAAGTGTGGTTCATGCAGCAGCTGAAGAGCACAAGCTGGAAACCTTGGTGGCATCCATGTGGTGTTAGATTTGCAGGCAAATAGAACACAAGAGCAATAGAAACATGGCAGATTCTACCCAGATTTCAGAGGATGGGGTTCCGCAGTCCCAGGCAGAGACTTGCTACAGGAGCAGAGCCACCACAGAAGCCATGTACTACAGCAATGCTAAGCTGAAATGTGGGGTCAGAGTCCCCGCAGGGAGCCCCCACCAGGGAAATGTCTAGCACAGCCAATGGATTGAGGCTGCCTCCAGGACCCTAGAACTGTAGAGCCACTGGCAATGTACAATGCTGGCTTGAAAAAGCCACAAGCACCAATGCAGCCCAGTGGGATGCTCCTACAGAGCCATGGGGACAGGGCTGCCTGAGGCTTTGGTGTCCCAAGCCCCCCATTGTGCCCAGGATGCAGGACATGGAGTCAAAGAAGACTATTTTGGAGCTTTAAGATTTAATATCTGCACTGCAGGGTTTTGGACTTTTTTGGGACCTGTTTCTTCTTTCTTCTGGCCTATTCCTCCCATTTTGAATGGGAATGTGCACCCAATGTCTGTTCCATCATTGAATCTTGGGAGCAGATAAATTTGTTTTTGATTTTTACAGGTTCACAGCTAGGAAGAGTTTTGCCTTTAGTCTTAGGTGAGACTTTGAACTTTGAACTTTTTTTATGGTCAGCATTTCCTTTATTTATTATATTTTATTTTGTCAGTATACCATGTGTTTGATTATTGTGTCCCATTACCGAAACCTCCCTCCCTCCTCCCTCCCCCTCCCTCCCAGCAATGTCCTTTCTGTATGCTTGTCCTATCAACTTCAAGGAATTGTAATTGTTATGTCTTCTTCCCCCAACCCCCAGTTTTTTGTGTATTTGTTTATTTATTTTTAGCTCCCACTGGTATGCACTTTGAACTTTTAAGTTGGTGCTGGAGAAAGCTAAGTCTTTTGGGATTGTTGGGATAGAATGTTTGTATTTTGTATGTGAGAAGGATATGAGTTTTGGGGGCTTAGGGTAAATGCTGGACATAGACCTATTCCCCCTCCCTGTGCATACCAGAGTTCCCCCTCCCCCCTGGGAAACTACCCCTGGCCAAGGTAGTTACCCAAGGAAAGGCATGTTTCCTTTAAGACAAACGTCCCCTTTAAGATAAATGGAAGACTGGAGGAAGCAGGGACTCTCAATGTATTAGTATGCTGGTTTTAAAGTACTCTGGTGCCAGGAGAGTAGTGAGTAGGTAAACTTATTTACTCAGCCAGATCTCCCACACACTCTGAGTTATGTGAGCTGGGTGAGGATCTACGCATAAGCATCAAATGACTTACACCTCTACTTTGATCTGTTCACTATATTAATGTTTTATGTACCCAGTGGTGGCACAAATTTCTAGCTGATACACTGTCAGCGACTCCTGTAGAATGAATAAACTGATGTCTCTACATATTGGTCCAGGTGAGTTCTTTGGAATAGGCAAAGACTACTCAAGTGCATTCTCAAGATTTGGGGGTCCCACAATAAAGGAGACCAGAAGTAGAATGATAGTTTGAATGTGTGGTCCCCACAAAACTCATGGCAAAGTCTGATCCCCAACTTGGCAATGTTGGGAGCAGTTTGGGTAATGGGGGTGGATCCCTCACGAATAGATTAACGCCATGGGGTGGGTAGTGAGTGAGTTCTTGCTCTATTAGTTCCTATGACAACTCGTTGTCTAAAGGACCCTGGCACCTTCCCTCTTTTTCTCTCTTGCTTCCTCTCACCATGTGATCTGCTTGTACCTGCCAGCTGCCTGCTGCTTTCTGCCATGAGTAGAAGCAGCCTGAGGCCCACACCACATGTATCTTTCCCAGAATCATGAGAAAAATAAATCTTTTTTCTTTATAAATTACTCAGTTTCAGGTATTCCATTATAAGGAACACAAAAATGGACTAATACAGGTTGTGACAAGTGAGGAATGATTACTAATGGTTATGGAGTTTTTTTTAGGGGGTTAAGGAAAGTGTTCTAAAATTGTGGTGATGATTGTGCAACTCTGTGAACATACTAAACCATTGGATTGTACACATTAAATGAGTAAATTATACCATATGCGAAGTATATATCATTAGAGCTTTTAAAAATAATAACAATGTATTGTATTGTTGAGAATCTCCGAGGGTAGATTTTAAATGGTCTCACTCCCAAAATGACACAGTTGGAAGACTAATCCTGCATAATTTCAAGATCGATTATAAAGCTACAGTAATCAATACAGTGTTATATTGATGTAAAGAAAAACATATAGATTAATGGAACAGAAAATAGAGTTCACAGATAGACCCATGGGTGTATGGGCAAATGATTTTTTCACCAAGGTATCAAGTCAATTTAAAACAGATAATACTTTCAACAAATGGTGCTGGAACAATTGCATAAAAATGAAACGACCCTAATCATATACAATAAACAAAAGTTAACATGAGCTATATCATTGAGATAAAAGCTATCAAACTTCTAGAGGAAAAGGTAGAAGACCATTTTATTGATCTTAGGTTTGGTGAAGATTTCTTAAACAGAAAAATAAATACATAAAAGCACAAATTTTAAAAGGAAAAAAAATCAGTGTATTAGTCTGTTTTGTGTTGTTATAACAGAATACCTGGAACTGGGTAATTTATGAAGAAAAAATGAAATTTATTGCTTACAGCTTCTGAGTCTGGGAAGTCCAAAGTCCACCTGGTGGTGGCAACAGTGACCCAGGGTCCTCACATTACGAGAAAGTAGAAGCAGAGAGAGCAGAGAGAGAGAGAGAGAGAGAGAGACTTTCTTCTCTCTTCTTTTAAAGCCCTCAGAACCACACCCTGACCACCATTTTTAATCCATTCACTACTGCATGGTCCTACCATCCTACCACCTCTTCAAGGCTCCACCTTTCAATTACCATAATAGGATCTCCCACCCTCTTAACAGTCACAGTGGGAGCTAAGTTTCTTTCTTTTTAAATTTGTTTTTTATTGAATTATAATTGATTATACATATTTTGGGGATTCAATGTTGATCAAATCACTATTACTAGTATGCACATTGTTAGAAATTGTATTTATTCTTTATGCCCCTTGTCCAATCTCTCCCTATCCCCCTCTCCCTCCCCCCTCCCACCACAGATAACCCTATATTTCTTCTCTCCCTCTGATAGAGTAATGGATTCTCTACTGATTTGTTGCCTAGATGATCTGTCCAATGCTGAAAGGTGTGTTTGGGTCCCCCAATATTATCATAGAGCAGATGCTTCTTCTGTCACTCTGAAATGGGCTTTGTGGAGAAAGGCATCCTATTCTTTTCTTTGGTCTCTGCTGGTGACTCTCCTTGTGTCAATGCACTCCAGTGGCTGGCGGGCCATCAGTGTGGTGGTTATGATGTCTAGCCACTTTTGTGGCAGCCAAAGTTACTGTGGTAGTTGTAGTGTGGCACCCACATAGAGGTGATGTTTTTGGCATGCTCCTTGGCACTGGTGGTATGTCTGGTTGTGGGTGCAGTCCAGCTCAATGCCCCGGGTCCCCGGGCAGGGCCCTGAGGCACTGGTGGTGTGCCTGGATGTGGGCAGGGGGTCTGGTCCCTGGCTCCAAGCCCCAGGCTCCCAGGCAGGTCCCAAGGTACTAGCAGTGTGCCTGGATGTGAGAGTGGGGTCTGTTCCAGAGCTCCATACCTCAGGTCCCCTGGCAGGCTCCAACACACTGATGGTGTGTCTGGGCCAGAACTGATTTCTGGTCCTTTGCTTACTTCTAAAATGGGGGAACTTCCTATGGGAACCAGTACTTGATCTGTGTTGTTGAGCTAAATTGCTGCTTTGCTGCTGTTTCCCTAGAGAAGACTTTTTGTGAACCTCAGGGTTTAATGGTTGACCTTATAGGTACTTCCAGCTCTGGAAGATGAGGTGCACCTGGGTTGTGTAGAAACTCTGTTCCAGGCCTGAATCTTTTCATGAAACTGCACCCCATGCAATTCTGCATTCCTGACAGGTCTCCTATGAACAGTCCCACACTGACTGAGGGGGCAGATCGGCTGTCCTTGCTGTGTCCCAGTGTTCTCCCAGTGGGCCCATCTCCCTCACTGCCTGTACTCCAAACACTTCCCATGGGACAGGCCCTTCACTGTTCCCTTGCCATGACTCACCGGCCTCTGAATGGCTCCCCTTTTTCAGCTGTTCTGGCTCCTTGCTCCTGCGTGTGTCCATGGGAACCCTATTAGTGGTCTTGCTGTCCTGGGGGCCACTAAGCGCCTCTTCTCCCCTGCCACCTCCAAGCAACTCCATCTGAAGGGCATAGCTTCAGCTTCTGCCAGCTCCTGCTCCATGCACTCAGCAGTTCCAGCCTTAATGTGGTCATAGCCTGAAATGCTCTGAGCAGTTTTTTCTTTCTCTCATCATGGCTTCTCCTCCTTCATGAACTCTGTAGGTCTTTCCTCCTCTTTCCCTGAGCTCCAGCAGCCCCAGCGTTGCTGTTGCTACCTTTTTATAGTTGTAAATTGGTTGATTCATGGGAGAGAGCAATGCTGGGGACTGTCTATTCTGCCATCTTGACCAGAACTCGGGAGCTAAGTTTCTAATACATAAAACTTTGGGGGACACAATTCAAGCTTCAGATCAGTATACTAGAATTCATCACATTTAAAAAATTTGCTCTTCAAAACATTCTGTTATGAGAGGGAAAATTTCAGAATATATATCCAGGAAAGCACTTTGTATCAGGAATCTATGAAAACATCTCCTATGAGTGAATAATAAGTAATGCAGCAACAAAATAAGTAAAAGGTTTAAACAAACACTTCAGGCATCAAAGGAAATATATAAGATGGAAAATAAGGACAGGAAAACATGGCTAGCATTATTAGTCATCAGGAAAATGAAAATCAAAATTATAATGAGACAGGATTTTACACTCACTAGAATAGAAAAAGATGGACAACCACAGTATCAGTGAGGATGCAGAGCAACTAGAAAACTCATACACTTCTGTTGAAAATTTAAATGGTAAAAGAAGTTTGAAAAATATTTTAAGACTTTCCCATATAATTAAACATACACCTACCATATAACCCAAAGTTTTAGCAATTTTCCTAAAGGATAATAAAGGCTATGTTGATACAAATACTTGCATTGAGTGATCATAACAGTATATTTGTAATTATCAAAAATTAAAATAACCCAAATGTCTATCAATAGAGAAATAATAAACAAATTTTGGTATATCCATACAGTAGGATACTACTAAGTAATAAAAGGGAACAAACTATAGCTACATGCAACAACATGGATAAATATTGCAATTATTTTGCTGAGTGAAAGAATCTATATTTACATAAAATTCTAGAAAATTAAAACTAATACATAATAGGACAAAAAAGATTAATGGTTACCAGGGATGGCAGGTAGATTATACAGAGGCCTGAGGACATATGGGGGTAATATATATTTTCTTTATCTTGATTTATTTACCTAAAGGTAAATTACTCTGAGTTCTGTGGAAAAAAAAATTGCTTTAAAGGGGATGAATTAGGAAGCAGAAAGACTAGTTAAGACACTAATTCACAATTAAGATGAGAAATAATGAAAACTTTAAGGCATTGTTGGTGATGATGTGAGAAAAGGAAGAAATCTGAATAAAATTTAGAAATCACAAGAAATAGACCCCATTAAAGTAGTATATGTAGAGTTGTAAAGAGAAGAAAGAATTAAGGATGACTTCTAGATTTATGGTTTGTGTTATTTGGTTGTCGGGTCTGCCACTGGCCGACCCGAACAGCCCTAGCCTTGTTCTTTGGTGGGCGAGCAAACGGCCTGGATTCCTCTTTCCCTCCTGTCCCCTTTGGAAGGAGACAGGGGAAGAGAGCCGTGAAGAGAGGTGAGCACACCACTGGCCACAAACAGCCCGGTTTAAAGGACACTCAGACGCGGCAGGGGGTTCTGTCGAGCAGTTCCATTTATTATCACACAAGCACTTGCTTTTAAAGGCAAATGGGGAAGGGAGGTTTTTACATCCTGCAATCAGCTTAAAGGTTACGAGAGCATGCATCCTGTCTCAATGCCTAGCTATTGCAACCACGCAGTGTTCATGAGTGCAGAAGTGCGTATTTGGCCAATAAGGGCTATGGCAAGGTTCCCGCAGACACTCCCACCCTACTTCCTCCCGGCGCCGTCTTAGGCTGCCACGTTAATACGCCCTTGTGGGCCCATAATGGCGCCGCTTGTAATGTCACTTAAGGTGGCATTAGTTTTTTTTTTTTTTTTTTAATTTTATTTTCTCGATATACATTGTGGCTGATTATTGCTCCCCATCACCAAAACCTCCCTCCCTTCTCCCTCCCCCCCCAACAATGTCCTTTCTGTTTGCTTGTCGTATCAACTTCAAGTAATTGTGTTTGTTATATCTTCTTCCCCCCCCCCCCGGTTTTGTGTGTGTGTGTGTGTGTGTGTGTGTGTGTGTGTGTGTGTGTGTGTGTGTGAATTTATATATTAATTTTTAGCTCCCACCAATAAGTGAGAACATGTGGTATTTCTCTTTCTGTGCCTGACTTGTTTCACTTAATATAATTCTCTCGAGGTCCATCCATGTTGTTGCAAATGGCAGTATTTCATTCGTTTCTATAGCTGAGTAGTATTCCATTGTGTAGATGTACCACATTTTCCGTATCCACTCATCTGATGATGGACATTTGGGCTGGTTCCAACTCTTGGCTATTGTAAAGAGTGCTGCGATGAACATTGGGGAACAGGTATACCTTCGACTTGATGATTTCCATTCCTCTGGGTATATTCCCAACAGTGGGATAGCTGGGTCGTATGGTAGATCTATCTGCAATTGTTTGAGGAACCTCCATACCATTTTCCATAGAGGCTGCACCATTTTGCAGTCCCACCAACAATGTATGAGAGTTCCTTTTTCTCCGCAACCTCGCCAGCATTTATCTTTCAGAGTCTTTTGGATTTTAGCCATCCTAACTGGGGTTAAGTGGTATCTCAGTGTGGTTTTGATTTGCATTTCCCGGATGCTGAGTGATGTTGAGCATTTTTTCATATGTCTGTTGGCCATTTGTATATCTTCCTTAGAGAAATGCCTGCTTAGCTCTTTTGCCCATTTTTTAATTGGGTTGCTTGTTTTCTTCTTGTAAAGTTGTTTGAGTTCCTTGTATATTCTGGATATTAATCCTTTGTCAGATGTATAAGGTGGCATTAGTTTTTAAGGCCCGACATTTGGTGGTGTAATTAACTGAGTAAAAGAATATAGGATATGACTTTCACTTCTGGAAAATAAAATTGACATACTTTTCTTAATTCCTCTCACTATGTACAACTAAAAACCCTGGACATTATATCTAAAACAAACACAAGAAGATTGTAAGAGGTGGAGAAAAGGCAGCAGACCACCTAGTGCTCTCACAACTTGAGGAATGACAGTGGTGACTTCTCTGGGTTGTCATTTTGCCTTATATATACCAAATTTGGACATAAAGAAACCAACAACTCAAGTATGTGTTTACAAGCAAGTTTAAAACAAATACAAACATAGAAAGTCTCAGCAAAAAGAGATTATTATATTATTATATTATCATTAATATAATATTATGATAATTGTATTTGTTATTATATTATTGATAGTAGAAGGTAAAGATACTTAAAAAGCAGTGAGGTTTTTATACTTCACTTGACTAGGTGAAATTATTACACCAGCAGACTCTGATAAGTTATGTAAATATGAGCATAATGTCACACCTAGAGCAAACACTAAAAAGAAAGTTATACAAAAATGCATACTTAAAATCTAAACAACACTTATAAAATATTCTACTCAAAAACAGCATAATGTACATTCTTTTCAAAGTGCCCAAAGAATATACACCAAGGTAAAATATATCCTGAGCCACAAAACTTCAACATACTTAAAAAGTTGGAATCATATAAAGTGTATTCTCTGACCACAATGAAGTCAATAACAGAAGGATAACATGAAAATTTTCAAACACATAGAAATTAAACAACACACTTCTAAATAATCTATGCATCAAAGAAGAAGTATCTAGGGAACTAAAAAAATACAAGGATGAAAAAAAGTCTCTATATCAATATTTTCAGGATACAGGTAAAGCAATACTGAGAGGAAAAAATATAGAACTAAATGTCTATAGAAAAATGTCTATAGAACTAAATGTCTATTAGAAAAAAGTCTCAAATCAGTAATCTAACCTTTCTCCTCAAGAATTTAGAAAGAGAAGAGAAAAACAAAATAAAGCAAGCATAAGAAGCATAAAGAAAGAAATAATAAAGATAAGTGTAGAAATCAGTGAAATTGAGAACCAAGAGTTGAAGCCAGCCCAAATGTCCATCATCAGATGAGTAGATAAGGAAACTGGTATATCTACACAATGGACTACTACTCTGCTATAAAAAAGAATGAAATACTACCATTCACAACAACGTGGATGGATGTAGAGAAAATTATATTAAGTGAAACAAGTCAGGCACAGAAAGAGAAATACCACATGTTCTCACTTAATTGTGGGAGCTAAAAAAAATTTAAAAAATATACAAACAAATAAAGAGTGAAGGGGAAGAAGATACAACAATCACAACAATTCCTTGAACTTAAGAGAAGTGAACAGATATGATGTAGTGACAGGGAGGGGAGAGGAGGGAGGGGAGAGAGGGAGGGGAGAGAGGGAGGGGAGAGAGGGAGGGGGGAAAGAGAAACGGGTAAAAGGACATGAAAACCAACTACAATGTATATTGAGAAGTTAAAAAAAATAAAAATATAAAATAAAATAAAAAAAGAAAACAGAAAAAAAATACAGGAATTCAATAAATAAAGGAATTGTTTCTTGACAATATCAATATCATAACTCCAGAAAACTAATGGAGAAAAAGAGAGAAGATAGAATTTTGTAATATTTGTAGTGAAACAAAGGATATCACTACAGAGCCTGCAGACTTCAAAAACATAATAAAGTACTATAAACAATTCTACAAACATAGTTATGACAACTAGATAAAATAAATCACTTATTCGAAAAACACAATCTACCACAACTCATCCAATATGCAATGGATAATTAAAATAATCCCCCAAAAAATTAAAAAAAAAAAAAATTAAAAATAAATAAATAAATAAATAAATAAAATAATCCCATAATTTAATAGTTAATTGAATTTATATATTAAAAATTATCCCCAAAGAAATCTCCAAACACAGACTGTATCAATGGAGAACTACACTAAATATTTAAAAAAGAATTAACACCAATTTTACATAATTTCTGCTAGAAAATAGAAGAAGAGGGAACACTTTCTAATTAATTTTATGCAGGTAGTATTACTCTGATACCTAATTAAATAGAGATAGTTTAATGATGAAAACTGCAGAGAAATACTACTCATCAGTACAGATGCAAAAATTCTCAACAAAATATTAGCTAGTAGAATTCAGCAATATATAAAATACTTATACAACATGACAAAGTGGGACTCATTTCAGAGATTCAAGACTGGGTCAACATTCAAAATCAATGAATGAATCCACCATATTAATAGACTAAGGAATACAAATCACATGACCATATCAATCAATGCAGAAAAAACATTCAACAAAATTCAACACTTCAGAAATGCTGGTCAGAACTCTTTCTAGTCTCGTGGCCTTCAGAGTGATGGCTTCAATAGTTACAATTTTTCCCTTGCACAGGTCACCGAACAACTGCGGAAGGGACAGAAATGGAATGCTATGCTTGTGTAAGATAAGAGGAGTGACACCGACAACCCCAAAGATAAACAACAGGAGGCTGTAGAACACCTGGGAGTCTTGCACTTCAGCAGCCCTTCTCTTTTTTGTATAGCTCCGTATTTGTCCCTAAGTCCCTTATAAGCCTTGAGTCCTCCCCACCATGGTTGGAGAGCAAACAGCTGAAAAGCATTAAGATCAGTAGTCCACCCAATCAATTCCCTGTAAGTAACCACCCATAAATAATGATGATGATTGATGATGATGATGATGATGATGATGATGATGATGATGATGATGATGGTGATAACTTCTTGTAAACCATATGGAATTGCCTTCTTTGTTCTTAGGTCTTAGGATACCTTTTCAGTTTGGTGGGTACTGTTAGCTCACACTTAAACAGTTGATGAGCCAGTCAGGGGGCTGAAGAATGACACAAGTGACACAGGTGATGGGATCATGCCTGAAGGAAAGCCCAAGATAGCCATTGACTTCCATCAGGGAAACCTGGCTAGATTTGTTGTCTCTGAGGGGAATTCCAGGCTGGCTAGTGGCCTCGATGTGGGGGGCGCCTAGCTAGGTTCATTGATGCTTTGGACTGGTGCATGAGTAGGGGGATACCTTCAAAACACCTAAGGGATTGCTAGATATTATAACTGAAGCAATTGAAAATGGTGGGGGAGGGAAAGTGAGTAGGCTGTTGCAGTAGTAGCCTGGCCTCTGCTCTAAGCATTTAATTTAGCACAGAGAATGAACTGCAAATCAGACATGAAGGGCAGAGCACCCTTTCTGTAGGTGCTGGGTGCCAGTTTTGACAGGCTTTTCAACTTGGGCAGTCTTGGCTACATTCAAAAGGAGGCCAGTTTTTGTTTTTGTTTTTCTTAAAGAACCCCCGTCCTCTTCCAATCCAAGAGCATGGAATGTCTTTCCATCTTTTTGTGTTCTCTTTAATTTCTTTCAGCAGTGATTTGTAGCTCTCATTCTAGTTATCTTTCATCTCCTTGGTTAAATTGATTCCTAGGTATTTTATTTTCTTGGAGACTATTTTAAATGGACTTGCTTTCTTGATTTCTTCTTCTGCTAGTTTGTTTTTGGAGTATAAAAATGCTACTAATTTTTGCATGTTGATTTTATAACCTACACATTTACTGAAACCATTTATTACCTCTAAGAGTTTTTTGGAGGAATCTTTAGGTTCTTCTATATGTAGGATTATGTCGTCTGCAAACAGGGACAGTTTGAGTTCATCTTTTCCGATCTGGATGCCCTTTATTTCTTTCTCTTGCACAATTGCTCTAGCTAGTACTTCTAATACTATGCTAAATAGGAGTGGTGATAATGGGCATCCTTGTCTTGTTCCTGTCCTTAAGGGAAAAGCTTTCAGCTTATCCCCTTCAGGATGATATTGGCAGTGGGTTTGTCATATGTGGATTTTATTGTTTTGAGATACGTCCCTTCTATATCTAATTTGCTAAGAGTCTTTATCATGAAGCAATATTGAATTTTGTCAAATTTTTTCTGCATCTATTGAGATAATCATATAGTTTTTGTCCTTGATTTGGTTAATGTGGTGTACCACATTTTTAACTTGTATATATTGAACCATCCTTACATTTCTGGGATGAATCCCACTTGATTGTGGTGTATAATTTTTTGATGTGTTGCTGCATTCTGATTGCTAATAATTTGTTGAGAATTTTTGTGTCTGTCTTCATCAAAGATATTGGCGTGTAGTTTTTCTTTTGTTGTTGTTGTTGTATCTCTGTCTGGTTTTGGTATCAGGGTGATGCTGGCCTTGTAAATAAATGGTGCTGGGAAAACTTGAAGTCCATATGTAGAAAAATGAAACTAACCCATTCCTCTCACCATATACCAAAATCAACTCAAAATGGATTAAAAACTTAAATATAAGACCTGAAACTATAAATCATTTACAAGAAAACAGAGGGGAAACACTTCGGAATATAGGACTGGGCAAAGACTTTATGAATATGACCCCAAAAGCACAGGCAACAAAAGAAAAAATAAGCAAATGAGATTATATCAAACTGGAAAGCTTTTGCAAAGTAAAAGAAACAATTAACAGAGCAAAAAGACAACCTACAGAGTGGGAGAAAATATTTGCAAACTATGCATCTGAGAAGGGATTAATATCCAGATTAAACAAAGAACTCAAATAACTCAACTGTAAGTAAACAAGTAACCCAATCTAAAAATGGGCAAAGGAGCTGAATAGACATTTCTCATATGAAGATATACAAATGGCCAGCCAGTACATGAAAAAATGCTCAACATCATTCAGCATCAGGGAAGTGCAAGTAAAAACCACACTGAGATTTCATCTCACCCCACTTAGACTGGCTGTTATCAAAAAGACAGAGAATAAGAAATCCTGGAGAGAATGTGGAGAAAGGGGAACCCTCCTACACTGTTGGTGGGACTGTAAATTAGTGCAGCCATTTTGGAAAATAGTATGGAGGTTCCTCAAACAACTACAGATAGAACTACCATAAGATCCAGCAATCCCATGGCTGGGTATATACCCAAAGGAATGGAAATCATCATGTCTGAGGAATACCTGAACTCCCACGTTTATTGCAGCTCTATTTACAATAGCCAAGAGTTGAAATCAACCTAAATGTCCACTGATAAATGACTGGATAAGGAAAATGTGGTACACATACTCAATGGACTACTACTCTGTCATAAGAAGAATGAAATTCTGTCATTTACAGCAACATGGATAAACTTAGAGAAAATTATGTTAAGTGAAATAAGCCAGGCACAGAAAGAGAAATACTGCATGTCCTCACTCACAAGTGGGAGCTAAAATAAAGAAAGAAAAGGAAGGGAGGGAGGGAGGGAGGGAGGGAGGGGGGGAGGGAGGGAGGGAGGGAGGGAGGAAAGAAAGAAAGAAAGAAAGAAAGAAAGAAAGAAAGAAAGAAAGAAAGAAAGAAAGAAAGAAAGAAAGAAAGAATCAAAATGCTACATTAAACTTTCAAAACAGAAAAAAGAGAACAGAACTGTGGTTATTAGAGGTGGGGAAAGGGGAGGGCAAAGGCAGTTGGTGAGAAACTAGTTAAGGGTCACAAAGATTGTAAACATGAGTATGTAAACATGAGTATACTAATTATCCTGATTTATCCTGATTTGATCACCACATATTGTACACATGCATTGATATTCGATTCTGTACCCCACAAATATATATATCAATTAAAAAAAAAAAAGCTCCTGTCTTAAACAGCTATCTTCCTTTAAAAACTCAAGCTGCCTGCTTTGAATTCCCTAAAAGACTTGTGAAAGGGCATTCCCAACCAGTAATTAAATGGTTAAGATTATAAACTTTTACTTATTCAGGGACCTGGCTAATTTGGTTAAAAATATAAGCCTCTGAGTTTGATTCCCTCCAGCAAGGGAGACAGTTGTTTAGCGTTATAAATTACTGTTGCTTTGGTTATACCTAGCTGACTTCAGGGGGTGGCCCTGGATCCTAAGAAATGCTTCCTTACACCTCTTTGAGTTTGAGTATATTTTCTTTTAAGCCTCTCTGTTTCTCTCTGGTGGATTTTGTTTCTACCCATGGGAATATGCATTCTCTCTATCTGCTTCTCCTGTTGCTCTGATTCATGCTAGGGACTTCTGGTGACTCTGGGGCCTCAACTGAAATGTAGCCATGGTGCCAGGGACCTAATATTGGGCTCTACTGCCTTCCTCTTGAGGCCCTAAAAGTTGTTAATAGGTTCAGCTCTTGTAGAGGCTTTTGGTGAATTTTTTTTGTGTGTTTTGTCGTGACGTTCATTTTTAAATCTTCCTCAATGTCTTCTCTGACAAATGCAGATTCCTTCATGGAAAGAGTTGCATTTTTCTTTTGTGCTTTGAGATGTAAATTTGCTACCTTGTTTTAAAGCTATAAGCTCTTCATTTGTTTCTGTATTTTTATGCATACGTGCATACATATGTAGGCTGTATGTTGTGTCTACAGTTTTGTTGATGTCTATACTTGTGTTTATGTATTGTCTACACAATTTATTAAATAAATAAGCCAAATGCTAAGGTCACATGATTGTAGCAATCTTTGATAGATAAAACTGGTTTTAAATGGCTGCTTCTGTGATATTCTTGATACATGCTTGACTTTTCCTGAGCTAAAGCTATAAGGACTGGCTGCTGGGCCTCCCCCAGAGCTGTATACATATCTTAAATGGATAACTTTGTTTTCTATGAGCAATTCAAATATAATTGTTAAAAATAAGTAAATTAAGTAAAGAAAAATGGCGAATGGATGTGTTCCTAAAAATGTATCACTATATTGACGATGCCATGTGTAAAGCTAGGGCTAGGGCTCACAGACCCCTCGAACTTGTTGTCCAGACTGGGTCACAAACTCTTCACATGCAGGTGTATGAGCTAGGTAATAGGAAAAGGTCCTTGGAGCTGTTAGTGAAGAAGTAATAGGCTTTTGTTCAGAGCTAGGAGCAGCTGACCTAATATGTCTTCCCGGAGCATCCTCTCAAAGCTTTGCACATCTGCGCCGTTAGTCCTTTATACTCAAGTCCATAATTCAGAAAAACACCTGGATGCACATGCACAATCACATTAGACAATAACAAGGAACACCCGTGTGCACGTGCATACCCACCTCAGATGCTTGGCAAGACTCCGAACATCTGAGGGGCCCTGACCACTTTTTTTCTATATTTTCCCAACAATCCACGCCTTCAGGGTCCCTTGCCCTACAATCTATGCATTCAGAATCTTCTGCGATGTTCCCTTAGCGAGGATAAATGACCCTTACATTTATATAATCTATTGTCTGTTCAATATACGTTCAGGCTTGTCCTGTATTTCTGTCCTTTCAACTATTAGCTGCACATGTCCGGTTAGTAGTCATCATTGGTGTGATTTTCCATGAGAATCCTGTAGTCATACTGATGGGCAGTTCAGTGCATATTCAGTAAGCCAACACTTTGGTCACATGAATGTATGTATGTACCCAGTCGACTCTGGTGCCCACAGCCAGAACACTATGGGCGAAAAGACAGAAGGGTTATTGGTGCCAATAGGGGCAGTTCTCATCCTTCTGGTAAGATACATGCCAGTTTGCCATCCTGAGAAAGGATGGTTGCAGGAGTAGGTATCTTACCTGGTTTATGATACCATACTTTATCCACTAACGCTGTTGGATCTGTAGGTTCTACATGTAGCAGTATAGGGGAACACATAATTGGCCATAATGTTAATACAAATGTGCCCTTTGGAATAGAGCACTTATCTGTACCAGGCCATGTTCCCTTTACTCAAGGAGGCCAGGCACTTGTCACCCAAGGTGAAACTTTCAAACCTTCCTCTAATCTTTCCCCCAAGGCCCTATTAAACCTACCCAGCATATATGGGGGGCTTCTATTCTCCAAGACCATTCCCATTGTACTGTCTATCCCTGTTGTAAACAGGTTGGGGCCGGTAAGAGAATATTTCCATTCTTGCCATATCCTGGCTTCAAAAGCTTATCTTTAGTAGTGACTTGCAGTAGTATAGGTGCTGCAGCGCTATGCAACAGAGCTTCCCCTGGAGAGGGCCCACTCTTGCGGGGTCTCTCATTTAAAACCCTGACTGTTGGGCATAACTGCCGTGTCCACCCCTTCAGGGATGGGGGTTGGGCAGATAACCTTAGCCCTTTTTAAAAAGACCACTGTATTGTTCAGTCATTCCCACTGCCTAGGGATGATATGGCACATGTAACTTCTACGGAAATGGAAGGCCCACCTCCGAATGCCATGTCCGGTAAAGTGGGTTCCATTATCACTCTCTATGACTACAGGCCAGCCATACAAAACTATAAGGCTATTCAATGCCTTCACAGTGTTTACCTGGTCTGGGGCCTTACAAGGTCATACAAACAGAAGACCAGTAGCCATATCAACAGCAGTGAAGATGTATCTGAAATTCTCTGACCGTGGCAGTGGTCTGACAAAGTCTACTTGCCATCAAGTCTGGGACACCCTTCCTCAAGTTATTTGCCCCTCTGTATGGGGCATCCACCAGGGTTGTGGACTCTCTTGAGCACATATTGGACAAGCATGATATGCGTTCACTACATATTCCCATTTTATAGGCAAGGTCCATCTTTGAGCCACCATCCACATAGTTTTGTTGCCATCATGCTGCATTCGTCGATGTAACCACTGGGCTACATCAGCAGCTGGGGCTCTCTCCAGCCATCTTACCTTAGCCAAGGCATTGGCTTCGTCATTGCCTGGACTGGCTAAGGGAAAGCGTCGTGTGACATGGAAAAGATTTCTTCCTCGTGTCCCAATTCCCGTAACTCTTGCCACATGGCTTGTCCGCACAGGGATCGGTGGCCTACCATCCACCACTGATATTTCCAAGTAGAGATCCAAAGGGTTAAAAGTTTGTACATAGCCCAGCTGTCAGTACAGATTGTTAATGGCCCAGGCTCATTTATTATCACCATCCAACAGCTCTTAATTCTGCCCAATGACTGCTTTGCCCTGTGCCATTTTCATACCACATGGTATCTGTTAAGGGCTGGACAGCAACAGCTGTCCATGATGCTGAGGGTCCCATGCTAGAACCATCTGTATACCAAACTTGCTCTGTGATAGGTCCCTGTTCCTCATGGAAAGGTGTAGCCTCCACCTCCATGGGTAAGGGTTGTGTCAAAGTTTCCTCCACAACCTCTACTGGTCCTAGCACAGTTTGTTACTCTTTGGACAAAGGACTCATTGACACAGTGCTTCTTTGTTCTATATATGCTCCCCATTTAGACAGAGTGGGAGTATGAACTACCCATTTTAGGGTTAGTTGCCCATGTGTTCAGCCAACCTAGTATGGGGTATGTCATTTTTACTAGGACTTTGGCAGTTCCTGTGATAGCTTGAGTGGCCATCAAGGCAGAATACACAGCTGCTAACTGTTTTTCTATTAGAGAATAATGCACTTCAGTGCCCTTCCAGAGCTGACACTAGAATCCTACAGGTGTTTGGAATCAGTCTTGTCTCTGCCACAAACCCCATCTTAACCCCTCTTGGATTATATGTATGTCTAATTCAAAAGGCTTAGTAGGATCAGCCACTTGTAAAGCCTGTACTTGCTGTATTGCCCTTTTTGTAGCCCAATAAGCCTGTTCTACTTCCTCAGTCCAATCCCAGAGAGCTCCTTTCTTTGTTAATGCATACAGTTGGCATGCCATTTGGGCCATATGGGGTACAAAAGCTCTCCAATATCCCAGAAGTAACAAATATGTCTGTAGCTGAGCTATAGTTGTGGGTCAAGCGTATGCCTGTGTCTTGTCTATAATAGCTTCTGGGATGACTCTCATCTTACCGGACCAGACCACTGCCAAGAATTTGACTGACAGCCCAGGTCCTTGCACTTTGGCTGTGTTCATGGCCCACCCACATTGTTCCAAATGACTCAGCAGCATTGGAGCTTCCTGGATTAAATCTGTGAGAGAATCAGATGTTAGTAACACATCATCAATGTAGTGAAGCATTGTAACCATGCTGGGCCTAGCCCACTTGGCTAGGTCCCCAGCCACTAAACCATGATAGATGGTTGGGCTATGCAGATAATCTTGGGGCAATACTTGAAAGGTCCACTGCCTCCCTTCCCAGGTGAAGGCAAAACTGGAATAGAGAAAAAAATAAGAATAGAGAAAAAAGCATTTGCAAGGTCCAGTCCATAATGTTAAGTTCCCAGCTGAGTCGTCAGCTGATCCATCAAGTCGTGAACTGAAGGCACAGCTGCATGCAAAGGAGTCACTACTTTGTTTAGTTCTCAATAGTCTACAGTCATTCTCCAGGTACCATAAGGTTTTCTCACTGGCCATACCAGAGCATTAAATGAGCTATGAGCAGGAGGAATAATGCCAACTTTGTCTAACTCCAATATAGTGGCACCTACTCTGCATGTCCTCCTAGTAGGCGATACTGCTTTGCATCAACTACACATCTTAGCTTGGGTAACACCTGTGGGTCATGTTTAGCATATCCCTGTAACACAGGCTTTACTGCCTGTATTCACAGCCAAAACTCTCCAACTGTTGTTTGCAGGTGCAAACCATAAAGTACACCCACACCCAAGATGTATTTAGCTACTGGGGATATATATATAGAATATACATGAGGGGACAATTGTCTTATGCCCAATGGCAGTGACACAGCTTTGCCTTCAATTGTATGTCCTTCATAGCCATCTATACAAACTGTGACCCCTGGAAACTTATTTGGATTGTCATATATCAGGCTACATTCTGCACCTGTATCCACCAATGCCAAAACATGCTGTACATTTGTCCTCAACCAATATATTGCCAATTCAACATGAGGCCTCTGGTCCTCACCTGCCCCCCAAAGATCAGCACCTTGGCCTGGTCCCTAATTGAAATGGAACATTTCATTAGCCTCCTCGGGAGCAACCAAAAAATCCTTTAAATCCACTGAGTGTACCTTGCCACCTGTTTCCAGACATTTAGTGAAACACTGTTCAGGTCACAATTGCTGCCACAAGGCAAACAAGGCTGCATTTGGCTGCCAGTCAGTTTTATTGCTATCAACCCCTGCTGCAAGCGAGTCAAGCCACATCTGCTTATGGCTAGTCTTGCTTGGTCCCTTTGGGATAAAATCTTGAGCATTTCTTGGGGGTTTGGTCTTAGCCACCTTTCGGACCCCTTTTGCTTGTCTCCTATTCTCTACTTCACCCAAGCTGGCTATCATGGTCGTTACCTCATGTATAGGACGACCAGTGTATGGGGCTAGTATGGCCATCAGTGACCCAAAGGACATTGATGGGGCATTTTGCAGCACTATGTCTCTTATGCTCCCTGTAAAATTTTCATCATCTGGGCCACGAGTGTTCACATTAAACATGGACTGTCGCATCCCCAGCTCCCAAATGATTTGTACTAACTCTGCAAATGTTTGCCATTTACTCCTAATCTTGGGCAGTTCTCCAGCATTTACCCATTGAATGCTGGTTCAGGCAGCTGCATTCACCCATTCCATTAAGGAGTGATTACCTGGCCCTTGTGCATATCTGTGGCTATTCTGTAGCCGCTGCCTCAGGGATGGGTGCATGGTGATGGAGGCCAATTTTTCCATCTCCTCACCAGAGCACATCACACTATCCACTCCTAGGTCCCATAACTGCAGCAGCCAAGCAGCCAGGGGCTCCCCCTGTTTCTGCCAGAACTGTCTCCCCAAGTCAACTAATTCAACCTGGGTATACAGGACATAGGTAATGAATTGCTTTGCCCGTGGATTGCCTGCCTATTGTCCACCTGGTCCCATAGGCTGCTCATGCTTCACTTTCTGATGCACAACAGGTTGTGCCTGGAGATGCACGGTCTCCCCAAACTCGCCACTGGGTTTGTTGTCCTCCCTGGTGTGAGAGGCAGGGGTGGCCAGTTGCTGCACGTCATCCTCCAGGACAATTATATGTGCTTCCAATAACTCTGTTTTCCACTTCAAATCTCAATCAGCTTGTAGTATAGTGAGCAGTAGCCAGGCTCCAGTCAGCAGAAAAGTGGCCACCAGACACCACATACTCAAGGACAGCCACATTTCCTCCCCCTCCCAAGGGGTTCTCCATTGTAGTACCTGGTCTATGCTGACTTGGAGTATAGTGAGCAGCAACCAGATCCCAGTCAACAGGAAAGTGGCCGTAGGGCACAGCATATTCAAGGGTAGCCACATTTCCTCCTTCTCCCAAGGGGCTTTTGGCTCCTATACCTGCTCAGAATCCTGTCGCAGACTACACCAATTGTTCAGCTAGGGCTAGGGCTCACAGACCCCTCGAGCTCTTTGTCCAGACTGGGTCACAAACTCTTCACATGCATGTCTATGAGCTAGGTAATAGGAAAAGGTCCTTGGAGCTGTTAGTGAAGAAGTAATAGGCTTTTGTTCAGAGCTAGGAGCAGCTGACCTAATATGGCTTCCCGGAGCATCCTCTCAAAGCTTTGCACATCTGTGCCATTAGTCCTTTATACTCAAGTCCATAATTCAGAAAAACGCCTGGATGCACATGCACAATCACATTAGACAATAACAAGGAACACCCATGCACACGTGCATACCCACCTCAGATGCTCGGCAAGTCTCCAAACATCTGAGGGGCCCTGACCATTTTTTTTTTCTATATTTTCCCAACACCATGTTAACCTGTGGAGATCTGCCTCTTTCTCCCCAAACAGCAGTGTCTCTATAGGCACACTTGAAGACCTGGAGATGGGAGGTACATTACTCAGAAGATTAAAAGGCTTAGGCAATTGGTAAAATTCTTGGGAGTTATCTGGTCAGGTAAGATGGGAGTTATACTGTAGGCTGTAATTGATAAAACACAAGCTTTTCTCATACCTAAAGCTGTGAAAGACTTACAAACTTTTATACAATTATTAGGCTACTTATACCATTTTTCCTTCATGTAACACAAATCTTGAGATTCCTCTATGCTATAGTGAAGAAGGGGACTAGATGGGATTGAAATACTCCCCAGCAAGAGGCATCTGATAAAACTAATTTTTTTGGCAAACAGGTACAGGCCTTAGGAGGGTTGATGCCGGGCATAAGATATAAATTTGATGCTAGTGTTTATTTAGGGGGATTTGTTTGGGGCCTGTGGTGAAAGCAGGATGAAAAATGTATCCTCTTAGAATTCTGGTCACAACTATGGAAAGGTGCAGAAACCAGGTACACCCCTATGGAAAACAGCTCCTGAACATCTATCTAGCATTGCAGCAGATGGAAACCTTGACAACTGACTTGCTGGTGGAAGTGTGCACCTCCTTGCCAGTAAGTGGATGAATTAAGGACATGATTTTGAAGCTGAATAGTGTTTGTGGTTAGGTAAACACATTAAAGAAATTGCATTCCTACTTACAGCAACGGAGCTCTTACAACACTAGTCCATTGTCATGAGAACTACAGATGATGTTGGGGCAGGTTACATACATGGATCTGGACCCCACCCCAACACTAGCAGACATTGCTCCAACTCTCCCACAAATGAGGGAAGGCATAAGCACCTCTCCCTAGGAAACACATATGGTAGCAGCCAGGGAAATCCACCCATCTGGCATTCTTCTGACATCTGGTTGGACTCTGACATTATCTGGTTTCAGGAGGGAACTAAACAGAACAGCCAGAGGGCTGAACTAAGAGCAGTGTGGAGCATATTGACCCATGAACAAATGCTGCTTAATATAGCCATGGAGAGCTGGGCTGTTTGAAAAGGCCTGATTACTTAGATGACACAGTGGCACCAAGAGAACTGGACAATACTTGGTAAGCCATTAAGGGGTGCCAAATTGTGGAGAGACATATGTTGGCACCAAGCCAACAGCCCAGAGGTCTATATGGCATGTTTCAGCTCAGTCCTCAACCACTTTGCTGAGCAATCATGAGGCCAATGCCTTAGCGAGAGCCTGAGCTGTCTTGCTAGAGGACTTGCTAACACCCTCTGATGTTGCTGACTGGGTTCATTATAAGTCAGGGCCCACAAATGACAAGGGAGATAATGAAGATACTACATCTGCCCATAAAATATTCAGATTCTCAGGCTGCAGACAAGAATTGTTCACAGTGTCACTTGAGACAACTTCCCCTAAGATACATGTCAGGACATACTGCGTGTTCTACCCACCTTGTCACTGGACAGCAGATAGACCACACTGAACCAATACCAGTATCAAAGGGACACAAATACATTCTGAATTGTACAGACACTGCCACTGGACATGTTCAAGCATTTGCCTGTAAAAGTGCATATCAAGCTGCTACAAAAATGGGAGTCACCCACTTAGAAAACATGTATGAGATCCTGGCTCAAATGCACAGTGATCAGGGGACTCATTTCATCAGACATGATATACAGGAGTGGGCCACTGCCCACATTATATTATGAACTTCTCATCTGCCTTATAACCTTAGCACCACTGGCCTCATTTAACAGATGAATGGCATGATCAAAGAAACACTGAAAACTTTGTCAGTGGAGGGGACCTTGAAGGGATGATCTCCCCAACTGACTGAAGCCATCAAACTCATAAATTCTCTCCCCCCACAAGTATATATCTGCTTATGACCAGCTTGCAGAATGCACATCAATAACCAGAGATCTAAAGATACAAGTACAAGAAGAAGGACTATGGCCAATCCAGAGGGATGAGGGACTTGTTCTGCATTTACCACAGGACCTCTCACCTGGTAATACTTTAATAGACTGGAAACTAAAATGGTATCCACCCCGCAAGTGGCCTGATATTCTCATTACATGGAGGGATGGCCTTACCTCTGGCATCAAACTCAGTCCCCCTTTTTATTTAAATGAAGGCCCTACCTCAACCACTATAGCCTCCCCAGGATTCATAAAGAAGGGAACAGAAGTTAGCTTACTGATATGGGTTTCAACTCAGTCCCCTATCTGTGATATGCTTGTACCTAATGATAACATCAAAGGCCAAAATGTATGGTATTGCCCACTGAGGAAAATGTCCAAACTAGGGGTGGTGATAGCCAATGGTGATCAAACAGCAACTATGTTATCATTAGATAAAAACTTTTACCTTGTCTAATGTCTTTAAAACATTTGTCTTATCTCCCTTAACTTAGTAGTTTTCAAGTTCCTGCTGGCAACATTGGGGAATGCCTTTCTGGCCGGGGCCACCGCCTATACTGAATCTCACAATCCATCAGACTGCTAGGTGTGTGGCTTGCTGCCAATGTCAAGTTCAGAAGGGATGCCATGAAATGTTATTCTCTTTAACAGAACTGAATGGGAACTCTGCATGAGGCTGGTGACTACTCAACACTAAGGACACTTTAGGAACCTTAAATACTAACACAAAGCCCACTGAACTCTTCAATCTGGATAACACAAAATAATATGTATGTTATTTAATTAGGCAGAGTTCCTTCATAGATAAATTTACCCAATAGCTTGCATCTCTCTCTCGAAGCTGGAGAACAATTGTTCTTAGTATCCTCCTCTGTTCAGTGGGGATTTCTATGCTCTTGCTGCTGCTTATACTGCTGCTGTGGTTTGGCAATGCAAATCACCTCCCAATAACTAGCCCTAGGGTCCTCGTGGAAGATTGGCAGATAAGACTGTGCAGGCCATTTGGGTATTAGAGGGTGGAGTGTAGAAGTGCTGGTCAGAACTCTCTTTATCCTCATGGCCTTCAGAGCTTCAATAGGTACATTTTGTCCCCTGTGCAAGTCACTGAGCAACTGCAGAAGGGATGGGAACAGAACACTATGCTTATGTAAGATAAGAAGAGTGACACCAGCAACCCCAAAGAAACAACAGGAGGCTGCAGAGCTCCTGGGAATCTTTCACTTCCATGACCTTTCTCACTTTGACATAGCTCCACTTTTGTCTCTAAGTCTCTTATAAGCTTCAACTACCCCCTGCAACCCCAGTTGCAGACAAAGCAGCTGAACAACATTTGGATTGATAGTCCACCTTACCTGATCCATTCCCTGTAAGTAATCACCCATTGATGATGATGATGATGATAAACACTTTGTAAATCATACGGAGTTGTCTGCTTTATTCTTAGGTCTCAGTATACCTTCTCCATTTCATGGGCACTATATTGTTAGCTCACACTCAAATACCCATTCATGACAAAAACTCAGAAAAATCAGAATAAATGGGAACTTTTGCACTTTAGCAAAAACATAAAAGAAACAAACCCTAAAGCTAACATAAATACACAGTGTTTAAAGACTGAGTGCTTTCCTCCTAAGATCAGGAACAAGGCAAAAATTTCCATTCTTACCATTCTTATTTACTATAATGCTGGATGTTCTAGATGATGCAATAAGGCAAGGAAAGAAAATAAAATTCATACAGATCCGAAAGGAAGAAATAAAACTGCCCCTAGTTGCAGTTGACATGATTGTCTATAGAAAATCCTAAGGAGTCTACAAAAATCCCCTAGAACTAATAAGTGATTTCATCAAAGTCCCAGAACAAAAGATCAGAATGATGCATGCTGGAGAGGTTGAAGAGAAAAAGGAACTCTCATACACTGTTGGTGGGGCTGAAAAATGGTGCAGCCTTTATGGAAAATGGTATGGAGTTTCCTCAAACAATTACAGATAGATTATCATATGACCTAGCTATTCCACTGTTGGGAATATACCCAGAGGAATGGAAATCATCATGCCAAAGGAATATCTGTACTCCAATGTTTATTACAGCTCTATTTACAATAGCCAAGAGTTGGAACCAGCCTAAATGTCCATCATCTGATGACTGGATAGTGAAACTATGGTATATCTACACAATGGAATACTGCTCTGCTATAAAAAAGAATGAAATAGTATCATTCCCAACAACATGGATGGACTTAGAGAAAATTATATTAAGTGAAACAAGTCAGGCACAGAAAGAGAAATACCACGTTTTCACTTATTTGTGGGAGCTAAAAATAAATAAATAAATAAACACAAAAACAAACAAGGGGGGGGAAGAAGACAGAATAACCACAAAAATTCCTTAAACTATTTAAGTCAAGTGAACAGATATTATGTGGGGGGAGGGGAGGGGATAGAGAGGAAAGGGTAAAGGGGCATGAAAATCAACTGCAAGGTATTTTGAGAAGTAAAATTTAAAAAATGATCAGATTACAAAATTTAATTGTATTTCAATATACTAGCATTGAACATGTGGACACTGAAATCAAAAGTACAATACCATTTACAATTACTCCAAAAAATACTTACTTGTATATATAACAAAATATGTACTAAATTGGTTTGCTGAAAACTACACAATGATAATAAAAAAAATCAAGAATGATCTAAATAAATGAAGAGATATACTGTCTTCATGATTGGAAAACTCAGCATATTAAAGATGTGAATTCTCTCCAAATTAATATACAATTTAACAAGATTTTTATTAAATTTTTGGCAAGATTTCTTATGGCTATAGATGATAAATGAATAAGCTAATTAAAATTTGCATGGGAAAGCAAAGGAGATAGCTTTAAAAGTGTGGAAATGATTTCACAATGAATATATATATCAAAATATCTCATTGTATACCTTAAGTATATACCATTATTATTTGCCTAGCATACCTCAATAAATCTGGAAACAAGCATTTGAAAAGTTATTTAAGATTCCTCTGTATGAAAATCCTTCCTTCCACTGTAATACAACATAAGGAATCTGTCTGCCCAAATTCAAGACATTATAAAGATCTTGTAATAAAGACTATGTGGTATTGGAGAAAGGGGTAGATACACAGATTAATGGAGCAGAACAGAAAACCCATAAGTAGACACACACAGTCATGCCAAATTGATTTTTTTTTAATAAAAGTATAAAGGCAAGTCAATGAAGGAAATATGTCTTTTCAACAAATGGTGCACAAGCAACTGGATATCTAAAGACCAGCAAATTAACCTCAACCTAAATCACAGTCCTAAAAATTAACTCAAAGTGGATCATAAACTTAAATGTAAAACTATAAAATTTCAGAAAAAAAATAGGAGAAAGTCTTCAGGATGTAGAGTTTGGCAACAAGTTCACGGAATTGGCAATGAAAGCATGATTAATAAAAGGAAAAATTTATAAATTGGTTAAGACCAACATTAAAATCTTTTGTTCTGTGAACAAACCTATAAAGACATTGAAAAAACAAGCTAAAGATACCACATTATTTAAATTATATATGGAACTCTCAAAACTCAACAGAAAAAAAGAAGCAATTAGAAAATGGACAAAAAATATAAAGATACTTTTCACCAAAAAGAATATACAAATAACAACCTGTAAGCACATGAAACATCATTAGACATTAAGAAAAGGTAAATTTAAATTATGATGAGATATCACTCCATACCTATCAGAATGGCTAAAAAAAAAAAATAGTGACAATGACAAATGCTTGTGAGCATGCAGAGAAACTAGATTACTCAAACATTTACAGTGGAAATAGAAAATGACACAACCTCTCTGGAAAACAGTTGGGAAGTTTTATAAAAACAAAAAATTTAACTATCATTCTACCCAGCAATTGCACTCCTTGGTATTTGTCACAAAGAAATTAAGGCGTAGAGTCTAAGGCCCTGGAGGGAAGTGCCCACAGGCCCAGCAGGCACTGAGGCGTGCCAAGACCCACGTGGCACTGGGGCTTTTTCTTAGGCTCCGGAGGGAAGTGTCCACAGCCTCAGCAGGCACCGAGGTAAGCTGAGACCCATGCAGCAGTGAGGGCTCAGTCTAAGGACCTGGAGGGAAGTGCCCACAGGCTCAGCAGGCACTGAGGTAAGCTGATACCTTCATTGTACTGGGGGCTCAGTCTCCAGCCACAAAAAGCTGGCACAAGAGCAAAGGTTGTGTGATATAGCCACCACCACACCTACTGTCACCAAACGAAAACTTCACCACCACCAGTGGCCAGGGCAACTCTTCAGGTAACCTGCTACTCACTTGACTGCATTGGTATAAGAAGAGACACTACTAGAGCCTGCAAATATAGGAAGAAATCTTTATCCTCATAGCCAACCCCAGAGTAATAGAAGAAGCAAGTCCTCTGTCAGATGACCAAACATCAATGAAAAAATACTAGAACTACAGACAAATGAGAAGATAAGACACCACTGAAGGATTACAGTAATGCTCAAATTTCAGACCACATAGAAAAGGGAACACTTGAAATGTCTGAAAAGGAATTCTGAGCAATGATCTTAGGAAAACTCAAAGAGATTAAAGAAGACTTAATTAGAAAACACAATAAAACAAGAAAAAATGTCCAGAATATGAAGAAGGAAATTTACAAAGAGATGAATACCTTACAAAAGAGAGTAACAGAGCTCCTAGAAATGAAAGATTAACTCAGTGAAATAGAAAACATGACAGAGAGCTTGAGCAGCAGGCTAGAGCAAGCAGAACAAAGAACTTAAGATCTCAAAGATGTTCTTTTTGAAATAACCCAGGCAGACAAAAAAAAAAAAAAAAGTAGAAGAGATTTTAAAATAATGAAGAAAATCTAAGGGAGATAGCAGACAAACTGAAGTGCTGTAACATCTGAATTGTGGGTATTTCAGAAGGGGAGGAGAAAGTAAAAGGTATTGAAAATCTATTCAAGGAAATAATAACAGAAAACTTCCCAGGTGTAGGGAGAGATGCAGACCTTCAGATCCAGGAAGCTCAAAGGTATCCAAACAGATTCAATCCAAAAAGAAACTCTCCAAGACACATTATACTCAAATTTGCAAAGTTCAAAGACAAAGAGAGAATTCTAAAAGCAGCAAGAGAAAAGCATCAACTCACCCATAAGGGAACCCCCATCAGACTGACAGCAGACTTCTTACCTGAAACCCTACAGGTCAGGAGAAAGTAGAATGATATATACAAAACACTAAAAGAAAAAAATTGCCAGGCAAGAATTCTTTTTCCAGCAAGGCACTCCTTCAGAAATGAGGGAGAAATACTGTGTTTCACAGACAAACAAAATTGAGGGAGTTCACCACCACACAACCACCCCAGCAAGGAAGTCTCAAGGGAATCCATCTGGAATCTGAATAACAATGAACATTATCACAGATACACAAGAAAGATCAAAACATACTGTTAAAACAAAAATGCCAGCAAGGAAGAGAAAGAAGCTAAATCATGCCAGCTCAAATTTCTAACTAAATTGAAGAGAAATAAAAGAAGTAATATTCAAAAGATATTTAAGACATCTAACCAAAAAACAATTATATAACTGGAATTATACAATACCTGTCAATAACTACCCTAAATGTGAATGGATTAAACTCCCCACTCAAAACATATAGACTGGCTGATTGGATTAAAAAGCTAGACCCACCTCACCTGTAAAGACACACATAGACTAAAAGTGAAGGGATGGAAAAAGATATACCATTGAAAATGGAAACCAAAAATGAGCAGGAGTAGCTATTCTTATATAAGACAAAATAGACTTTAAACCAAAAAACATTTAAAAAGACAAAGAAGGCCATTATATAATGATAAAGGGAACTATCCAGCTAGAAGACATAACAATCATAAATGTGTATACACCCAATACCAGAGCATCCAGAAATATCAAGCAAATACTCTTCAACCTAAAGAAGGAGATAGGACCTAATACATTAATAGTGGGTGATCTGAACACCCTCTCTTGGTATGGGACAGGACTTCCAGGCAAGACATCAACAAAGAGACACAGGATTTAAACTACACCCTAGACCAACTGGACCTGGCAGATATATACAGAACATTTCACCGAAAAACTAAAGAACATACTTTCTTCTCATCAGCACATGGAACATTCTCCAGGACAGACCACATATTAGGTCACAAATCTAGTTCCAGCAAATTTTTGAAAATTGAAATCATTCCAAGTATCTTTTCAGACCACAATGGACTAAAACCAGTATTTAATAAAAAGCAAAACTGTGGAAACTAGACAAATACATGGAAACTAAACAATAGGCTCCTGAATGATGTATGGGTCCAAAGAAATTAAACAGGAAATCAAAAAATTTCCTGAAACTAATAAAAATAAAGATACATTATACCAAAGCCTGTGGGATACTGCAAAAGCAGTACTAAGAAGCAAATTTATTGTAATAAATGCTTACATCAAAAAAATGGAAAGACTTCAAATAAACAACCTAATGGTATGACTCAAAGAGGTAGAAAAACAGCATCAATCCAATCTGAATGGTAGTAGATGGAAAGAAATAATTAAGATCAGAGCAACACTAGATGAAATAGTGACCCCCCAAAATGATAGAAAAGGTCAACAAAATAAAAAGTTAGTTTTTCAAGGATAGAATTAGATAGACAAACCATGAAGCAGGTTAAGAGAGAGAGAGAGAGAGAGAGAGAGAGAGAGAGAGAGAGAGAGAGAGAGAGACAGACTATTATAAACAAACGTATGACAACAAATATGAAAACCTGGAAGATATGGATAGGTTACTGGACACATACAAACTACCCAGATTGAACCAAGAAAAGACAGAAAACCTGATCAGACCAATAACAAGCAACAAGATTGAAGTCGTAATCTGCAATGTTATAGCAAAGAAAAGTCTGGGTCCAGATGGCTTTACACCTGAATTCTATCAAACTGTTGAAGAGGAATTAATACCAATTCTCCTCAAACTATTCCAAAAAATTGAAACAGAAGCCATTCTCACAAACTCATTCTATAAGCCCAATATAACTCTGATACCAGAACCAGATAATGACACACACACACAGACACACACACAAAATTACAGGGCAATATCCTCGATGAACACAGATGCAAAAATCCTCAACAAAATATTAGCAATGAGAGTACTGTGACAAAAAAACATACATCAAAAAAACACATACACCATGATCAAGTAGGATGCATCCCAGGGATGCAAGGGTGGTTCAACATATGATAGTCAATAAATGTGATACATCACATAAACACATGCAAGGACAAAAACCATAGGATTATCTCAATAGATGCTGAAAATGCATTTAACAAAATTCAACATCCCATCATGATAAAGACTCTCAACAAATTAGGTAAGACTCTCAAAAAAAAGCCATCTATTTTTTAAAAGATATTCAATATCTTTATTCACCAGCAAAGTGAAAGTTAAAACCTCAATGAGATACAATTATACATCTATTAAAACTACTAAAACTAAAACAGCTGATAATACCAAGTTGTATAGCAACTGGAACACTCACACTCTGCTTCTGGGAATATAAATGGTACAACCACTATGGAGAACTGTTTGACAATTTCTTACAAAGTGAAACACATATCTCCCCTGTGACTCAGCAATTAAACTTGTAGGTATTTATCCAAAAGAGATGAAAACATATGTCCACAAAAAGACTTGTACAGGAATATTCAAAGCAGCCTCATTCATAATAGCCAGAAACTGAAAGCAATCTACGTGTTCATCAATAGGTGAACAGATAAATTGTGGTATATCCATAAAATTGAATATGATTCAGCAATAACAAGGAATAAATTACTGATACACAAAACAACATGGGTGAACTTCATTATGCTGACAGTGAAGGAGATCAGACACCAAAGAGCACATACACATGTTTCCATTTATGCTAAATTATAGGACAGAGAAAATGAACCTGTAGTGACAGCAATCAGGACAATGGAATTGACTGGAGAGTGGCACAAAAGAACTATACAGGGTGATGGAGATGATCTCTCTCTTCACTGGACAGGTGTTTACATTAGTATAGATAATTGTCAAAATTCATTGAGCTGAACATGTACGATCTGTGCATTTACTGTATATAACTTATTTCTAAAAAAAAAAAAAGACAGTGTGGGATGGTGCATAGTACATGATAACTTCTCAGTAATGCTGGCTGCAGGTATTATGGGTGTGGACAACACTAGGGGTTTTAGTTTTTTTGTTTGTTTGATTTTTAATTTTTATTGAATCAAAATTGATTGTACATATGTTTGGGGTTCAACATTGAGATATATTAATCAAATCATTATTACTAGCATATATATTGTTACAAATCATAATTATTCTTTTTTTTTTTAAATTTTATTTTGTCGATATACATTGTGGCTGATTATTGCTCCCCATCACCAAAACTTCCCTCCCTTCTCCCTCCCCCCCGCCCCCCCAACAATGTCCTTTTTGTTTGCTTGTCGTATCAACTTCAAATAATTGTGGTTGTTATATCTTCTTCCCCCCCCCCGGTTTTTATTTTTGTGTGTGTGTGTGTGTGTGTGTGTGTGAATTTATATATTAATTTTTAGCTCCCATGGAAAATGGTATGGAGGTTCCTCAAACAATTGCAGATAGATCTACCATACGACCCAGCCATCCCACTGTTGGGAATATACCCAGAGGAATGGAAATCATCAAGTCGAAGGTATACCTGTTCCCCAATGTTTATTGCAGCACTCTTTACAATAGCCAAGAGTTGGAACCAGCCCAAATGCCCATCATCAGATGAGTGGATACGGAAAATGTGGTACATCTACAAAATCATAATTACTCTTTATGCCCCTTGTCCAATCTCTCCCCACCCCCTCTACCTCCCCCTCCCCCCTCTAATTGCCCTAGGCTTCTTCTTTCCTTCTGAAAGAATAATGGTTGCTCTGTTGATTTGCTGCCTAGATGATCTGTCCAATGCTGCAAAGTGTGATCAGGACCCCCAATATTATCATAGAGCATATGCTTCTTCTGTCACTCTGAAATGGGCTTTGTAGAGAGAGACATCCTCTTCTTTTCTTCACCTCTGCTGGTGACTCTCCTTGCACCAATGCACTCCAGTGGCTGGCAGACCATCTGTGTGGTGGTTGTGGCATCTAGACACTTTCATGGCAGCCATGGTTATTGTGGTGGCTGTGATGGGCCACCCATATGGAGGTGATGTTTTTGGTATGCTCCTTTGTGCTGTCAGTGTTCCTGTTTGTGGGGAGTGTCCAGTCCCTGGCTCCATACCTCAGGTCCCCAGGCAGGCCCCAAGGTGCTGGCATGGTGTGACTCATTGTGGGAATGGGGTCTGGTCCCCTTCTCCATACCTTGGGTCCCTGGGTAAGCCCCGAGGCACTGGCGTGGTGTGTCTGGTTGTGGGAGGGGGGGTCCTATCCCCTTCTCCACACTTTGGGTCCCCAGGAAGGCCCCAAGGTGCTGGCACAGTATGCCTGGTTGTGGGAGGGCGGTCCAGTCCTCTTCTTCATGCCTTGGGTCCCTGGGTGGGCCCTGAGGCACTGGTGCAGTGTGCCTGGTTGTAGTAGGGAGTTCTAGGCCCCAGATCCATACCTTGGGTCCCTGGGTGGGCCCTGAGGTGCTGGTGCAGTGTGGCTGGTTGTGGGAGGGGGGGCCTCTTCCCCTTCTCCATACCTTGGGTCCCTGGGAAGGCCCCAAGGTGCTGGCAGTGTGAGTGATTGTGGGCAGGGGTCCTGTCCCTGGCTCCATGCTTCCTGTCTTCTGGCAGGACCCAAGGTGCTGGTGGGGTGCCTGAACCAAATCTTATTTTTTGTCCTTTGCTTATTTCTAACATGGGGGAACTTCCTGTGGGAACCAGTACTTGAGCTGTGTTGTTGAGCCGAATTGCTGCTTTGCTCTTGTTTCCCTAGGGAAGGCTTTTTGTGCAGCTCAGGGTTTAAATGTTCACCTTATGGGTACTTCCAGCTCTCCAGAGACCTGGTGGATCTAGGTTGTGTAGAAACTCTGATCTGGGCCTGAGTTTTTTCATCAAACTGCACCCCATGTAATTCTGCATTCCCAACCACTCTCCTCTGAGTGGTCCTGTGCTGATTGGGGGGTGGATCTTCTGTCCTTGCTGTATCCCAGTATTCTCCCAGTGGACCCATCTCGCCCACCACCCATGGTCCAAATACTTCCCATCGGACAGGCCCTGTGCTGGTCCCTTGCCTTGACTCACAGGCCTCTGAATGGCTCCCCCTTTTCAGCTGTTCTGGCTCCTTGCTCCTGCGTGGGTCCACAGGAACCCTATTAGTGGTCTTGCTTCCCTGGGGGGCACCAAGGTCCTCTTCTCCCCTGCCGCCTCCAAGTAACTCCATCTGAAGGGCACAGCTGTATCTTCTGCCAGCTCCTGCTCCATGTGCTTGGCAGTTCCAGCATTAAAGTGGTCATGGCCTGAAATGCTCAGAGCAGTTTTTTCTTTATCTCATCATGGTTTCTCCAGCCTTCATGAACTCTGTAGGTCTCTCCTCCTCTTCCCCTGAGGTCCAGCGGCCCAGCTTGTCTGGTGTTACATTTTTATAGTTTTAAATTGGTTAATTTGTGTGAAAGAGTGATGCTGGGGACCGTCTATTCCACCATCCTGACCAGAACCAATAAAAGCCATCTATGACAAGCCCACCACCAGTATCACTTTGCATTGGAAGAACTGAAGGCTTTTCCCTTAAGAACAGGAACATGACAAGGATGCCCACTCTCACCACTTCTATTAAGCATAGTCCTGGATGTATGAGGCAGCACAATCAGAAGAGAAAAAAATAAAGGGCATCCAGGTTGGAAAAGATGAAGTCAAACTGTCCATATTTTCTGATGACATGATAGTATATATAGAAAAACCTAAAGGCTTTATCAAAAACCTCCTAGAGCTGGTTAATAATTTCAGTAACATTGCAGAATACAAAATAAATGTCCCCAAATCAGTCGCATTTGTATTCTCCAATAATGAGCTAAAGGAAAGAGAAATTAAGAAAGTAAGCTCATTTACAACAGTCACACACACACAAAAAAACACACCTAGGAATTAATGTAACTAAGGAGGTAAAAGATCTCTACAATGAGAACTACAAACTGCTAATGAAAGAAGACACAAAAAGACGGAAAGACATTCCATGCTCTTGGATTGGAATAATTAACATTGTGAAAATGTCTGTACTACCTAAAGATTTAATTCAATCCCTATCAAACTCCCAGTGACATTCTTCACAGAAAAAGAAAAAAACAATCTTAACATTCACATGAAACCAAAAAAAAAAAAAAAAGACCCTGAATAACCAAAGAAATCCTGAGCAAAAAAAAAAAAAGAAAGAAAGAAAAAGAAAAAGAAACAGAAAAAAAGCTGGAGGCATAATACTTTCTGACTTCAAATTATACTACAAAACTATAGTAAACAAAAAACAGTATTGGTTTCAAAATAGACACTTGGGCCAGTGGAGCAGAATAGAGAAACCAGAAATCAACCCTCAGTTTGCAGCCATCTGATATTTGACAAAGCAACAAAAATATGGATCGGGGAAAAGACTGTCTCTTCAATAAGTGGTGCTGGGAAAATTAGATATTCATATGCAGAAGGATGAAACTAGACATGCACATCTCACAATATACTAAAATCAACTCAAAATTGATTAAAGACTTAAGCATAACACCTTAAAATGTAAAATTAGTATGGGAAAATATAGGTGAAACACTTCAGGAACTAGGTCTTGGTGCAGACTTTATGAACATGAGCCCCAAAGAAAAAGCAGCAAAAGAAGAAATATACAGATGGGACTATATCAAACTAAAAAGCTTCTGCACAGCAAAGGAAACAATCAACAGAGTGAAATGACAACCTACGGAGTGGAAGAAAAGTTTTGCTAACTAGGGATTAATATCTAGAATATACTGGGAACTCAAGCAATTATACAATAAAAAAACCCCAAATAACCCAATTTAAAAATGGGTAAAGGAGCTGAATAGACTCTTTCCAAAGGAAGACATACAAATATACAACAGGTACATGAAAAAATGCTCAACAGCACTAGTCATCAGGGAAATGCAATTTAAAAACACATTGAGATTTCACCTCTCCCCAGTTATACTGGCTATTATCAAAAAGATGGAGAATAACAAATGCTGACGAGGATGTGGAAAGAAGGGAATGTTCCTATACTGTTGGTGGGACTGTAAATTAGTACAACCACTATGGAAAAGAGTATGGAGGTTTCTCAAGCAACTACAAATAGATCTTTTATACAATCCATCAATCCCACTTCTGGGTATATACCCAGAGGAATGGAAATCATCATGTTGAAAGGATACCTGCACTCCCATGTTCATCACAGCTCTGTTCACAATAGCCAAGATATGGAACCAACCGTAATGTCCACCAATGGATGATTGAATAAAGAAGCTGCAGTGTATATACACCATGGAATACTACTCTGACATAAAAAAGAGTGAAAGTCTCCCATTTGCAGCAACATGGATGGACTTGGAGAAACTTATTTTGAGTGAAATAAGCAAAGCACTGAGGGATAAATACCACATATACTCACTCATAAGTGGGAGCTAAGAGAGAAAGAAAGAAGGAAAGAAAGACCACATTGGTGCATTGGACTTGTAGAGAGAGAGAGCATACCTAGCGATACAAATTGTAGTGGGGGAAAGGGAGATAGGGAGGGCGATCAGGGATAAGTGGGTGGGGGATATGGAGTATAATCACAATTTGTGGTAATAGGCATGATGCCAGTATGGATCTGTCCATCACATCTTGGCCACGAGCAGTGACAATCAGCTCTTTATCCCATGAATTTTCATAACCAATTTAAAAAAAGAAAAAATTAAAAATAAAATAATTTAAGACTATGTTCACACAAAAACCTGTACATTAATGTGCATAGCAGCTTTGTTCACAGTGGCCAAAAACTATTTGTTTTCGAAAACAGATAGTTTTCAATAGAAAAATGATTAAACAATCTGTGGTACATTTACATCATAGAACACTGCTTAACAATGAAAAGATACTATTGCAGGATATAAAATCAACACACAAAAATCAGTAGCATTTCCATATGCTAATAGCAAACTATCTGAAAAAGAATAATAAAAAAATCCTTTGACAGTAAATACAAAAATCACAAGATACTTAGAAAAAAACTTAACCAAGGAGATAAAAAACCTCTATAATGAAAACTATAAAACTGTGATGAAAGAAATGGAAGAAAATGCAAATAAATGAAAAGATACCATGTGTCCACAGATCGAATGGTTACTATTGTTAAAATGGCCATACTACCCAAAACAATCTACAGATTTAATGTAATCCCTATCAAAATATGAGTGAAATTGTTCACAGAAATAGGAAAAATATTCTGAAAATCATACAGAACCAAAAATTACCCTGAATAGTTGAAGCAACCCTGAGAAAAATGAACAAAGCTGGAGGCATCACACTCCCTGACTTCAAAATATACTACAAAGCTATGGTAACCAGAACAGCATGGAACTAGAATAAAAACAGGCTCATAGACTAAATAAACAGAATAGAGAACCCAGAAATAAATTCATGCACCCACAGCAATGGGGAAAATATTGTCTCTTCAATAAATGGAATAGGAAAATTGGGTATCCACATTCGGAAGACTGAGACCAGACTCTTACCTCTCACTGTCTACAAAAATCAACTGAAAATGGATTAAAGACTTAAATGTAAAATCCAAAACTATAAAGATACTAGAAGGAAACATAGGGGAAATGCTCCACTACATGGGGCTGGACGAGGATTTTTTTTTTTTTTTTTTTTTTTTTTTTGTCGTTTTTTCGTGACCGGCACTCAGCCAGTAAGTGCACTGGTCATTCCTATATAGGATCCGAACCCGCGGCGGGAGCGTCGCCGCGCTCCCAGTGCAGCACTCTACCGAGTGCACCACGGCTCGGCCCCGGACGAGGATGTTTTTAAATAAAACATCAAAAGTACAAGCAATAAAAGCAAAAATAGACAAGTGTAATTACATCAAACTAAAAAGCTTTTGCACACCAAAGGAAACTTAACAAAGTAAAGAGACAACCTGCAGAATGGGAGATAATATTTGAAAACTATACATCAGACAAGGGGTTAACATCAATAATATATAAAGAACTTAAAAAACAAAAAGCCAAATTACTCAATTAAGAAACTGAAAAAGGATATTAATAGAAATATCTCAAAAGAATACATAAAAATAGCCAACAGGTATATAAAAAAAAGTGCTCAACATCACCAATCATCAAGGAAGTACAAACCAAAGGAACAATGAGATACCACCTTACTACAGTTACAATGACTACTATAAAAAATATAGAAAATAACAAATGCATGAAAAGATGTGGAGAAAGGGGAAGTCTTTTACATTGTTGGTGGGAATGTAAACCAGTACAACCATTATTGAAAACAGTATGGAGGCTCCAGAAAAATTAAAAGTAAAACCATATGATTCAGCAATTCAACTACTGGGTAAATATCCAAATGAAACTAAATCAGTATGTTGAAGAGATATCTCTGCTTGCATGTTTATTGCAGCACTGTTCACAACAGCCAAGATGTGGAATCAACCTGAGTGTCTAACAAAGGATGAATTGAAAACAATGTGGTATATATATACACAATGGCATGCTATTCAGCCATAAAAAAGAATTTAAAATACCCAGGAATAAAATTACTCAATGAGGCAAAAGATTTGTACAAGCAAAACTATAAAATACTGATCAAATAAATTCAAAAAGGCAAATAATTCATCAATATTGTGAACTCTAACCCATATGTCCTAAAATCCAATTATATATAGATCTTATTTTTGAATTAAGTAAGTAAATTACCTATTTATACATAATATAAATTAAACATATTTTTGTACAAGGAAAAATAAGAGAAATTAAAGAAGACACAAAAAAGTGGAAAGACATCCTATGCTCATGGATTGGAAGATTCAATATCATCTAAATGACCCTACTATCCAAAGTGATGTACAGATTCAATGCAATCCCCAACAAATTACCAATGGCATACTTCACAGGAAAAAAAAAATTCAAAAATCTATATGGAACAAGAGACGCTGAATAGCCAAAGCACTTTTGAGCAAAAAGAACAAAGTAGGTGGCATCACACTTCCTGACTTCAAAATATACTATAAAGCTACAGTAATCAAAACATCATGTTACTGGCACAAAAACAGACACATAGACCAATGGAACAGAATAGAAAATTCAGAAATAAATCCGAATACCTACAGCCAACATATTTTCTTTTCTTTTTTAATTTACACATTGCAACTGTACATACTTATGGGGTACAATCTGATATCAACTAATTTTAGACAAAGGAGTCAAGAACCTACAGTCTCTTCAATAAATGCTGCTAGGAAATTGGACAGTAATATGCAGAAAAGGAAGTTAGACCCCTATGTATTACCACATACCAAAATCAACTCAAATTGGATTAAAGACATATGTGTAAGACCCGAAACTGTAAAACTTTCAGAACAAAACACAGGGGAAATACTTCAGGACATAGGACTGGACAAAGATTTTGTAAATAAGATTTCTAAAGCACAGGCAACTAAAGCAAAAACAGAAAATTTGGATTATATCAAACTGAAGAGCTTCCACACAGCAAAGAAAGCAATCAACAGAGTGAAAAGACAACCTGAAAAATGGGAGAAAATATTTGAAAACTACACATCAGACAAAGGATTAATATCCAGAATATGCAAAGAAGTCAATAGCAAGAAAAAAAATCCAACTGAAAAATAGGCAAATCACCCCAGGTGTGCTCTCTTGCCTGTTTCTAGATGAAGGGGGCTTCCCTCGACTCCTGTCTTATGATACCAGGCATGCTCTCTTGCCAGCATCTGGACAGAGGGAGCTACCCTTGGCTCCTGCATTAGGACTCCATGCCTGGAAGCAGGTAAGAGAGCATGGCTGGGGTACTAAGGCAAGAGCTGAGGGCAGCATCCCCAACCAAAAGCAGGAACAGAGCACATGGAAAACACCACTTCTGCATGGGTGGCCCACCACAGCCACCACTACAGCCACAGCTGCCACAAAAGCAGCAGATGCTACAGCTACTGTGCAGGCAGCCCACCACATACTTGACTACATTAACACAAGGAGAATCACCAGCAGAAACTAGAAAAAGAAGAGGACTTCTCTCTTCTCAAAGCCCACTCCAGAGAAATAGAAGAAGCAACTGCTCTACGAGATGGCCAGACATCAACATAGAGACACTGGAAATATGAAAACCCAAGAAAATATGACACCACCAAAAAAATACAGTAATTGTCAAATACCAGACACTATAGAGCAGGAAACCCTTGAAATGACTAAAAAGGAATTCTAAGCAACATTCTTTAGGAAACTTAATGAGATATGAGAAGACTCAGTTAGACAACATAATGAAATGAGAAAAAAAATCCAAGATATGAAGGAGGAAATTTACAAAGAGATCAATACCTTGTTAAGAATGTAGTAGAACTCATGGAACTGAAGGATTCACTCAACAAAATAAAAAACAACACCAATAGCCTAAGTGGCAGGCTAGACCAAGCAGAAGAAAGAATTTCTAATCTTGAAGACAGGCATTTTGAAATAACCAAAGTGGACAAGAAAAAGGAAAAAAGAATTTAAAAAAAGAAGAAAATTGAAAGAGCTAGCAGACAACCTTAAGTGTACAAATATTTGAATCACGGCTGTTCCAGAAGGGGAGGATAAAGAAAAAGTCATGGAAAACCTATTTAATGAAATAGTAATGGAAAACATCCCAGGTATATGGTGAGACACTGATCTTCAGATCCAGGATGCTCAAAGATCCCCAAACAGATTCAACCCCCAAATTTCCTCTCCTGATCAAATTATAGTCAAAATGACAAAGCTCACAGAAGAAGAAAAAAATCCTCAAAGCAGCAAGAGAAAAGTGGCAAGTCATCTATAAGGGAGCCTCATCAGACTAATGGCAGTCTTCTCAACAGAAACTCTACATGCCAGAAGAAAATGGGATGATATATTCAAAATACTAAAAGAAAAAAAACCCCTGCCAGCCATGAATTATATACCCAGCAAGGCTATCCTTAAGAAATGAGGGGAAAATACTGTATTTTCCAGAGAAACAAAAACTGTGGGAGTTCACCACAAGGTCACCAGCCCTGCAAGAAATTCTCAAGGGTGTACTGCATCTGGAATCTGAAAAATGATAATCACTACCAAAAATACACAAGAAAGAACAAAACCCACTAGTAGAACAAAAATGAAAATGAGAAAGAGAAACTAAATTTTACCACCACAAAAAAAGATGTAATGACAGTGTAATAATGCCCCTGCTTTCTTTCCGGTTTTAGTAATTTCAATCTTCTCTCGTTTTTTATTGGTCAGTCTAGATAAAGGTTTGCATATTTTGTTATCTTTTTAAAGAATAAGCTTTTGGTTTTGTTGATTTTCTGTATTGTTTTTTAATTCCCTATTTCATATATTTCTGTTGTAGTCTTTAGTATTTCCTAATTATATTTGCTTTTGGTTTAGTTTGCTTTTCTTTTTCTATTTTTTCAAGGTAGAAGTTTACATTACTGACTTGGTATTTTCTTATTTTTAATATAGGTGTTTACAAGTATAAATTTTCCTCTAAGCACTGCATGAGCCCTGCATCCTATAAATTTTGATATGTTGCACTTTGTTTTTTTATCTGAAAGTATTCTAATTTCTTTGCGATATTGCTTTTTACCCATTGTTTATTTACCAGAGTGTTGTTTAATTTCCACACATATGTGAATTTTCTAAATCTCCTTCTGTTATTTTTGTCAGAGAACATATTTTCTATAATTTTAGTCTTTTTAAGTGTATAAAGACTTGTTTTGTGGCCAAAAACCAAACAAACCAAATAGGCAAATGAGCTGAATAGACATTTTGCAAAAGAAAACATACAAATGGCCAACAGGTGCATGAAAAAATGTTCCACATCACTAATCATCAGAGAAATTCAAATAAAAACCACAATGAGATATCTCACCCCAGTTAGAATGGTTAGGATCAAAGAGATGGAAAATAAATGCTGGCAAGGATGTGGAGAAAGGGGAACAATTCTATGCTGTTGCTGTTGTTGGAACTGTAAATTAGTACAGCCATTGCGGAAAACAGTACGGAAGTTTCTCAACAAACTACAGATAGAACTACCATATGATCTAGCTATCCTGCTATTGGATATATATCCAAAGGAATGGAAATCATCATGTTGAAGGGATACCTGCACTCCCACGTTTATTGTGGCTCTATTCACAATAGCCAAGATTTGGAACCAACTGTCCATCAGTGGATGACTGGATAAAGAAAATGTGGTCTACATACACAATGAAATACTATTCGGCCATCCAAAAGAATGAAATTTTCCCATTTGCAGCAACATGGATGAACTTGGGGATAATTGTGTGAAGTGAAATAAGCTAGGCACAGAAAGAGAAATGCCACATGTTCCCACTCATATGTGGAAGCCAAGAAGGTTGAGCTCATAGAACTAGAGAGTAGAATACCGGTTGCTATATACTGGTAAGGAGAGGGAGCCAAGGGGCTGGGGAGAGGGTGGTCAATAATACAAAATTGTAGAGAGATAGAAAGAATAAGATTTGATGTGCTATAGCAGTATAGGGAGACTACAGCCAGCAACAAATTACTGTATAACTTCAAGTAGCTATTTGAGAGGATATTTAATGTTCCCAACACAGAGAGGTGACAAATGTTTGAGTTGATGGATATGTTAAACACCCTGATATGATCATTGCATACAATATAAATGTACCCAAATATCATATTGTCCTCCATAAATATTACAATTATCAGTCAGCTAAGATAAAATAAATTTTGAAAAAGAAATGCATTCTTATCATGCATGTACCACTTAGTACATTTTATAAATACATCTGAAAAACTGACAATATTTTAAATATATCGCTGTGGTGCAGGAATCTCACTGGCAGCTTTATGCAAGGTAGACATACTTTATTCTTCAGATGTGAGCTTCACAGACATACTTTATTCTCAGACATGAGCTCTGCCATTCTCCACTGACCCTCCATGCTCTGCCTACCTTCCATGCTCTGTCGACCAGTAGTTCAGAGCAGTTACCTTTATATTTTTAATACACAATAGTGGCCACAAACCAAGCATCATATAATTACAACAATCATGCTGAATCAGTAAATGGGCACACATGCACAGTTACAGTAATTTTATAACTTGTTTCTAGTGAGTGTGCTGATTCTTGCCCATTTGTAACAGATGTGAGGCGACTGAGACTGACTAAACTTTTCTACTTTTCTTAAAATTGCCTTTCGAATTTTCGGGAAAGTAAGTTACCAAAACAAATAATTCTGAACAGTACAAACCAGCTTATCATATTTTTCTTGTTACAGTCTCATCCTCCTCCTTGGAAGAAATGCCACGTAATAAAATATATAAAATAAAAATATTACCTTGAATAAACTGGCTCAGACCCCTTGTCAGTGGGGGGAAAAACTTGTACCCTATAAATATATACAATTACAATGTCTCAATTAAAATAAATAAGTTAATTTATAAAAAAGAAATAAACTATTGATACACACAATGACCTAGATGAATCTCCAGGGAACTATGCAGAGGGATAGAAGTCAATCCTAATTGGTTACAATACTGTGTGCTTCGTTTTATATAACATTCTTGAAATAACAGAATTATAGAAATGGAGAAGAGATTAGTGATTGCTGTTGGTTAAAGAGGGGATCAGATAGGGGTTTAGATACAAAAGGATGACATGAGAGATCCTTGTGATGATGAAAATGTTCTGTATTGGCTACAGCATTATGACATTGCACTATAATTTGGAAGATGTTACCATTGGGGGAAACTGGGTATAGGGCACTTAGAATCTCTCTGTAACATTTATTACAACTACATGTAAATCTACAATGACATCAAAATAAAAAAGTTAGTTAAAATAATATAGAAAAATAACGTGATCTTTGGTGGGAAATATGTGTTCAAAAGTCTATCATTTTTTATTAGTTTACCCATTTTGTTACCACTTATTACCTTAACCACGTTTGCGGTTACTGAGACATGTTTGTTTTTATACTAGTTAATATTTATAAAAAGGGTAGTAGAGATAACTTTTTTTTTCATAGTTGTGAATGTGCGCATCTGCATCCATGACTAAAGTTCATATTTCTATTATGAGTAAATGTTTATTGGTATGGGTATGTATTTTCATATGCCTCTATAGTTGTGTTTATCTATGTGGGTGATAGTGGGTTGGGTGCTTTGTACATTTGTGTGAGAGGACATAGACTCTGTCAAGAGTTGTCAAACAAAATTCTGATGGTTCTATTCAGTCATTCACTAATTAAATCAACACTCTGAGCACCTAGTCTGTTCTAGGCTCTGGTAGTATAGAGAAGAATAATATAGGGTCCTTGCTTTAAGGGATTTCTACTCTTTGGGGTGCAGCACAGTGTGCTGAGTGCCATGATAGGGCAAAATGTGGTGTGAGTGCCATGATAGGGCAAAGGCAGCATATATAATCAGATTGGGTATGGCAGTGTTCAGAGAAAGCTTCCTAAAAGGTATGATGACTGACTTGAGTCTTGAAATTTGAATGATTGTGAATGTTTCAGAGGTACAACAAGAAGGGGACTGGAAGTGGATACCAGCAAGGGGTCTTCAAGGTGTGAGGGGTGTGCAAGCACCTCTGAGAGTGTACAAGGTGATACATTGGGGTGAGGAATTTTAAAAAAAAATTCTATCCTTCAATTTATTTCTTTGTATAGAATGTGCATTTTATATTAGTCTAGTGGCATACAATCTTAATATTTGTATTAGCACAATAGAATATAGTCTCTAAATAGATAAATAACAATATATTAGACAGCATGCTAATTATTTTAAATATGTTGAGATTCGGAGACCACTGTTTTAGGAAATTGCAAGTAGTTTGGTATAGTTGTAGAAAAGGAAGTGTCTGTGAAAAAGTGGCAGGAGATAAATCCAAGAGAGCCAGCAATTACCATGCCTTTACAGATTCTATGGTAGAATCTATCTGCACAGTAGAAAAACTCTCTGCAAAAAAAGAAATTACAAAAAGAGAGATAATATAGGTAAATTTGTAATTGACAAACAGTTGAGAAAAGACACTAAAAATATCAGTGAGTGTATTTACAAAAGGAAAGTTTGGTAGACTTGTTTACATAAACATTTTAAATGTCTATATTTAAACATAACTTTTAATGATTTATAAAGTAAACGACTTGACTGGAGAAATATTATGAACATATAAGGAATATACAGACAAGGTTAATACCCTTACTATATTAAGAACTTAAAAATTAGTTTTTTAAAAAGATAAAAACTCAACAAAAAAGTGGGTGGTAGACATGAACAGGCAATTTACAATAAAAGAGACACATATGGCCCATAATTATATAAGAAGGTGTTCATTATTACTCTAAATCAAATAAGCATAAGTTTAAACAACATTGAAAATTAATTTTTCACCTATAAAATTTGTAAAGAAGATAACACCCAGTTTCATGAGAGTATGAAAGACAGACAAAATACCTATAGTATAAATGCCATAAATTATTTTGCTAGTAAAAATAAAATTTAAGTGTAGTGAAAGATATTGAAAGCGGATATATTGAAGGCAGCGTAACATGAGTCAGGAAACTAGTACATAATTTAGGTAGTAGTAGTGGGAACGGAGAATAGAAAACAAGCTGCAGACACACTGAGGACCTACGATCTATTGTGTTAACTGAAGTTTGGGAAGGAGTCAAGGATAACTCCTGAGTCACCACCTTTGATTGCTAAATGGATAGTGAAGTTGCATAAATCCTCCCTGACTTTAATAGGGAGATTACACACATGCACCCACACCCACGCTCCCCCACACAATCACACAGTATTTCTTTCTTTTCCTTTTTTCCCCTCTTTGGGACAAAAGGCAAATTCTCCCATCTCTTTTCCTTTTACTCAGACTGTGTCCATTTTTTTGCCCAATACAAATGAATATAAAGCACTATAATGTGTTAGGAAGCACTGTCAGAGCTTAACATACATATCATATCAGATTTAATCTTCATAGAATCATGAGGTAGCTGTTATCCTACTTTACAGATGAAGAAACACATGCAGAAGAATTAAGTGATTTGCACAAGGACCAAAACATAATGAGTGGTGAATCTAGGATTTGAATTGACGTCTGTCCGATCAGTGCCTGTAGGGAAAATATAGGAAAATGGTCAGGGCCCCTCAGATGTACAGAATCTTGCCAAGCATTTGATGTAAATGTGTACATGCACCCAGGTGTTCCTTGGCTATTGTCTAATGTAATTGCGTATGTGCACCCAGGTGTCCTGGGTTATGGACTTAAGTATAAAGGACAAGTGGCTCTGATCCAGGGGGCCCCTGCCCCCGGGATGCCCCCAGGGGGGGCATGGGGAGGCCGCTACTGCTGCTGGAGGCTGTTGCTGCAAACCGTTGCTGCCAGTGCCCCCAGGATATCCCAAGAAGACTGCCACCGCTGCTGCCACCGGATCTGCTGTAAGCTGCTGCCATTGCTGAGGAAGCTCAGGACTAAGCTCGTGTCATCTGCCAACTGCTCCCGGGATCTTTCCCAATTACCTTGCGTGGACCTGTGTGTGATGAGTCTGGTGACCCAGCCAGGCATGTGAGGGGTCTGGTGACCCAGTCTGTACAATGGGTTTGAAGGGTCTGAGCCCTAGCCCTGACAATACAAATGGAAGCTTAGTATAACTAAAATAATGAAACATTTTGGCTTTAGTTATGAATTGCCTAACTCTACAATTGGTGTAGTCACGTACCTTTACAGTGCCCAACCAGTGGGCATTCTTTGTACCATACACTAACATATTGGTAATTTACAATCTAGATAAAGTAACTAAAGTTAGGAAAAGGAAAGGATTTCACTTTGACAAAGAATCTCTAATAAGTTTCACTCAGCTACAGATTTTGCTCAAAACTATAATGATGCCTAGATTATGACAACCTACTTTATCATTTGCGTTTACTGTATCTATCAGATGTGCCTATCATGATTAACCTGCATTCTACCTCGTGACTCCCAATTAGGCTAGAAGTGCTGTGATGACACCTTCAGTATCCACACCTGTTTTGCAGTTGAAAACACAGTGCCTAGGATGATATTTCCATTTTACCTCCCAAAGGCCTTACGTGCCAAGCTTGAGTCTTTTCTTCAACACTTATTATTTCAAAAACTCATACCTGCAACCTACAAACTTGTATTGACTGCATCCCAAGCCCATGTTGAGTTCCAGCACTACAAAAAGGAATTAGAATAACCCTGTTCTTCAAGAAATTCACATCTTGATGGAGAGTAGACACAGAAAACTAACACATAAATAGAGGGTAAGTGCTATGATATTGTAAACCAATGACATGTAGGTTACCAAAAAAAGGGGCATCAAACCCAGTTGGGAGTTCAGGGAAGACCACTTGGAGGAGGTGGTACTTGTCCTGAGCCAGATAAAGAAGTTGGGAAAGCACGTGTAAAAATGTGGTGGGGAGAGATACCTTTCAGATAGTTCAGTTTGGCAGGAGAATGCATGTGAGGTATGGAAAGGGCTAGGGATGAGGTACAGAGTTTTTCAGATACCAATTATGAGGCCTTTGAATGCCAGAAAAAGTAGATCGGACTTGAACCTGAGAAAAATGGAGAGTCACTGCAGAGTCATTGGCAGGGAAGTAACATGGTCAGATTTGTGTATTTAAAAAGACCACCTGGGCCGAGCCTGTGGCGCACTCGGAAGAGTGTGGCGCTGGTCCGGCAGCGACGCTCCCGCCGCGGGTTCGGATCCTATATAGGAATGGCCGGTGCCCTCACTGGCTGAGTACCGGTCACGAAAAAGACAAAAAAGAAAAAAAAAAAAAAAAGAAAAAGAAAAAAAAAGGCCACCTTATAAATAAAGTCAAGGTAATCAGCTAGTTTATTTGTAGACGTTCATGTAAGTGTCAGTGAGACGTGAATGAGGCAGAGTTGAGAGGGAAAGGCATTGGTTAGACTTGGTGATTATTCATTAGGATGAAAGAGAAAGAATCTGAGATGATTATCAGATTTTTGGCATGATTGAGTGGGTGGATGAAAACGCCACTTGTGAACCTGGAGGAGCAGCAGGTTTGGAGAAAAAATGATGAGGTTTAGACATTTTGAATTTGAAGGATCTCTGATGAATTTGAAGGATTTGAAGGATATGGAGTTGTCAAAAAGACATTGGATTTCAAGTGTCCAGAAATTAGGAGGGAGATATGGGCTGGAGATTTAAAATTCATCAGTAATACCTGTCTGTGATCTGATAAAGAATAAATAATGTGGATATGGATAGTATATATATGCTTGTCATTTAGTTGTTTGTTGAGCATACTCAATATTTACATACAAAGGTATGCTTACAACACTTTTTTCACAGGTAAAACTGAAATAAATTATAACTACCACTTATACTATTTACCATGAGTTGTGCTAAGTATTTTGATTTATTGTCTAGTGCTTACCATAACTCTTTGACGTAGGAGTAACTTTCCCCATTTTTCATATGAGCAAACTGAGTATGAGATACAGTGTAAATTGGACAAGGCCATACAGTGGCAGAGCTGGGGAACTCCAAAGCCAGTCCCTTCTTTTATGTCGCTTCCTTTGTTGGGTTACACAGGCACTAACAGCGGGTTCCATTGCACACAGGCAGCTTCTGGGAAGGATTCAGCTCCGCCCCTTGTCTGGCCAGGAGCCCAGCAGGTGATGGCAAACAAGCTCCTGTGGAATTGTGGGTAGATACCGGTCTTGTAAACTAAGGCACTCCTAAGTCATCTCCTTGCTTAGTCTTTTCTCGTCCTTTGCCCAGGGTGCGCGCAACCCTGAAGCACTAGGACCCTGCGGAATCCAGGAAGCTATGGCACTTCTGTTTACACCCGGCCTCCGGTTGCTGCTCTTGCGGGCGGTAGGCTTTCTCATCGGCCTAATAGGACGAGCGGCTAGAGCTTTAGGAGGCCCAAAGTTTGGCTCCAGGACCACCCGGCCGGTGACCGAACCATTGCTCCTGCTTTCCGGGGTGCAGCTGGCCAAACTGATCCGACAAAGAAAGGTGAGGGTGCAACGCGGACTGATTCAGAAAAGGGTGGAGCGACAGGTTTTTTGTGGGCGACTCCAAGAAGCTTGTACTGGTGGTGGTGGTTGTGGTTAAATGATTGAGTTTGGTTGAAATCTATTTCCTTTCCATCCTCTGCTAGGGCGACATAGGAGAGGCATTCATTGGGGATGAAAGAAGACTTCTGGGAGTTGTAGTGTGCTTATTTATATACAGAGCATTTGCTGTGGCCATTGGTTGGACTATTTTGGCACCCTTCAAAGTCCCTCCTGTCTGTTTGTGCTGTTTGTGCGTAATAATTGTGCGCGGGTAAATCAAGCGCAGTTTTTAAACTGATTCCCAGCGATGGAAAGTCTCTCTTTCTCTCTCCCTCTGTCACCGGCCCCCAAATCTAGATCTACCTGCTGCTTTCCGTCCAAGGGATTTTTATTTATTTATTTATTTAAAAGAAAAGTAGTTTATGGTCTAGAAAAATAATAGCTGTGGTTGCCATATATTTAGTGCATAGTACATGTGAAATACCGTGCTGGGTACTTAAACATATTCTGTCTCACTGATGCAGTTATATAGGTAATATCCCCATTTTACACATGAGGAAACTTAGGTAAGATGATTTGCACAAATACACAAAAATTGTTGGAAAGAATTCAAAGATTTAAGCGGCTGAAACAATTGTTCTGTCTAGAGTGGTGCAGGCAGGAATATCCATCTCTTTGTCATATGAATGGTTGGTTTCCTAGACATCTTGGCCTATAATCTGGTATTCTTTCTTTATTCCTCTCTTGTTTTTTATCTCTCTGTTGTTTCATCTGTTTTTCCTCATTGTTTTATTTCCAGAATCTAGAATACTACTTGGCATTGCAGTAAATACTTTCTGAGTATCTGAGTATGCCTTCCTGAATGCATGAATGAATAATGCTTTTTTTCACACTCCTGGTTACCTTTCAGTGACTTGGCCTGCCTTTTTCCTGTACCCTCTCCCCATCCTCACTTCCTATGCATGTTTCTGCTAATAGGGAGAAAGTGGGATGTAATGGAAAGATAATAGATTTCAAATTTTGGCCTTTCTCTTCATAGCTGTGTGACGCTAGGGAAGGATTGCCATGGCAATCGCAGATAATGCATATCAAGCACCTGGCACATATTAGGCTGTGTAGTACAGTGATTAGAAGGATGTACTCTGGTTCAGAAATCCTAGCTTTCGTACTATTTAGCTGTGTGATCTTGAAAACATTGCTTAATCTTTTGTGCCTCTGCTATCCTGTGAGAAAAATGAACTTCGTAATAGAATCTACCTTATAGAGTTGTTGTGAGGATTAAATGAGTTCATATGTGTAAAGTGTGTAAAACACTACCTGGCATAATAGTCCTATATAAGTCTTAGCTGTTAGTACTATCATCAGGTTTTTGGTAATGATAGCCGTTGTTAACATGTTCATGTTTGCCTGTGAAAGATTATCTAAATATAGTTTGCATAAAAGTGTTTTGAAGGGGAGAAGTGCAGAGGATACAAAGTCTTATTTAGACTGATTTTTCTTTAGTTTCTCCAAGGTTCTTCTGCCTCCCACAATTGATATATATAACCTCTGCCATTAATTTTAATTATGTATTGTTTTATACTTCCTTTCTCTAGAGCAGTGCTTTTCAACTGGGGGCAGTTTTGGCACCCAGGGGACATGTGACAATGTCTTAGGACATTTTTGGTTGTAACAATTGGGTAAAAGTGCTACTTGGATCTAGTGGGTAGAGGCCAGGGAACCTGCTACACGTACTACAATGCACAGAACAGCCCTCTCCATAACAAAGAATTATCTGGTTTAAAATGTCAGTAGTGTCAAGGTTGAGAAATCCTGCTCTAGATAGAGCACTGAGTATTTGAGAAATCTGTTTTTTTCCAGTCTCATTGCTAAGGCCTAGAAGGAAGCCATTGAAAAATAAAATTGTGATTTGAGCTATTCCTTAGGTAAGACTGAGTCAGTCCCAGTTTAATTTTTGGTCAAGTCTAGGGCTCTAGATAGAATAATCACTGCTACCATTTATAGAGTGTCTACTGTATACTAGGAACTTCGCATATTTTTTCTCCAGTTCTCCTATTAAATGCAAGAAATTACTCGAAGATCAAGATGGAAGAGTAACTATAAGGGAATTGATACTATTGCCTATTTAAAGAATATTAACTCCAATAGGCTCTATGTATGTACTCAGTTCAGTGTTAGCCAAATGCATTTGGATGGATCTTTTGGTGGGTAAACCCTGTACACCAGGTGAAGGCAAATTCTGAAGTACTGATATCTTCAGTTTGCCTTAAGACTTTCTTCAGAAAAGTCAGATATTTTCCTGTCTCATTTCCCCCAACTTGCTATTAGGATAGCACCTGTGTTCCTTAGTCTTTATCGTATTGCTGCAGACCTGAAAAGGCATTTGTTACTAGTTTTCCTTAGTCACCGTTTTCCTTATCCCTCTGAAGGTGAAAGATTTGCATTTTATCTTCCTCATAAGGGTCAGGACTTGGGTAAGTGACTTACCCTCTATGAACAGCATGTGCTTCCTTACATGTAAAATGGGATAAAATAGTACCTACTTCATAAAGTTGTCAAAGTACTTAAATGGGATAGTACCTATATAACAGCACATACTAAATAAAAATTAACTAATATCATACGCTTTAGTCTTATCTTTCAGTAGGAAACAAGAAAATACAATCACGGATGCTAGTTTTTACTGGTGGATTTTTGTTGCATCTCTTGGCACTTGCCACCTTCCCTTGGTTTTATCAAACCCACTCTCATGAACAGTATTCACACAGATGCCTACAAATACACATGCATGCACACACACACTTATAACTTAATTTTTTTTTTAATTTCCATTTTATTTTTATTTTTTTTAAATTTTATTTTCTCGATCTACATTGTGGCTGATTATTGTTGCCCCTCACCAAAACCTCCCTCCCACCTCCCTCCCCCCCTCCCCCCACCGATGTCCCCTCTGTTTGCTTGTCGTGTCAACTTCTAGTAATTGTGGTTGTTATATCTTCTTCCTCCTCGTTTCATTTTGTGTGTGTGTGTGTGTGTGTGTGTGTGTGTGTGTGTGTGTGAATTTATATATTAATTTTTAGCTCCCACCCATAAGTGAGAACATGTGGTCTTTCTCTTTCTGTGCCTGACTTGTTTCACTTAATATAATTCTCTCAAGGTCCATCCATGTTGTTGCAAATGGCACTATTTCATTCGTTTCTATAGCTGAGTAGCATTCCATTGTGTAGATGTACCACATTTTCCGTATCCACTCATCTGATGATGGGCATTTGGGCTGGTTCCAACTCTTGGCTATTGTAAAGAGTGCTGCGATGAACGTTGGGGAACAGGTATACCTTCGACTTGATGATTTCCATTCCTCTGGGTATATTCCCAACAGTGGGATGGCTGGGTCGTATGGTAGATCTATCTGCAATTGTTTGAGGAACCTCCATACCATTTTCCATAGAGGCTGCATCATTTTGCAGTCCCACCAACAATGTATGAGAGTTCCTTTTTCTCTGCAGCCTCGCCAGCATTTATCGTTCATAGTCTTTTGGATTTTAGCCATCCTAACTGGGGTTAGATGGTATCTCAGTGTGGTTTTGATTTGCATTTCCCGGATGCTGAGTGATGTTGAGCATTTTTTCATATGTCTGTTGGCCATTTGTATATCTTCCTTAGAGAAATGCCTACTTAGTTCTTTTGCCCATTTTTTAATTGGGTTGCTTGTTTTCTTCTTGTAAAGTTGTTTGAGTTCCTTATATATTCTGGATATTAATCCTTTGTCAGATGTATATTTTGCAAATATTTTCTCCCACTCTGTTGGTTGTCTTTTAACTCTGTTAATTGTTTCTTCTGCTGTGCAGAAGCTTTTTAGTTTGATATAATCCCATTTGTTTATTTTTCCTTTGGTTGCCTGTGCTTTTGGGGTCGTATTCATGAAGTCTGTGCCCAGTCCTATTTCCTGAAGTGTTTCTCCTATGTTTTCTTTAAGAAGTTTTATTGTTTCAGGGTGTATATTTAAATCCTTACTCCATTTTGAGTTGATTTTAGTATACGGTGAGAGGTATGGATCTAGTTTCATTCTCCTGCATATGGATATCCAGTTATCCCAGCACCATTTGCTGAAGAGGCAGTCCCTTCCCCAGTGAATAGGCTTGGTGCCTTTGTCAAAGATCAGCTGGCAGTAAGTGTGTGGGTTGATTTCTGGATTCTCTATTCTATTCCATTGGTCAGTGTGTCTGTTTTTATGCCAGTACCATACTGTTTTGGTTATTATAGCTTTGTAGTATAGCTTAAAGTCAGGTAGTGTTATGCCTCCAGCTTTATTTTTTTTGCTCAGCATTGCTTTGGCTATGCGTGGTCTTTTATTGTTCCATTTAAATGTCTGGATAGTTTTTTCCATTTCTGAGAAAAATATCTTTGGAATTTTGATGGGGATTGCATTGAATTTGTATATCACTTTGGGTAGTATGGACATTTTCACTATGTTGATTCTTCCAATCCAAGAGCATGGGATATCTTTCCATCTTCTTGTATCCTCTCTAATTTCTCTCAGCAGGGGTTTGTAGTCCTCATTATAGAGATTTTTCACCTCCTTGGTTAACTCAATTCCTAAGTATTTTATTTTTTTGGTGGCTATTGTAAATGGGCAGGCTTTCTTGATTTCTCTTTCTGCATGTTCACTATTGGAGAAAAGAAATGCTACTGATTTTTGTGTGTTGATTTTGTATCCTGCTACTGTGCTGAAATCATTTATCAATTCCAAGAGTTTTTTTGTAGAGGTTTTAGGCTGTTCGATATATAGGATCATGTCTTCTGCAAACAGGGACAGTTTGACTTCATCTTTTCCAATCTGGATGCCCTTTATTTCCTTCTCTTCTCTGATTGCTCTGGCTAGTACTTCCAACACTATGTTGAATAGGAGTGTGAGAGTGGGCATCCTTGTCTAGTTCCTGTTCTTAAAGGAAAAGCTTTCATCTTTTCCCCATTCAGGATGATATTGGCAGTGGGTTTGGCATATATGGCTTTAATTATGTTGAGATACTTTCCCTCTATACCTAACTTATAGAGGGTCTTTGTCATGAATGAGTGCTGAACTTTATCAAATGCTTTTTCAGCATCAATAGAGATGATCATATGGTCCTTGTGTTTGAGTTTATTAATATGGTGTATCACATTTATTGATTTGTGTATGTTGAACCAACCTTGCATCCCTGGGATGAATCCCACTTGATCGTGATGAATAATTTTACGTATGTGTTGCTGTATTCTGTTTGCTAGTATTTTAGTGAGGATTTTTGCATCTATATTCATCAAGGATATCGGCCTGTAGTTTTCTTTTTTGGTTATATCTTTACCTGGTTTTGGTATCAGGATGATGTTTGCTTCATAGAATGAGTTTGGGAGATTTGCGTCCATTTCAATCTTTTGGAATAGTTTGTAAAGAATCGGTGTCAATTCCTCTTTGAATGTTTGGTAAAATTCTGCTGTGAATCCATCTGGTTCTGGGCTTTCCTTTGTTGGGAGCCTTCTGATAACAGCTTCAATCTCCTTTATTGTTATTGGTCTGTTCAAATTTTCTACGTCTTCACGGTTTAGTTTTGGGAGCTGTGTGTGTCCAGAAATTTATCCATTTCCTCCACATTTTCAAATTTGTTGGCGTATAGTTGTTTATAGTAGTCTCGAATGATTCCTTGTATTTCAGATGAATCAGTTGTAATATCGCCTTTTTCATTTCTAATTTTTGTTATTTTAGTCTTCTCTCTTGTTTTTTTTGTTAGCCATGCTAATGGTTTGTCAATTTTATTTATCTTTTCTAAAAACCAACTTTTTGATTCGTTGATCTTTTGAATTGTTTTTTGGTTTTCAATTTCATTCAGTTCTGCTCTGATATTAATGATTTCTTTTCGTCTGCTAACTTTAGGTTTGGATTGTTCTTGTTTTTCTAGTTCTTTAAGGTGAAGTGTTAGGTTGTTCACTTGCCATCTTTCTATTCTTCTGAAGTGAGCGTTTAATGCAATAAATTTCCCCCTCAATACTGCTTTTGCAGTATCCCACAGGTTTTGGTATGATGTATCATTGTTTTCATTAGTTTCAATAAATTTTTTGATTTCCTGCTTGATTTCTTCTTGGACCCATGTGTCATTAAGTAGAATGCTGTTTAATTTCCATGTGTTTCTATAGTTTCCAGAGTTTCGTTTGTTATTAATTTCTAGTTTTAATCCATTGTGGTCTGAGAAGATACATGGGATAATTCCAATTTTTTTGAATTTATTGAGACTTGATTTGTGACCTAATATGTGATCTATCCTGGAGAATGATCCATGTGCTGATGAGAAGAATGAATATTCTGAGGTCGTTGGGTGGAATGTTCTGTAGATATCTGCCAATTCCAATTGGTCTAGAGTCTTGTTTAGATCTTGTGTTTCTCTACTGATTCTTTGCCTAGATGATCTGTCTAATATTGACAGTGGGGCATTCAGGTCCCCGGCTATTATGGTATTAGTGTCTATTTCCTTCTTTAGGTCTAATAGAGTTTGTTTTATAAATCTGGCTGCTCCAACATTGGGTGCATACATATTTATGATTGTTATGTCTTCTTGATGGATCAGTCCTTTTATCATTAAGTAGTGTCCCTCATTGTCTCTTTTTATGGTTTTTAGTTTAAAGTCTATTTTGTCAGATACAAGAATAGCTACTCCAGCTCGTTTTTCTTTTCTGTTTGCATGGTAAATCTTTTTCCATCCTTTCACTCTTAGTCTGTGTGAATCTTTATGGGTGAGGTGGGTCTCTTGTAGGCAGCATATAGTTGGGTCCTGCTTTTTGATCCAGTCAGCCAGTCTGTGTCTTTTAATTGGGGAATTTAAGCCTTTTACATTAAGAGTTGTTATTGAAAGGTGTTGATTTATTCCTAGCATTTTATTGGTTGTTTGGTTGTCTTAGGTGTCTTTTGTTCCTTGCTTTCTGATTTACTGTTTGGTTTCTGTGTTTGTTGGTTCATTAGGTTGTAGACAGTGTTTTTGTTAGCTTGTTTTCTCTTCATGAATGCCATTTTTATTATACTAGCGGGTTTAGATTTTTCTTGGGTTTTTATGGCAGTGGTAGTTATTTTTCAGGAACCAACCCCAGTACTCCCTTGAGGATTTCTTGTAGGGGTGGTCGTGTGGTAGTGAACTCCCGCAGTTTTTGTTTGTCTGAGAAATATACTATTTGCCCCTCATTTCGGAAGGATAGCCTTGCAGGGTAGAGTATTCTTGGCTGGCAATCTTTGTCTTTTAGTATTTTGAAAATATCATCCCATACCTTTCTAGCTTTTAGGGTTTGTGATGAGAAGTCTGATGTCAACCTGATTGGGGCTCCCTTATATGACGCTTATTTGACGCTTCTCTCTTGCAGCTTTTAAGATTCTCTCTTTGTCTCTCAGTTTTGCCAATTTGACTATGACATGTCTTGGAGAAGGTCTTTTTGGGTTGAATACATTTGGAGATCGTTGAGCTTCCTGGATCTGAAGATCTGTGATTTTTCCTATACCTGGGAAGTTTTCTGCCACTATTTTGTTGAATATGTTTTCAATGGAATCTCCATTTTCCTCCCCTTCTGGAATACCCATGACTTGGATATTTGAGCGCTTAAGGTTGTCTGATATCTCTCTCAGATTTTCTTCAATATCCTTGATTCTTTTTTCTTTCTTTTTGGGTGCTTGTGTTATTTCAAACAGCCCACCTTCAAGTTCAGAGGTTCTCTCTTCAACTTCGACAAGCCTGCTTGTTTAACTCTCCGTTGTGTTTTTTATTTCGCTGAATAACTTCTTCAGTTCAGCAAGTTCTGCTACAATTTTTTTCAGAACATTGATTTCCTTGTACATTTCCTCTTTCAGATCCTGTATACTTTTCCTCATTTCATCATGATGTCTAGCTGAGTTTTCTTGTATCTCATTCAGTTTCCTTAGAATTATCACTCGAAATTCCTTGTCAGTTATTTCAAGGGCTTCTTGTTCTATAGGATCTAGAGTTTGAGATTTATTAACTTTTGGTGGTGTACTTTCTTGATTTTTTGTATTTCTGGTATCTTTTTTTTGGTGTTTATTCATTGTGGCAGGGGGTTTCACAGTCCACCGGTTTGAGACTAATGACTAACTAGGATGTTGCTGTGGTTGCCAATTTCGTATGGCTCCCTCCGTGACTGCTCAGTTGGCCTCTAGTGCCAAGATATATTTTGAATGAAAAAAAATGCAGAAAAATTTGTATAATATGCTATCATTTGTATGAAAATTAACGACTTTTGTCTGTCTTTTCTGTCTATCTTTCCATCTATCCATCTATCTATCTGTTGTCTAGCTATCTATTATCTGTCTATCATCTGTATATCTATATGTCTCTGGGAAGCACAAAAAATTCAAAACAGTAGTTGACTCTGGGGAGGGAAACTTGGAGGGAATGTTAGAAGACTGGGGTAGAAAGGACTTTTATTGTATGATCTCATTTACTTTTAGATTTTGAAACGTGCACTCATGTTACATATTTATAATACATATAATCAATACTTAATGAAAAAAATTAGAAAAAATAATTTTTACTTTTTAGATAACTAATAAAAATATCACTAGTTTCTCCTTTAGTCTGTTCCTACAAGGGAATATGGTGCAGCTATTATGTAAATAGTTCTGAATTATGTTAAATGGTTAAAAAAAAAAGGCACAGAACAATGAATGTAATATAATTTCTTTTGCATGAGGGAAGGGGAGTGCTAAAGAGAGAAAAGAAAGGAGAAGGGAGAGAGGGTGGGGGGAGGCGGAAAGGAAAACCTTTCACATTTCATTTGTATTATTCTGTAGTGAATGAATTCTCTAATCATGTACACATTCTTCATTTCTCTTATGACAGCAGGGTTCATTTGAAAAAAGCAAGCAGAAATATCCAGGCTCAGCCATGTCACCTTGGTTAAGTCACTTAACCTAAGTGAGCCTCAATGGCTTCATCTGTGAAATGGGGACAATATTATATGTGTTGCTAGGAGGATTTAATAAATAAAAAGAATATTCTTAGTCTGTCCGGTGAGCTCAGTTGGTTAGAGCACAGCTGTGTAACACCGAGGTCAAGTGTCCAGTTCCCTGTACTGGCCAGCTGCCAAAAAAAAAAAAAAATTTCTTGATGGAATAAAAGTTCTCTGTCTATGCGTATTTTAGCATGTTGGCTATATTAGTAAATTATTGGATATATCTTTATTTTTGACTGTGTTATCTGTCAGTTTCTGAGAGAGCTATATTATCTATTACTATACTTGTATTTCTGTTCATGTTCTATTAGTATTCCTAGGAGTTTATGCTTTATGTATTTCCTGATTTTTTATTACAAAAAGTATATGACTGTTATAGCATCCTCATGGGTTGTACCATTCATGTTTTAGTTTTGAAATTCACTTTATTTTCTTTAATGTTAGTGGTACCATTCCTGCTTTCTTATTGTTTGTATAGTATATCTTTACCTAACCTTTTGTTTTCAATCTTCATGGTCTCTTTATTCCAGGTGTTTCTTAAAAACAACATATAGAAGAACTTTGGGGTTTTTATAATAACAAAATTTAATGTTCTTTGCTGTTTGACAGAAGAATTTAGTCCTTCACACTCCGGTGTAATTGATTTAACTCTTTCCATTTGATACAGTGTTTATAATTTATCACAATTGCTTTCTCTTTCCCTTTTCTTATTCTTTTTTGTTCTTTAATTTTTTTAAATTTACTTTTCTCTGTTTGGGGGTTCTACTTTGTTTTGTAATTTTCTAATGCTTGTTGTTTCATGTCTAAGAATTATCATTAAAAGTACAATTACATGTAATTATTAATTAGTAGTCTTACAACACCCCAGAATGTTTTACTTGTATTATACCTCCTCACATGTCTGATTTAAGACCCTTGGCGAAGGGATGCCAAATTTAGCTAATAAAAATACAATGCACCTGGTATAAATTTGAATTTCAGTTAAACAACATAGAGTTTTTAGTATAATTATTCCCATGCAATAATCGGGACATACTAAAAATCACTGGCTATTCATCTGAAATTAAAATTTAACTTGATGTCCTGTATTTTATCTGGAAATCCTACCTTAACGTGCTTTTATGTCTCCACTCCCCCAACTCCTGGATTTTGCAGAGATGATGTATAATGTTAAGTTTTAGGGTATTACTATAAAAATTGTATTTATTACTATACTAGTTATTTACTAGAACAATTTATTTGTTAGTTGAGTATATATACATAATATCTAACTCCAATTTCTGTTTACTTAGAGTGGAGTTTATGCCTTTTATCTGTACTCATTGTTTGGAATATATTCCTGACTTCTTAGCTTCAAAGTAGACATCTTTTACCCCCTCAGCCTCATTTATTTCCTCACGGGGGATTGCACTGAATAATTCACTGAAGATGTCTCTAATAAAAAGTGATTAATGCACATAGGGAGCTTTCAATAAATACTCATTGGTTAGATGAATTGTTCAATGCCCAAATTATTGTATTTTGCAGGTGAAATGTACTGATGTTGTTCAGGCTTATATCAACAGAATCAAGGATGTGAATCCAATGATCAATGGAATTGTCAAGTACAGGTGAGCAGTTTCATGCTCTCGAGGAGTTTTTTCTGATGGTTTTTGTTCTAAGGTGCCATGCTACCTCAGTATATTTCCTGGATTTCTCTTACTCTATGTCCTTTCTTTGATTTCTCACTGGGACCTGCCCTGACTTCTAATTCATAACTTTCTGCCCTTTGTTGAGCTTTTATGTTATGTGTCTCCCCCTCACCCCGGTGACTGTAAGATCCTTGATGGCAAAGACTAAATTTCATTGGTTTTGCATATCAAACATCCAGAACAAGGCCTGAAACTTGATAGGCATCATTAAATGCTTATTGGGTTAATCAATATTTGGTAGTGACTCCAACAGGAGAACTGCCCCCCGCACATACTTTCCAATGTAGATTTAGTATAGTAGGTGATATTTTATATAGGTATCATATGTGTGACTTCCGTATGTCAGTTGCTAAGTAAACCCTTCCAGGCAGCCGTGAGGTATTAGAGGGCCAAAACTTGGATTAGTTTTTCTGTGATGTTCTACCCAGTGACTAGCACAATTCATAGCATATCATGACACAGGTTGGCATTTTGCATATCTCAATCATTAACCAAATTTTGGAATTTTCTTGTTTGCACATCAATTCAGTTGTTGTTAATTAATATACTTATTAAAATTGAATCGCTTATTTTAACTTAAACCAATCATTTTAAATGAAACTTTATATCACTACAAACATTGAAAACTAATATCACTTAATACAGGCAGTGTTATTAGTCAGGGTTCTCCAGAGAGACAGAATCAATAGAATATGTTACAAATATATGAGAGGGATTTATTAGGGGAATTAGCTCACGTGATTATGAAAAGTCCTACAGTAGGCCATCTGCAAACTGGATGCTGGTAGCATGGCTCAGTCCAATACTGAAGGCCTCAAAACCAGGGAAGCCGATGGTGTCCCTGTAAGTCCTGGAACCCAAAAGCTGAAGAGTCTCGAGCTCTGATGTCCATGGATAGGAAAAAAGAGTATATCCCAGCTCCAGCAGATATATATAGAGAGATTCACCTTTTTTCTCTGTCTTTTGTTCTCTTCCGGCCCTCAGCAGATTAGATGGTTCCTGCCCACATGACAGTTGGTCTTTTCCACCCAGTCCACTCAGGTTCTCATACTAATCTCTGCTTGGAAACACCCTCATGAACACATCTAAAAAGATAGCTTTATCAGGTTTCTTGGCATTCCTTAATCGAGTTGACACCTAGAATTAACTTTCATAGACAGTTATTGTTAATGTAAATAAAATGAAACATAACCAGTGCAAGGTCACTGAGGAAAGAGATGCTAGCTGGGCAAAGGATGGAAAAAAGGATTTTATTAGCAAGGGGCAAGCAGACTTGCCAGGCTGAGCCGAAAAATGGCATCAGCACTGAGAGGCAGTTGGGTGTCTTCTTTTAGAGGGTTAAGATTAACATCTGGCCTAACTGAGGGAAATGTTTACAATGTTCTACTTCTGGTACAGCCTGCTCAGCCTGCTCATAGGAACAGAGACTTAGACAATCAGAAACTTAGAGAAATGAAACTTAGGGAAATGAAACTGAAGGACAGGGACTTTCTAAAAGTCAGGCTCTCAGTTCCAGGGACCCAACATTCCTCCCTTTTTTTGTTTTTGTTGTGGGAGGGAGTGATGATTCTCCTCTCTTCTTGTAACTACTTTCTGCTGTACAGGGGCATCATGATTATGGGGGGGGTAGGGGGAAGTGAGTAGGGTCTTGGTAGGTTTTTGAGGTACTGATAGTCCCATTGCAGAAGAAGCATCTTATGTACCATGTGGTTAGTGAATGCCTGTAGCTGGTCCTGGACAAAGTTTGAAAGAAGCTTAAATAAACATGAGCCAAGAGCTAAAATAACAAAAAGGGCAAGTAAGGGGGTAAGAAATGGAAGAATCCATTGCATGAACAAAGAAGCAAAGAGAGATGTATTTGTTCTGTCCAGGAGGCAGGTTGCCCTATCCTTCAGTCGTGCTGTCCCATCCCAGACCAAACCAGACTTATTGGTATAGAAACAGCATTCCTCCTGGAGGAGAGCACAAGTCCCCACTCCAAGCTGCTGTGGGGAGGTCCAACTCTGTGGATTTTTAGGACTACTGCTGCCGGGGAGTCATCTTGATCTTGGAGATTATCTAGTTGATCCAAAATTTCTTTTGGGCTTTTGGTTAGCTCCTGCTCATGAGTCATTGTCTGCATGGTCATGCAGAGGAACCAGGAGAATTGTTACAGAAGTATAGGACCTATGGATAGCAGAAGAAAATTATTACAAAGGGAATTAGGATGGGGAGCAAAATGGGTAATAGCTATTTGCCCTTAGACCATTCAATTGGCAGAGTTTTTAGGTTCGTAGCCTTTTCAGGAATATTTTGGACATTTTCTTGGACTTTGCCAGACTAGTTAATGTAGAAACAACAGCTTTCTTTAAGGCACAAGCATGTGCTCCCTTCTGCAGCAGTAAATAGGTCTAAGGTCCTCCTATTCTATAGGACCACCTCTGCCAGTGAGTCTAGCTGATGTAGGATTTTTAGAGTATCTCTAGTTGTTTGTAATATCTCATCTATCTGTTGGGACAGTCTGTGTTGTAGCCCAATTGATACTCCACCTGTGATGGCCCCAGAGGTTCCTGTTAGTCATGCTAGGAAAAGGCCTAGTGGTACTAAGGGAGCAGCTCTTTTATGGAGTTTACTTCAAGCCCTCGTGGGAAAGGGGAGGCTTGTATTATCCCAAGCTATGGTGATGTCAGGAGTGATATAGCCCAGTGAACATGTGCCCACCTAACTGGGAGGATTTGATGTCCACAAATCCAAAAAAAACTCCCAGTGTTGGTGGCAAGTAGGCACCAATATTTGTTGAGATGAATTATTGGGGATTTGTTTCCTGGGAGGCATGGGGATCTTGTGTTGCCATTCTCTCTTTGGGTCTGTTTGTTGAATAAGGAGTTCCACCTTTGTTAAATTTAGTGTCTAGGATACGAAAACCTTGGGCTGCAAAGGAAGCCACCAGAAGAGGTTCAATAGCAGTAAAAAGTGGAAGTAAAAAGGGATCCTTTAAAAATCATAGTATCTAAGGGTGAGTAATTTTTTACTTCCAGCCATTGGGTTATTTGAGTTGGCAAGAAGTTCCTGAAGTCCACTTGTAGGTAGCAGTCCCAAAGAAAAGATAGAAGTGCGCCCTTGGAGGCTGTGACTCTGGATGTGTTTGTAAGGAGAGATAGATTTAAATCATAGAAATCCCCTGGAGCTGACATAGGCATCAGCCAGGAGTGGCTCATGACTGGGCATATGCTGGCTGGAGTAGTTAGGCTTCTGTGGTTCTGGATTTTGACTCCTCCATGGGTTCTTTAGGTATCCTCATCAGCCTTTTTTTAACCCTGGGGTCAGTCTTGATGATGGTTGTGGTGAGGGCCTCTGAGCCCAGGCAGTGTGCAGCAGGGGCCAGTGGTGGCTCCAAGGGGTTGATATCCTTGTGCCATCACCATCTTGATGTGGAACTGTTGTAGACTGGAAGATACAAGCTTTACTAACAAATTAAAAGGCAGGGCTAGAATCTAATAACAGGTGTACTAATTGTTTCCTTCTGAAACATAATTTTTTCTCTCCAAGTTTTCCAATTTTACGAAAGATATTTATGACAAGAGTAATTTATTTGCAAATTAAGTTTAGTTTTTGGTCAGTTTATTTGTATAAAGTGCAGCAAGAATAATAGTTTATCATATAAGCTCTTTTTGAGTTGGCTTTGCTGAGATTTTTACAAGGAATCTCAGGTAAGACCTTTAAAAGCCTCTCAGGTCTTAGGAAGCCAAGCCAAGGATTTGACTTACTCTGTGATTACCTGTACAGGTTGGGTTGTGTGAATTCCTCTCTTCTGGAAGTCCTGGCCTGTCAGAAAGTTACATTCTTTACTTATCGCAAGGCCAGGAACCTTTTAATCATGTAGACAAGGTATCGGGCCAGTCTTTCCAAAGGGCTTTTTATTGGCCCCATGAAAAGGTAAACCTCATTTCCTTAAGGCAATTTGGTCATATCTGAAAATGTGGCATTCCAGTCAAAGCCTTGGTAAAATAACCAGTATGTACAATTGTGTCCTGTTACAAGAACAGATTCTTATTGAACTTATGCAAATAACTATATTGCCATATAATAACAATACTCATGAATAGTTTTAAAATCCGGAGGGATCAGGTAGAGAGAAAAGTAAATGTCTCAATTTTTGCTCATAAATGTGTACTTCAACAAGCTGTTATACCTTAAATTTTCTTAAATCTCAAAAACAAAATATTAAAAGAACCAGCAATGTTTCAAAATAAATAAATTGTAAAAAACCCATAATTTTTTATCAGTTAACTTGGTTTTATGTAATTATCTTTTGTTCTTTCGACCTTGTTTAGCAATTTTATAAACCCATCAGTTTTTTTTCATTAGAATTTTGGAAATTTAGTCCAGGAGTCAGGAACTTGTATCTGTTAGCTTTTTCATGAATTTTTTTTGAACCCAAGATTATGACTGATAGCATTTATATCAATACATAGATTTTTAAGAACCTTACACAATTTTGGAATACATATTAATAACATCTCAGTATAACACAAAGGAGGTCAAGCATTATTTCTTCTTTTGACAATGCTTCCCATATAGTTTAATTTATCAAATAAGCCAATTGATTCTGATACATCTCTTTCATATATATCCTTTGAGAAGCTGCAGGGCCCTTGGAACCTCTCAAAGTCAGTTCAAGTTAAAAGTCTGAGCTTTCAGAATTTGGTTTTGGAAAGTTTGTCGAATAACAAAGGCTGAAAACACCTAGTTAAATAAGATCACAAATCACTATAAAATAAAACCAAGGTGACAAAGGATTTCAAAGGCAGAGAGCACAAGAAATTGTCTTGATAAAACATGGAATAAGTTTCCTAGGCGAGTTATCTAAAAGATAAAAAACCTCTTACAATTTTTTATTAAGAACAGTTAAGTGTTTTCGGGAAATCTGGTTGTTCCAATGTAGGAGAGCAAACTCTAACCTTGCATCAGAGTATTTTTGATATTAATAGTTAATTTTTAGAAAAATTTATACATAATTTGGCTTTAATTTTAGCCAATTTTTCTAATTCCTTTTATAAATTTACCCTCTATTAACCATTATCATGATTTACTCAGACTTTGTTTTTTTCCCCTATACTCCTAATTCCTAAATAGCCAGTCATTTTACTGTAGAACAGAAATACACTGTACCAGATGCTTTCTCACTCAGAAATTATTTTCTTTTCTTTTTAGCCTTTCTAACCACAACTACATCTTCTATACATATCCATAGGTTTTTTCCATGTCTCTTCTTCTCTTACATACTTATTTTTATCAATGTTAAGCTGGCTTCATTTGTCTAAGAATTGTATTCAAAATTATCTTTTTGGTTTTGGCTGAGTTACAACTTTAACCTTAAAAGCCTTTAGCAAAGTCAGATGTACTCCTGTTTGATTAGTAAACCCAGGCAAATATGTAAACTGATAATTCTGAAAACTATTTTTTTATTGGTTATGACTATTCATGAGATACAAAGCTGATTGTCACCCTTCATGCCTAAGACGTGAAGGCCAGATCCATACTGAAAACATTTTTCATAGCAATATGATTTTAAACCTTTTACCCCCCCCCACACTTTTTTTTTCTTTAGCAGTCTTCTGCTTTAATATTGGCAGAACTCTGTGCATAGATACATTTTGTCCAGAGATGTAACCAATTTCTGGTTTTTTTGATCAATTTCTGTTTCTCAAACTTGCCTAGAGAAACTCAGTGAGAAAACTTTTTGGTCACCAGGTTTTAAATGACCAAAAGGCACAAACATTGTTGCTCAAACACAGGCATACAGACCTTTCCCAATCATACAAAATGTTGGCTTTTTTATCTTTGAGTCATTTCTCACACCCAAATGGTACTTTTTAAACAAATAAAGTGTAAAAGAGTGTTACAGAGAGAGAAGATGCTTGAAAAGGGAACAACAGAAAAACAAGGAAGAATGCGAAGCACATGATGTTCAGCTTAACTAGGGAGTGAAGCATGTGGCGAAGGAACACAGAAAGGAGAGGGTTGCCTTTGATGCCTCCATTAGTTTGGCTGCTGTAGTTACTCCTTTTAAACCATTAGGCTATGTCTTAGCTACTGAGTTCCTTTGCAGGCTATAAGTTGAAACTGTTTTAGTCACTGAAGTAAATATTGCACATTCCGCCTTTAGTTCAGAATGTTACACATACAATGTTGCTAAATAAGCCCTGTGGTTTCTAAACAAACCCTGCCAGAGACTGGCTCCTTTTGACCATTTTTTTCCTTTGCCAGTAAGACTGTGTAATGGGAGAATGTAACCTAATTTGCTGTATATTCTTTGTCTATCCTAGTAGCCTGATGCAAAATAGCACAGTTTGTGATCCAGTGACAGAGTGATCAGTTCTGTCATGGGCTACGTGGCATTACCCCAAGACAGAGAGTGGTACTGCGTGATTGGCAAAGGGAGGGTCTAGAATGGAGAGTAAAGAAAGGCTAGACATAGGGAATTTTTAACTATTTTCTATTTCGATGACAAAAGTTGTCAAAATCTGGGAGGGTATTAAAATCGAAAGTGCCATTTTTGGGCCACTGGAGAGCCATTGTCTAATTTGTATTGTGGCCAAACAGAATTGCAGTAAAAGACAAGTTTTTTTTTTTTTTTTTGGCTGTGTGTGTCTGCCTTGAGACCCAAGGGGTCAAGACTTTTAAGTAGGCATCCCAAACGGGTGGTCTTTTGGCTGGGGCGGGGTGGGGGGGGGTGACTGATTATTCCCCCTTAAATGAGCTTTGAAAGGGTGAGGGTGAGAGAGTGTCCTCTATCTCACTGTCAATTTCCAGAGAGAAATATAGGATGCTGTCCCAAGAGGGTGTTCCTAGTTGCAGAAGGTCCAGGGCTGCAGCTGAGGGGATCTCTGACCTAGCACTAGTATTTCAAGGCCCAGGAGTGGCAGAGAGTCCTGAAGACATGGGAAGCTCTCAGTTTACTCACCCTTGTCCGAGCTTCTACAAAAAATTTTGTGGGATTGATGGAGAAAGTCCTTGGGAGAGCCCTTCTTGGCAGGTTCAGGAGGAAGAGTCAGAGGGTGGATCAAAGCCCCAAGAAGGAACTGGCAAGGGAATCCTGCCTGAGAGGTCCAGCCATGATAATCTTGGCTGTAGTCTACCGAGGCGGACCAGGGAGGGTGCTAGATGCTGACGGTCATTTCTCTCCAGGGCCCGTCTTGGTTAGGCTCAGAGAGGGAAGGAAGGGGGGGGGGGGCGCTTGGGAAGGACGATCCAACCACCCCTGAGAGCCTCCTCTCCGATTTTGGCACCAAAATGTAAGGTTGCCAAGGAAGGATATACTAGCCAGGCAAAGGACGGAAAAAAAAAAATCTCATTAGCAAGCGGCAAACGGACCTGCTGGGCTGAGCTGAAAAATGGCGTCAGCACCAAGAGGCAGTTCGGTGTCTTCTTTTAGAGGGTTAAGATTAACATCTGGCCTAACTGAGGGAAACAGTTACAATGTTCTGCTCTGGGTACAGCCTGCTTAGCCTACTCATGAGAACAGAGACTTAGAGAAACAGAAACTTAGAGAAACGGAACTTAGAGAAATGAAACTGAAGGACAGGGACTTTCTAAAAGTCAGGCTCTCAGTTCCAGGGACCTAACAACGAGCATTATGAAATTATAAAAATTTAAAACATTTTTATGAAATATAAGTACTGTATTAAATGGGTTTGTATCATGCTAGTTACTATATACATGTTTTCTCACTTAATCATCTCAACAACTTTCAAAAGAAAGTACTATAATTCCTGTGTTAGAGATGTGAAAATACCCAGAGCAGTTTCTTGCCCAGCGTTACACAGCTAGTATTTAATGAAGCCATGATTAAAGCATACAGACATCTGATCCCAAATCTTACAAAAACAGAAGCACAGGGAGGTTTATGTTCTAGGGAGTCCTTCTCTCTTTCCATTTTTTCTGTGGACCAACTTTTATCTGAAATATAATTTGAAGGTACTTTTGTGGACAGAGTGAGTATATTTTTAAATATTTGAAAGAGAGAGAAATTAGGTTATTTAGAGTTTTCTGTTTCCATTTAAAAAGGAGTGTAAATCCTGAGTTGGGGAGTTTTTTTGTTGCAGAGCTTGTTTCTGTGTGTGAGGATACAAATAAAGATCTGAGAGAAAATTAAGTTGTCCTTGTTGAAAACAGTGGGTTTGGGATACAAACAGGAGAGTGGAGAGGCTGCTTGTGAGTGAATTGGGGGAGCATGGCAGGGCAGTGGCTGTCATGGGATAGAGGATATGGAGAAAGAGAAGACACAGCTGCTTCTAGGACAGAGACCTTAGGTAAAATACAAAGATGTTCAAAAATAATTTTATGAAGTTTATTCATGCTATGTGTGGCATAAGTGCTTTTTTCCTCCGTCCCTTAAAAGGCCCCCAAATGGCCTTTTTGTCCTATTAATAATGTTTCTATTTTGCTTGAAATTTAAAATATTGATAATAAAAAGAAAAATATGTGGAAAGCACCTAGTACAAAACCTTACATCAATCACTCACTGTTAGCTATTTTATTGTTGCAGTTGTTATTACAACAGGAGCTCAATAAATGGAGCTATCCTCATGAGCATGCACAGTTCTACTGTACAGTTATCCCTATTTACTTGGTTCTTACCTGAATCTCACGGCAGTTCAGTGATTAAAATCACACAGCTAGGGAAGAGTAAAAGGAAATATGAACTCTAATTCTGCTTGCTCCTAGCTTTTTCTTTCTACTTTTGATTAACTGTTGAGAAAATATTCACTACATTATTACTACTTTCCTCCCAAACCTGTTCTTCTACCCAGGCACACAAGCAAGACACCTGGGTGTAACCCTGGCCTCCACCTTTTTCTTTCCTTTTCCAAATCTATCTTCTAACTCTGATTACTCAACAAGTTTTACTGGTTCTTCTTCCTTATTTCCCATCATTCCAACCTTCTCTGTTCTTTCATATCCTGTTCTTCTAGCCATACAGAACTTTCATTTTCCCTGATCCATTATGCTCTCTCTTTCACCATAGCTTTACTTATGCTGTTCCTTCTGCCTGGAACACCCTCCCTTTCCCCACCTCTTCTTTCTTTGTCTGACTTAATTTTTTAGGACTCAGATAGGTATCAATTCCACTTTATCTAATCGTCTCAGCCTGTGTGATATATCTACCTCTGAGCTTCCAGAGCACATTGTGCTCTTGTCACTGTTGAATCACTCAGGTTTTAGAAACCACTGTATTTTAACAAAGAATTTAATGTAGGGAATTAGTGAAACAGGTGTTTCAGGACTGAAAAAATAAAAATATAACACCAGAGTAACGCAGAGATGTTGACTGCAGGAAAAAGCTATCACCCCTAATCCAAGGTAACAAAGGTATTATCTGAGCCTAGAAACTCAAATAAAATGCCTGCAGAACTGGGACCCAGACATCTGTGAAGAGAGTACTGCCTGGCTGCTGCTGGTAGAAGCTTTAAGAAGGGACCTCGAGTAACCGTGATTCAAACTTTTAAGGAGCTGTTATCAACTGACTGATGTTAGTGCTGCTGATGGGGTGCAATGAGATTGGTTCTAGAATGTGGAAAGAAATAGAAAGCTGGAACCCCCAATTTGCTTGGACAAAAGGCTGTTGTTGGCACAATGTTGTCAGGAACAACAGGCAAAATGGAAAAAACAGATTGTTTTACCTCTTTCCTTGCCTTCCAGTCTCTCTAGCACTTTTTATTTTGAAGGATCTTAGCAAAGAAAAAATTAGGTTTCTTAGTCCCACTGTAAAATGGGATATAAAATGCTTGGTTCAGGGCTGAGAGATAACAGTATAATAACTGGTTCAACTTTGCATTGTCTTTGTGATTTTGATTATCTCACCCACCAGATTGTGAACTCCTCAGTGGCAGGGACCATATCTTATTCATATTGGTATCCTCAGTGTCTAGCACATGTTCTGACATATAGTATTTTTTTTATAGATGATGAATTAATGTGTCTGATCTTAGACTGTTTATTTTTGAGCCCCAAATGAGACTTCCTCTTATGATCTCCAATCTGTTGGCTTTTCATGTCTTCCTGGATTATGACTTATAGTTCACTGTTTCTCTTTCTTTCCTAGAAAATATAGATTTGCTGCTCATTTTAGGCCTCACTCCCTAGAGCATCTATAGTTATGCATTCCTGGTAATAGTTATATTCCTTCCAAATGTTGAACATTGAAAATGGTCAAGGCCAGCTTGCTGGGAGTCTTAGAGTCCAGAGATGACAAGGCACAATACAATTATAGAATTACACAGATCCGTGATGGAATTCTTCCTCTGTTAGTTATGGTATAACCATAGGCATGTTTCTGAACCTTTCCAAGTCTTTGCTTCATTCTTTCTAAAATGAGAAAATAATATGGACCCTCTAGATTTATAATTTTACAAAATTAAATGTCTATAAACTCTCATTCCTTTATCTCACAAATGTTTGTTGAATCCCTCCTATGTGTCTGGCACTGTGCTAGGTGTTGGATACAAAGATGAACAAAACACAGTCCCTGACCTTTTTCAGCTCCCAGTCTAGTGGCTGAAACATACAAATAACCATTGTTTACAGCACAGTGGAATTAGGACTCCGATAGGAGAAGAAGAGAATACTGGCAAGCACAGAGAAGGTGTACCTATTTGAGACTGGAGAGGTGTTAAGGAAGGCTTTCTAGAGGAGATGATATAAAAGCAGAACTCTATGGAATGAATTACTTAACCAGATGGGAGAGGTGGCTGTGTAGCTTCTTACCAGAGCATGGGGGATAGAATTTTTCTCTCCTACCTCCTGCTCTGCTTAGCTCCCTGGGTAAGGGCAGGATTTTGGGATATATGGATTTTCAAAAAGACCTCTTAGACCTCAGTAAATTCTTTCACTCATCCCATGCTGGCCAGCCTATATATTATTCTGGTGTCACAGCCACCCTTAAGTCCCATGTTCTATCTGTTTCCATAGAGGCAAGGGTAAGGATTCTTCATTGAGATGCCTGGATTTAGCTTAGTTAAAACTATGGGAATTTTCTTGGTGTCAGAGGTCAAGTTCTGTCTTGTTGTAGTGAGCCCACGTCTAAGGGTATCCAGTTTTCTTTATGCCTGTATCAATGTTTTCTTATAGCTCTCTGCTTTTGCTTATTGTTTGTGGCTCAAGTTTGAGCAATGTCAATGAAGGGGATTTCAAGACCTTAGGAAGGCCTACGTAGTTAAGGCACTACCTCTGTACCATCCTTGGGAAGAATAGGATTTGGGAGCCTGACTGCCCTGCCCCACCTAGTTGGGAAAATCCCAGGGGCCAAGTGTTCCAGGAACCCATCTTGCTATCAACAAGTAGATTGTCAATAAATGGAGCTGATGCCATTAGTACTAGTAGGACATGTTGAATAAGTAGCTGCTGCAGTTCTCATTGCTTGTCTGATACAGAGACATGTAACCAACTTCCTAAATTTCATGTTGCCACTTCTCTGAGCTCTGTAAAGTTGGGCAATTTGGCTTTTGCATAATCTGCTATAACTCTAATCCTTTGATTTTTCTGACAGGGGTTTTGTTGACTGCCAGGAGAACCTGATTATATTATTAATGATGATAATAATAGCCACCATTAATTAGTGGCTCTTGTGTGCTAGGTACTCTGTTTTATGCATTATCTCATTTAAATGACAGAGCATGTATTTCCTATTGTTACTACCATTTTATAGTTGGGGAAACCGAGATTTAGGAAGTTTTCACTTGCCAGGTCACATAACTACCCCAGATCAGTCTGTCTCCAAAGCCTGGGATCTGACCATTTTGCTACACTGCCTTTTGGGTGACCAGATTTTGTGTGTTTCCAGAAACCAGATTATAATAGTTTCAGATTGATATCTTGCTGTACCTAACTGGCTATCATTTTTCTGACATATAGGCAAGCTTCTCAAAAGTGTGGTCAACACTTATTTTCTTTAAATCTTCACCTATTTATACCTACATTCACTGAAATTTAACTTCTGTCCCTCCTACTCCATTAAAAATGGCCTGCTAACTTAAATTTTTAATAAAGCATTGGTTTGGATGTTTTTCACTGCAAATAACAGAAAACCTAGTTCAAAATGACAGAAAACAATGAGGAAAGTATATTATCCCACAGCACAGGAAGTCCTTTGGTAGATTAGACCCAGAACTGATTGATTTAGCAGATGAAAAATGCCATCAATAATCTATGTATCCAATCTTTTGCCTTGAACATCATAGTTTGTCAGTCTTATTTTCAGGCTAGATCTTCTCATTGTCATAAGATGGCTGCCATACGTCATATCTCAAGAGCCAAAATTGTGGCCAAATGCCGATAGCTAAAACTAATTTCTGGCAAGGTGAATAGCATCACTGTGATTGTATTAAGTAAGAAATAATACCCTTCAAGCTAAGGATTGGGTCCATTTCCCCTAAAGCATATGGCAATGAAAGAAAGATAGTTGCCTAAAAAAAGTGAGGTTTTGCAAATACGGGGTGAAAACTAGGTCTTGAGTAGGCAGCCAATTCTGTCTGCAACACTTGGCAGTGTGACTTTGGGTGAATCCTTAACTTGTCTTTATCTCAGTTTCCTTATTAATATAATAGGGCAAGTGTTACATATCTGATGTAATTGTTGTGAGGACCAAGAGAATTAATGAATATAAAGTACAATTGGCTTTGCTTATTTCACTCAACATAAGTTTCTCCAGGTTCATCCATGTTGTTGCAAATGGGAGTATTTCATTCTTTTTTATGGCAGAGTAGTATTCCATGATGTATATATACCACAGTTTCCTAATCCAGTCATCCATCGATGTACATTTAGGTTGGTTCCATGTCTTGGCTATTGTAAATAGAGCTGCAATGAACATGGGAGTGCAGGTATACCTTCAACATGATGATTTCCATTCCTCTGGGTATATACCCAGAAGAGGGATTGCTGGATTGTGTGGAAGATCTATCTGTAGTTGTTTGAGAAACCTTCATACTGTTTTCCATAGTGGTTGTACTAATTTACAGTCCCACCAACAGTGGAGGAGTGTTCCCTTCTCTCCACACCCTCACCAGCACTTGTTATTCACCATCTTTTTGATTATAGCCAGTCTACCTGGGGCGAGGTAGTATCTCAGTGTATTTTTAATTTGCATTTCCCTGGTGACTAGTAAGGTTGAGCATTTTTTCATGTATCTGTTGGCCATTTGTATGAGAGATAAATACCGCATGTGCTCATTCATATGTGGGAACTAAGAGAGAAAGAAGGAAAGAAAGAAAGATCACAGTAATGTGTTGGTCTTACAGAGGGAGGGAGCATTCCTAAGGCTACAAAGTGGAGTGGGGGGAGAAAGGGGAAGGGGAGGGAGGTTGGGGGATAATTGGGTGGGGGACATGGCGTACAAAAGTAATTTCTAGTAATGGGTTTGCTGCCAGTATGAATCACATCATGGGCATGAGGGATGACAATTAGCTTTGTATCTCATGAGTATTCATAATAAAAATAAATAAATAAATAAATAAATAAATAAATAAATAAATAAATAATATAATTGGCATATAAAATGCACTCAGTAAATGGTACATGGTATCATTATCAAAATTATAATTGCCCTATTTTTGAAATTAACACTACCTTTGGATTCTAGAATAGCTCTCCTATTATTTCATTATTTACCTCTTGCACATCTGAATATTTTATTCTTTCTCAAGATTTGATTCTGGAATTATATATATATATATATATATGTAATATATATTTCATGTTTTATTATAAATATAGTTAGCCTTGGTGATCTTCCATGACTTCAAATCCCATTTGGACACTGTTAACTCTCAGAACTTTGTCTGTGGCACAGACCTTTTCTCTAAGCTTCATTCCCATATGTATATATCTGCCTACTTGAGACCTCCACCTGGATGCCCCATGGACACCACAAAGTCAAAAAAATTGAACTCATTAACTTCTCTATTTCTATATTTTTATCTTAGTCAATGGCATCACAATCTACCAAGTCACGTAAGCCAGAAAACTGAAAAAAACTTTATCACCCACATTCTGGTGTTCTAATATTCTCTATGAATTCTACCTTCTAAATATTTCACTCAAGATCTACTATCTAAGTAGCTCTTCATTTTTCTTCTCTCAACTGCTGTCACTTCAGTCCCAACCACCATCATCTTCGCCAACTGCAGTAATCTTTGTATTTCCAGTTTTGCCCCCCTTTCATATTTTTTACCCTACAAAAGCCAAAGTATATCTGTTAATTTCTAAAGAGATTATGCCCCTTTCCTGCTTTAAAGATTTCAATCCCAAACTCCTTAGAATGTTTCATAAGGGCCCTTCATAATCAGACATTCCTCAGATTTTTAGCTTTATCTTATGCCATTCTCCCATACATAACTGCCTTGTTCCTACAGTGGGGATTTTTGTTTTCTTTTGTTTTGTTTTTGTTTTTGTTTTGTTTTGTTTTGTTTTTGTTTTGTTTGTTTGCTATTCATCTGAAGGGTCCCTTCTAGTTCACAACAAGTTTCCTGAGTTATTTTTACCACCTAATCACAAACTTTCTCCTTTAGCTACTGCCCCCATCTTGTGTGTGTGTCTCTCTCTGGGTCCTCCCTTCTTCTGGTTGCAGCCTTGAACACTGTGCTTTGAGATTTTCTTTACTGACCTTTCCTAAACACAAGCCTATAGGCCCTTCTGCTTTGGATGGGGCTTCACATCCAGAGAAGCTTTCAGTAAGTGGTAGTCTTAGTTATGTTGGTGTTTTACTGAGGTTATACATTTCTGCCTGCTGGAGATGCTGGTCTTAGGTTCCTGCATGTCAGTTTTCTATCACTTATAACAGAATATCTGAAACTGGTTAATTTATAGAAAAAAAATCCCACAAAATTTCTTTCTTACAGTTTTGGAGGCTGGGAAGCCAAGGTCAAGACAGCATATCTGGCGAGAGTCTTTTTCTTGATGGGGACTCTCTGTAGACTCCGGAGGTGGCACAGGGTATCACACGGTGAGAGGGAGCAAGAGCATGTGTTAACATGCTCACTTACTCTATTTATAAAGACACCAGTACCCCTCCCCCATACTCATCCATTAACCCATTAATCTATTAATCCATGAATGGATTAATTCATTCATAAGATCATAGCCCTCACAATTCAATCACTCCCCAAAGGCCCTACCTCTCAACACTGCCACATTGGAGATTAAGCTTCCACATGAGCTTTGGAGTGGACAAACATTCAGACCATAGCATTCTGCCCTTGGCACCCAAGAGCTCATTTCCATCTCACATATAAATACATTCATTTTGTCTTCATAGTCCCAAAAGCTTAACTTGTTCTAGCACCAACTTAGAAGTCTGAAGTCTAAAGTCATACCTGTGAAATCAAAACGAGTTATCTACTTCCAAGATACCATGGTTGAACAGGCATAAGACAGATATGCCCATTCCAAAAGGGGGAAATGAGCTGAAAGGAAGGGTTAACAGATCCCAAGTAAGTCCAAAATGTAGAAGGGCAGACATTGGGTCTTATGACACCGGAATAATCTCCCTTGACTCCATTTTTAGCATCCTCTGCACACTGATGTGGGAGTGGGTGTTTGAGGCCTTGGACAGCCCTGCCTATATGGCTTTCCTGGGCTCAGCCCATGCTTCAACTCTCCCAGGCTAATATTACATGCTGGTAGCTCTACAGTTTTGAGGTCTTGGTGGTGGTCTTGCTCACACGACTCTGTTGGGGGAATCTCTGCTGCAGCCCCAACCTGACATTTTCTCATCATTGCTCTAGTGGAGGCTTTCTTCAGTGGCTCCAGCCTTGTGAAAATTCTCTGTCTGGGCCCCCAGGGTTTTCCATACATCCTTTGAAATCAGGGTTGATGCTGCCATGCCTCCATAGCTCTTGCATTCTGTGAGCCTGCAGACTTAACACCACGTGGATGCTGCCAAGGTTTACAGCTTTTATATTCCAAGGTGATGGGTCCAGCCTTACCTGGGGCCATTTTAGCCATGGCTGGATCAGCCAGAACAGCAGGAGTAGCATCCTGAGGTGGCCTTGAGCAATGAGCCCATGGAGGGCACCCCAGCCCTGCTCCCTGAAACCATTTTGCTTTCCTAGGCCTTTGGTCCTATAATAGGGAGGGAAGCCTTGAAGACTCTAAAATGCCTTTGAGGTCTTTTTCCCATTGTCCTGATGCTTAGCACCTGGTTCTTTTTTTTTTTTTTTTTCTTATCAGTGCTAATCTCTTTAGGAACCAGTGATTGCTCAGCAGCAGCCTTGGCATTCTCTCTCAAACATGCCTTTTCACTACTCACGTGGGCAGAGTGTGAATTTTCCAAATTTTTATGCTCTGCTTCCCTCCTAATTATAAATTCTGTCTCTATGTAATTTTCCACCTCTTAAATCTCAATGTAAGCATTTAAAAGCAACCATGCAGCAGCATGAATTCTTTGCTGCTTGGATGTTTCTTTCACCAAATATTCTAATTCATTTCTCTTATGTTCTGCATTCCATAAAGCCCTTAGCATGGACACAGTGTGGCCAAATTCTTTATCTGTTTATAACAAGTGTGACTTTTGCTCTGACTTCCAATAAGTTCCTTCTCATTTTCATTTGAGACCTCCTCAGAATGACCTTTACAGTCCATATTTCTATCAGCATTCTGGTCAACACGACTTAACCTATCTCTAAGGATTTTTAAACTTTTTCCAGTAGCTTTCTCTTTTTCTAAGCCCTCACCAGAATCTGGACTTTTTCTAACCTGCTGCCCCCCAATTTCTTAGTTTTTGCCCACTACCCATTTCCAAAGATACTTCCATATTTCCAGGTATTTGCTAATGAGCAACACTCCACCTCTTGGTACCAATTTTCTGTATTAGTCTGTTTTCTTTTGCTTTTAAGGTAATACTTGAAACTGGGTAATTTATAAAGAAATGACATCTATTTCTTACAGTTTTAGAGGCTGGGAAGTCCGAGGTTGTGGGTCACATCTGGCTAGGGCCTTCTTATTGGGAACATTCTGCAGAATCCCAAGGTGGTACAGGGTATCACATGACAAGAAGTCTAAGAGCACATGTATAAAATCCTGCTTCTACCATTTACTAGCTGTGTGCTCCTGGATAATATTCTTAATTTCTCAGAGATTTACTTTACATGTGTAAGTTGTGGATAATATTGCTACCTACCTCACATAATTGTCAGGATTGAGTGACTGTACAATGTTTAGAGCAGTGCCTGGCACATGTCAATGATTGTTAAGTGTCATCATCTTTATTTATTATCCTGGCACACTTTATAATTCATGTCTTTTCCATTTCTAGAATGTTGTCACATACACCTAGTGATGATAAATTCTTTTTCTTAGATACTGCCAACAGCTCTTCGTATCTACTTTCTCAATGTTTTTCTTAACCATCCTGCTAGGTGGATATTGTTACTCATAATTTACAATTGAGGCAACTGAAACCCAGTGAGATAAAATAACTTGCATAGATCACAGAACTAGGAAATGAGAGATACCGAATTTTTTTTCATCTTGAAGGCATTGACTTAATCATATTCATATTTTGTTTGGGTACTTTGAATATTTGTTGAAGTAATTAATAAACATCAGTACTATTTCCAATGAGCCTGAAGATTCTTTAGTAAAATCAGTTTTAAGTCACATGATGGGTTTTTAGTTTTAAATTCATTTTCTGAAAAATTAGTATTTGACATAATGAGAAATTACTCTGGAATTGTATAATTTAGTGATTGTATTACCATATACATTCAAACTGTTCTTTTGAGCATATTGATTTAATTGTATTTCTTTCTATGAATTTCTGAAATATGTGTTTATTATAGAACATTTGCAGAAAACAACAAAAAAAATAATGTGTCCATAATCTTAGCACCAAAAGAGTAGTTATTCACTGTTAATGTTTTGGTTTGTCTACAAATGCATGTATATTTTTCACATGGTTAAGATTATACTAGGAATATAATGTTGTAAACTTCTTTTTTCACTTAAATTAAATCATATTACATCATAGGAATTTCCAAAGTTCAATAAAGCTTTTAGGTAACACCGTTCTTATTGGCCATACAGTAGTTTATAGTAGATACCTGCAATAAATTATTTGGTGACAATTGCTTTTATTATTATTATTTCTTTTGCCAGTATAAATAATGATGCAGTGACCAGCTTCCCATATGGATTTTTGTTAGTATGTTGGGTTGTTCTTATTTCTAAAAGGAGTATCACTGGCTCAAATGGTTACCTTTATAAGGCCCTTGACAAGTACATTAACTTGAATATGTTGATTCCTATTCTTTTAGTAAAGTTGGGGAGATGGCTACTTTATGTTTATGTGCCATTTCATTTCTTCCTAGGTTTGAGGCAGCTAAGAAGGAGGCTTTTGCTGTAGATCAAAAGCTTGCAGAGAATCAGGAAGATGAAGCCACCCTGGAAAAGAAATGGCCCTTCCTTGGGGTTCCTTTAACGGTCAAGGAAGCTTTCCAGCTACAAGGCACTGTTCTTTGTATTTTTTTTTTTAGATACATGGGTTGAGCTCACAAGTGGCATATGTTTTCTGAACTTATAAACTGAAAAAGATATTATCAAAGTGAAGGACTAAGATAAGCTTCCTCTTCAGTTTTGAAATGAGAAGAAATATTAAGCATGTTCCATTGAGAAGATAAATGATAATGGTCATCCTCTGTTACACCTGTATGGCATATGGGGGCACTATGCTCAGTACCCATTGATCCTCACAGCAGACTATAAAAATAGTATTTTTATCTCTTTTTGTAGATAAATAATTTGAGGCTCATGAACTTAAAGTAGTTTGCCTAAACCCAAGCTTGGATTCTGATAAAAGCCTGTGCTTTCTTTGTAATGTAATTTTTATTTGACAACTTCCTGCTAGCCTCAAAAGTAAATTAAAATTCCAAATATTTGGAAATTAAACAACATACTTTAAAATACCTCATGCATCAAAGAATAAAGTCATAAGGAAACTTTTGCACTAAAAGAAAGCAAGATGACAGTTTAAGAAAACTTATCGGATGTGTATAGGGAAATTTATGGCTTTGAGTGAATATATTTGAAAAGAAGAAAAATTTAAAATCAATAACTTAAACTTCTAACTTAGGAAACTACAAAAATAAGAGCAAACTAAACCCAAAGTAAGTAGAAGGAAGGAAACAATAAAAATTAGAGTAGAAGTCAATGAAATAGAAAACACTAAAACAATAGGTAAAATCAATGAAATAAAAATTTGATTCTTTAAAAAGATGAACAAAACTGACAAACTTTTAGGTAGGCAACTAAGAAATAAAAGAGAGAAAACATAAATTAAAAAAACCAGGAAGGAAAACGATGGTATGACTACAGTTTCTAAACATATTAAAAAATTGTAAGGTAATACTATGAGAAACTTCATTCTGAGAAATTAGTCAACTTAAATGAAATAGAAAGATCCCTGGAACGATACAAATAAACAAAACTGACTCAGAGGAAAAGAAAAATATGATTAGTTCTATAGCAAGAAAATAGATTGAATTAATACTTAAAAATCTCCCCAGGGAGAAAACCCAGGCCCAGATTACTTCACTAGTGAATTCTTTCAAATATTTAATGAAGAGATAATACCAATTCTTCAAAAAGTCTTCTAGAAAATATGGGAGCATGGAACACCTCCCAACTCATTCTTTGAGGCTAGTATTACACTGATATGAAAGCTAGACAAAGACATTACAATTCTAGAAAACTACAGACCAATATCCCTCATAAATGTAGGTGTGGAATTCCTCAACAAGATAGTAACAATGAAGCTATCAACATTCATAAAGGATCATATATTATGACCAAATGGAACTTATCCAAGGAATGCAAGGTTAGTTCAATAACAGTAAAACTGCTAGATCTAGCTGACAAGTTTAGCAAGGTCATAAGGCACAGCACATTAAAGCTGATTTTTAAAAAGTGAAATAAAGAAGTTGGAGGAATATACTAAACCTGTAACATTTACTTCTCTGGTAATTGAGATGGAGACAGTAGAAAAACACAGACTGGAATCAAATCGACCTGTAATTTAATCTTAGTTTTTCCTTTTTATTTGCTGTGTGACCTTGGATTCATGCTTTTGTTTTTTAATTAAGCTTCTTGTATGAAAATAATTTTGAACGTATATAAAAGTTGCAAGAATAGCACAAGGAACTGTATTATACCTCTTATCTGTATTCACCAATTGTTAACATTTTGCCTCATTTTCTTGATTTTTCTCTCCCTGTCTCACTATTTCCTCTCCTATTCCCTCTGTCCTTTTCTCTTTCTCTGTTTCCCTTTCTTTCTCCCTCTGTCTTTATTCTCTAAATCATTTGATCACAAATCATGTCTCTTTACCTATAAATACTTTGGTGTGTTTCTTAAGAACAAGGAGGCACTCTTACATAATCATAGTATAGTTGTCAAACTCAGAGTAATATTCCAATTTTACTAATTGTTGCAGTGATGTCTTTCATAAATTTCTTTCTCCTTGTTCACAATCCTATCCAGGATCACATACTGAATTTAGTTGCTGGATTTCTTTAGTTTTATTTAAAATTTAGTTTTATTTAAAATTGTTTTTTATTCTTTCTTTTCTTCTGTTCTATTGACACATTTTTGAAGAATACCAGCCAGTTGTTCTGGAGAATGTTCCAAGTTTGGGTTTGTGTGATTTTTTTCCTCATGATTAGATTAAGATTATGCATTTTTTTCTTTTTATAGATAAAAGGAATCATTCTTTTTTAAATGTATAATTTACATACAATTAAATTCACTCATTTTAAATGTACAAATTCAAAGACTTTTAGTAAATTTACCAAGTTGTGCATCTGTTACCATAATCCAGTTTTAGAACATGTCCTTCATCTCAATAAGATCTCTCATGTCCATTTACAGTTAATCTCTATTTCCACCTCAAGATCCAGGCAATCAATAAACTACTTATGTCTTTACATATTTGCCTTTTCTATAGTGTGGACATATGTTTTCAGTTCTCCTGGGCATGTACTTAGCAGTATAACTGCCGCATCATATGGTACCTCTATGTTTAACATTTTGAGGAACTGCCAAATTGTTTTTCAGAGTGGCTGTACCATTTTATATTACCAATAGCAGTGTCTGAGGGTTTCTGTTTTTCCACATCCTCACCAACATTTGTTATTGTCTGTCTTTTTTATTTTAGCCATTCTATTGGCTGTGAAATGGTGTCTCATTGTGGTTTTAGTTTGTAATTCCCTAATGGATAATTGTTTTTCTTTTTAAACAAAGAAAGTAAAATGTTACAGAAAAAGTTGATGTCTCTTTTCCTTCCCCACTCATAAGTACATGCTCTTCTCTTTTCCCTTCTCCTCCAACAGCAGATGCAACCACTATCCTGACCTTTTTACTGTATAATTCAAATCTATTCTTAATACTTTTATGTACTTCTGGATTCAGTAATGAATGGTGAACATTATTTTCATGGACTTTTAGTTTTTTCTTAAACCTTGTCATAATGCATATCTTCTTGTGTAGTTTGCTTTTATTACTCACTATTATGTTTGGGATTTTTATCCATATGTACATACAAGAAGTTCCTTTCCTTCCACTTGAAAAATTACAGCATCCTATAAATAAACTAAAATTTATTTTTCCTTCCTCCACTTTATATGGTTTATATTTTTTTCTATTATAAGCAATGTGTACATGTGTGAGAGTTTTTCTGGGTAGATATCTAATGGCGGTATTGCTGGTTCCTCTGGTATGAAACATCTTCTACTTCACTAGATGTTGCGACATTGCTTACTATAGCATTTTATCTGTTTACATTTTACTAGAAATATACGAGCAGTTCTATTTTTCTTTGTTTTTGCCAATACTTAGTGTTGTAAGAATTTAATTTTTTGTCATTGCAATAGGCAAGAAATGATATCTTATTACTGTTTTAATTTGGAATTTCCTAGATTACTTTTGAGATTGAGCATCTTCTCACATCTTTTTTGGCCTTTAAAAATTTTGTCTATAAAATTCTTGTTAAATTTTTTTACTGTTTTTATATTGGTGTGTTTGTGTTTTTATATGAGTTCTTTATATATTTTGGGTATTGATCCTCTTATGATTATGGTACAAATAACTTCTCTGAGTTGGTTGCTTTTCTTTATTTGTGACTTCTTTTATTGAATAAAAGTATCTAACATTTTGAATAAATCTTATATTTTATAATTTCTGGTTTTATGTCCTGTTTACAAACTATTTCTCAAGCCTGAGGTTATGAAAATATTTGTGTATATTTACTTCTAATTTTATTTGTATTGTTTATTTATGTATTTATTTTTAATTGACACATAATGTACATATTTATAGGGTACAGAATGGCATTTCAATACATGTATACAATGTATAATAGTCAAATCTGGGTAATTGGCATATCCATCACCTCATATGTTTATCATTTATTAATGGTGAAAGCATTCACAATCCTCTCTTCTTGCTATTTTGAAATATGTAATATTGTTAACTATAGTCACACTGCTGTGCATCGGAACACTAGAACCTCTCTGGACTAACAAACTTTGTACCCATTGACCAACCTCTTCCTAACATACCCTTCTCCATACCCCTCCCACACTCTGGCAACCACATGTCTACTTTTTACTTCTGTGAGATCAACTTTTTTGGATTCAACAAATGAGTGAGATCATGTGATATTTGTCTTTCTGTGCCTGGCTCACCTCACTTAACATAACAACTTCCAGTTTCATCCATGTTGCTGCAAATGACAGGCTTTTTATTTTAATGGCTGAATAGTATTCCATTGTGTATATGTATTACATTTTCTTTATCCATTCATCTGTTGATGTATACTTAGGTTGATTCCATATCTTGGCTACTGTGAATAGTGCTGCAATAAATGTGGGTGTGCAGATATCTTTTTGAAATACTGATTTCATTTTCTTTGGATGTATTCCCCATAGTGGAATTGCTGGGTCATGTGTGAGTTCTATTTTTAACTTTTTGAGGAACCTCCATACTGTTTTCCATACTGACTGTACTAATTTACATTCTCACCAATGGTGTATGAGGCCCCCTTTCTCTACGTCTTCACCAATTTTTTTGTCTTGTTGATGGTAGCCATTCTAACGGGTGAGATGGTATCTCATTATGGTTTTTTGACTTGAGTTTCCCTGACGGTTAGTGATGTTGAGCATTTTCTAAAAATATACCTGTTAATATTTTTAAAGCTTTATTTTCCACGTTTAAGCATTTAGTCTATTCATATTCTATTTTGCTTATGATATAATATAGGGATACACACACATATATTTATTTATATTTCCATATTGATAGTTTTCTTAGTACCATTACTCTGTCATTCTTTCCTTACTGATCTAAATGCTGCTTCTATTTTATACCAAGTTTCATATATGAGGGGGTCTTCAAAAAGTTCATGTGAAAATTTTTATTTTTTAATTCCATTTTCCATGAATTTTTGAAGTACCCTCATGTACTTGGACCCTTTCCTGACCTCTCTGTCATGTTTCTGCATGACCTTGTTTCAGTCTTTTTACTTCTCTAAACCTATTTATCTCTAAGATGGATTAATAAAGATTACCAGTTTGGGTTATTGGATGGTGAAATTTGTAATAATAGGTTGTGTTTATTAAGTATATTTGGACATTTTACATTCATTCACTCATTCAATTCTCATAAACACTGAGATTTAGAATAGTTAAGTGACTTGCCTAAAGTTTAAAGTGTTGGTTAGATATAGAGCTGGAATTTGAACTTAGTTTTGACTCCAAAGCCTGTGCACTTTTTACTAAGTCATGCCACCTCTCAGTACTAAGCAAATTACTTAGTAAAATAGCTGGGTTGGTTCATTGTAGATACTCAGTAAATAGTTGTTATTTTTATTTAATAATGTTTTCACTTTGTTTTCTGTGACCCTTGTAGGAATGCCGAATTCTTCTGGCCTTGTGAACCGCCGTGATGCCATTTCTAAAACAGATGCCACTGTGGTGGCATTGCTGAAGAAGGCTGGTGCCATCCCCATTGGCATAACCAACTGTAGTGAGTTGTGCATGTGGTATGAATCCAGTAACAAGATCTATGGAAGATCCAACAACCCGTATGATTTACGACACATTGTAGGTGGAAGTTCTGGTGAGTTGGTCATTTTAGTTAGGGAATCCCAGTGAGAAGGGTGTAGAGATACTATTGCACAAACCTCCATGAAAGCAATGATCAGCTATTTATGATAAAGGAAGTTGTGTATCACAAACTGTTGAAAGCATTGTAGACAATGAACATTTATATTCTTGATTCCTGTGTGTGTGTGTGTGTGTGTGTGTGTGTGTGTAATGGGAAAGCGAGTAAGAAAGAGAAAGAGAGAGAGAGGGGGAGAGAGGGAGGGAGAGAGAGGGGGGGAGAGAGAGAGAGAGAGTGAGTTACCAAAGGTTTAGTTTAAGGCCTATTTCTTCTGGAGACAAAGGTGATAACATAATGTAAAAACATTGAGCTTCTCTGTGCCAGAAACTGCTAATGCAGGAATATAGCAGATATGGTCATGGAAAGCCTCTCTGAGGAGGTAATATTTATGATAAAACCCAAAGGATCAGAAAGAGCTAGCCACTTATTAGGAGTGGGAGTAGATGGGGCAGAGAATGTTGTAAATAGAATGGATAGGGCAAATGCCCTGAAGTGGAAACATGCTTAATGTGTTTGGTGAATTGAAAGAAAGTCAGTGTGGTACATAAGACAGAGAGGAGCTAGAGGTGAAATCAGAAAGATTGGTTCAGACCAGATTATGTAGAGGAGCGAAAGAATAAATAAATAGAGAAATGACAAGCCTATTTCAGTAGTCCAAGAGACAAAAGATAGCGGCTCAAACTAGTGCTTGTTGAAATGAAGGAAAGTAGACGATATACAAGAGAGATTTTAATATTATACTTGTACATGACTTGCTGATAGATTGTATATGTAGATGTGGGTTCAAAGGTAAACATAAAACTGAAAAATAACTCCAGGGTTTCTGATTTGAGGGATGGTGCAGAGATTCAGATGGAGAAAGCTGGGGGTGGGAGAATAAATGTGGGCAGCATTATTTATGAATATCATTTTGAACATGTTGTGTTTAAGATCTTTGTAAGACATCCAGTGGATGTGTTAAGTGACCTACTGGATATGTGTATAAGTCAGAATAAAGATCTGGGCTAATAATAATTTAGGAATTGTAATCATATACATGGTACAAAAACTAGTCTATAACCTATAATAATGAAAGCAAAAACCCAGGATGTGTGTGTTGATGGAGAAGAAATAAGGCCCATAACAGAGCCTTGATCAACTCCAACATTTTGAAAGTGAACAGAGAAGTAGCCAGCAGAAGAAATTGAGAATGAGCTACAAGTGTTGTAGAGGAAAAATATGAGAGTGTAGTAGAAGGCTTTTATCGAACCTGATGTACATGTGGGTTAGTAAAATATGATGTTTAAGTTTCTGTGTTCTAGAGCCAAGCAGGACTTTAACACTTCTTTACTATATGACCTTGGTCATATTTTAGTAGATTTTCAGTGCATTCAGTTTCCTCAGCTTGTAAAATTGCCCTAATAAGGAAGCCTGCCTTGTGAGATTATGGTGATAATTAAAAATGTAAGTATGACCTTGGGCTTCTGGTCTGACCTGTAAGGAGATTAGAAGTTTTCACTTCTAACCACAAACTAAGAATAAAAACTGAACAAACTTAAACTTAACAGCATTCTTAAATACATTATAACACTGGGGTCAGAGAGCAAGGCACTGTCTCCTAAATTGAAGAGAAAGGCAGATACAGTGAATTAAAACTTTTACCAGAACAGAATCCCAGGAGTAAAAAACTCCATGGGTACTAGTACAGAGGAAGGAGAACCTAAACTGTAATTGATGAGTTGTTGGAGGTTCAGTGTAAACAAGTTTGAGAGTTAAAACTTCCACGGGGACCCAATCTTAGGAGACACTCACCCATACTTTTGTGAGTTTTACCTCCAGGAGCCCTACCACATTCTCACAGTGAAGATTAAAGAAAAATCCCCTCATGCCTTTGGCAGAATAAGAGGAAAATTAGCCATATGTAAATTCTCCCAAAGCATTCTGTTCTTCTAACAAGGAATGCCCTCAGAGAAACTACTGTACCAGAGCCTAACTGACTGGGATTTTAACAGACTAATGTACCTGACCTGAAGGAAAGGAAATACCTACCTCCAGCCCCATCTAGGCTCTCTGCCCCACCTAAGGGAGAAAATTTAACATCAACACCTACATCTACAGCAAACAGTAAATGCAGACTAACCTCTAATCAATTAAATGTAAAACCTCACATAAAAGGCCAATTTTTCTGGCTTCTTTTTACCCAGTACATCATGTCTGGCTTTCCAAAAAAAATTACAAGACATACTGAAAGCCAAACACCACTTTTTGAAAAGACAGAGCAAGCATCAAAATCAGATTCAGATGTGGCAGAGATGTTGGAATGAACAGACTTGAAATTTAAAACAATGATGATTAAGATGCTAAGGGCTGTGAATTTATATATTAATTTTTAGCTCCCACCAATAAGTGAGAACATGTGGTATTTCTCTTTCTGTGCCTGACTCGTTTCACTTAATATAATTCTCTCAAGGTCCATCCATGTTGTTGCAAATGGCAGTATTTCATTCGTTTTTATAGCTGAGTAGTATTCCATTGTGTAGATGTACCACATTTTCCGTATCCACTCATCTGATGATGGACATTTGGGCTGGTTCCAACTCTTGGCTATTGTAAAGAGTGCTGCGATGAACATTGGGCAACAGGTATACCTTCGACTTGATGATTTCTATTACTCTGGGTATATTCCCAGCAGTGGGATAGCTGGGTCATATGGTAGATAACAACAACAACAAAAAAAAACGGGGTGGGGGGAGAAGATATAACAACTACAATTACTTGAATTTGATACGACAAGCAAACAGAAAGGACATTGTTGGGGGGGAGGGAGGAGAGGGAGGAGGGAGGGAGGTTTTGGTAACGGGCAACAATAATCAACCACAATGTATATCGACAAAATAAAATAAAAAAAAAAAAGATGCTTAGAGCTGTGATGGAAAAAGTGGATACCATGTAAGCACAGATATATTATGTAAGCAGAGAGATGGAAACTCTAAGGATTAAAAGGAAATACTCGAAATCAAAAACACTGTAATAGGGGACTAATGGGTACAAAACCATGCTATCTTCCTGAAGTGAATCATTGTGCAGTATATGCATGTATTGAAACAATATACTGTACCCCACAAATATGTACAAATAAATGTCAATAAAATAAAAACAAAAGTTAAGAATGCCTTTGATAGGCTCATGAATTCCTTGAACACAACCAAGGAAAGAATCAGATCTAGGGAAGAAATGTCAATTGAAACTTCCAAAACTGAAATGCAAAGAGTAAAAAGAGTGAAAAAGACAGAACTGAATATATAAGAACTGTGGGATTACAAAAGGCATAGCATACATGGAATGGGAATACTAGGAAGAGAAGAAAAGATATTTTAAAAAGCAAGAAATGTATGAAACTATAATAATTACCCAGAATTAATGATAGACACCAAACTACAGATGTAGAGAGTTCAGAGAACATGAAGAAAGATCAGTCCCCCAAAATCTACACCTAGGCATATTATTCAACCTGCAGAAGATCACAAAGAAAGAAAACAAATTGTAAAAGAAGTAAGAGGAAAAAATACACCTCACCTATAGAGGGGCAAGGAAAGAATTACACCAGTCTTTTTTTTCAAAACCATGAAAGCAAGAAGAGATTGGAGTGAAATATTTAAACTGCCAAAACGACCAGAAACCTAGAACACTTTTTCTAGTAGAATTATCTTTCAAAAGTGAAGGAAAAATAAAGACTATCTCAAACGAAGAAATATTGAGGGAATTTGTTGTCAGTGGATCTTCACTGTAAGAAATATTGAAATAAGTTCTTTAGAGAGAAGGGAAATAATGTAGGTAAGAAACTCGCACATGTATAAAGAAAAAAAAAAGCATTAGAGTAGGAATAAATGAAGGTAAAGTAAAATATTTTATGTTTAAAATTTTTGATTGATCTAACAGATATTTTATTCATAATTAATAATACCAAAAATGTATTGGGTGATTTAGCTTACGGGTAAGTGAGATGAACAACAGCAATGTTAGAACGGATGGGATGAAGAAATTGGGAATGAATACTCCTTTATAAGGTAATTGCACTACTTGAGAATTAGTATAGTGTTATTCGAGGAACTTTGATTAGTTGTAAATATATATGACCAACTCAAGGGGAAACCCTAAAAGAAGTAAAAAAAAAATGTATAATTGATATTATAGGAGAAGAGAAAGAATGGAAATATACACTGTGGTGAGTTAAAACCAGAGTAGACAGAAAACAACCAACAGCAAAGCACTAGGACAATAAATAGGTAGTAGTAAAAAATAGGGTTGATATCAATCCAGCTATACCAAATAATCACTTTAAGCATGAATGGTCTAAACACACCAATTAAAAGACAAAAACTGTCAGAGGAGATTTAAGAAAGGACCAACCTAGATGTTGTTTGAGTTCCTTGTATATTATGGATATTAGATGCACAGTCAGATGCATAGTTCGCAAATATTTTTTTCCCATTTTGTAGGTTGTCTTTTCATTCTGTTGATTAATTCATTTTCTGTGCAGAAGCTTTTTAGTTCGATGTAATCCCATTTGTTTATTTTTTCTTCTGTTGCCTGTGTTTTGGGGGTCTTATTCATAAAATCTTTGCCTAGTCCTACTTCCTGAAGTATTTCTCCTATGTTTTCTTTTAGGAGTTTTATAGTTTCAGGTCATATATTTAACTCTTTAATTCATTTTGAGTTGACTCTGGAATATAGTGAGAGGTATGGGTCTAGTTTCATTCTTCTACTCAACCATATCCAGTTCTGCTAGCACCATTTGCTGAAAAGGCTGTCCTTTCCCCAATTTATGTTCTTGGTGCCTTTGTTAAAGATCAGTTGGGTGTAAGTATGTGGGTTGATTGCTGGGTTCTGTATTCTCTTCTGCTCATTTAAGTGTCTGTTTTATGCCAGTACAGTGCTGTTTTGGTTATTATAGCTTTATAGTACAATTTGAAGTCAGGTAGTGTAAGATCTCTCTCTTTATTTATTTATTTACTGGTCAGGATTGCTTTGGATATTTGAGATCTTTTCTTGTTTCCTATGAATGTTAGGATTGTTTTTTCTATTTCTTTGAAGATTGTCATTGGTATTTTGATAGGGATTGCACTGAATCTGTAGATTGCTTTGGGTAGTGTGGACATTTTCACAATGTTAATTCTTCCAATCCAACACCATGAAATGTCTTTTCCTCTTTCTGTGTCCTCTTTAATTTCTGTCAACGGTGATTTGTTGTTCTCATTGTAGAGATCTTTCACCTCCTTAGTTAAATTTATTCCTAGCTATTTTTTTCTTGGTAGCTATTATAAATGGGCTTGTTTTCTTGATTTCTTTTTCTGCTAGTTTTTTGTTAGAGTGTAAGAACACTACTGATTTATGTATATTAATTTTATATCCTCCAACTTTACTGAATTTATTTATCAGCTCTAACAGTTATTTGGTAGAGTCTTCAGATTTTTCTATGTATAGGATCTTGCCATCTATAGAGGGACAATTTGACTTTTTCTTTTCCAATCTAGATGCCCTTCTTTTGTTTCCGTTGTTTGATTACTCTGGCTAATACTTTCCATACTGTGTTAATTGAGAGAGGTGAGAGTTGGCGTCCTTGTCTTTTTCCTGTTCTTAAAGGAAAAGCTTAAACTTTTCTCCATTCAAGGTAACATTGGATGTGGGTCTGTCATATATGGCTTTTACTGAGTTGAAATACTTTCCTTAATACTACTTAATTTACTACTTAATACTACTTAATGCTACTTAATTTGTTGAGAGTCTTTATCATGAAGTTATGATGTATTGTGTGAAATAATATTTTGTCTATTGAAATGATCGTATAATTTTTGTTCTTGATGTTGTTGATGTGGTCTATCCAATTTATGGATTTGTGCATGCTGAATCATCCTTGCATCCCTGAGATGAATCTCTCTTGATCACAATGTATAATCTTTTTAATGTGCTGTTGTATTCTGTTTGCTAATATTTTGTTGTGGATTTTTGTGTCTATGTTCATCAAGGATGATAGCCTGTTGTTTTCCTTTTTGTACTGTATCTTTGATTTTGGTACAAGGGTGATACTGGCCTCATAGGATGAGTTTGGGAGAATGGCCTCTTTTTCAGTTTTTTAGCATAGTTTAAAGAGAATTAATGTTAATTTTTCTTTAACTGTTCTGTAGAATACAGCAGTGAAGCTCTCCAGTCTGCAGCTGTTCTTTGTTGGGAGCCTGCTCATTACTGCTTCAATCTCATTGCTCATTATTGGTCTGTTCAGGTTTTCTATTTATCCTTGGTTCAGTCTTGATAGTTTTTAAGTGTCCAGAAATTTATCCATTTCCTCCAGGTTTTCAAATTTGTTGGCATATATTTTTTCCTAATTGTCTCTAATGATTGTATTTCTGTGGTATCAGTTTTAATGTGTCCCTTTTCACTTTTGATTTTTGTTATTTGGTTCTTCTCTCATTTTTTTTTTTTTTTACTTATTCTAATGGTTTGTCTATTTTGTTTATCATTTCAAAAAACTAACTTTTTGTTTCATTGATTTTTTGTATTATTTTAAAAGTCTGTTTTATTTAGTTCTGCTCTAATCTTAGTTACTGTTTTCTGTCTAATAATTTTGGGGTTGAATTGTTCTTGTTTATCTAGTTCTTTGAGGTGTAACATTAGGTTGTTTATTCTTCTGTTGTAAGCATTTATTACAATAAACTTCCCTCTTAGTACTGCTTTTGAAGTATCCCATAGGTTTTGGTATGATGTGTCTTTATTTTAATTAGTTTTAAGAAATTTTTTGACTTTCTGTTTAATTTCTTTGAATCATAGGTCATTCAGGAGGATGTTGTTTAATTTCCATGTATTTTTATACTTTCCAAAGTTCCACTCATTATTGGTTTCTAGTTTTAATCCATTATGGTCTGAGAAGATATTTGAAATTATATCATTTTTTTCTTTTCAAATTTGTTGAGACTTGATTTGTGACCTAACATGTGGTCTATCCTGGAGAATGTTCCATGTGCTGATGAGAAGAATGTGTATTCTGTAGTTTCTGGATAAATGTTCTGTAGATGTCTGCCATTTCCAGTTGTTCTAAAGTGTAGTTTAGGTCCTACATTTCTTTTTTTTTTTTTTTTTTTTTTTTTTGTGACTGGAAAGGGGATTGCAACCCTTGGCCTGGTGTCGCCTGCACCGCGCTCATCCAGTGAGCGCACTGGCCATTCCTATATAGGATCCGAACCCGTGGACGGAGCGCCACTGCGTTCCCAAGCCCTGCACTCTCCCGAGTGCACCACGGGCTGGCCCTAGGTCCTACATTTCTGTTTTGATAATCTGTCTAATGTTGACATAGGGGCATTGAGATCCCTAACTATTGTTATTGTGGTCTCTCTCTCTTTTTATGTCTAATTGAATTTGCTTTATATATATGGATGCTCCAATGTTGGGTGCATAAATATTTATGATTGATATATCTTCTTGTTGGATAGATCATTTCATCAATATATAATGACTTTCTTCATCTCTTTTTACAGTTTTTTGTTTAAATTCTATTTTATCTGATGTTAGAATAGCTACTTTTGCTCATTTTTGGTTTCCATTTGTGTGGTATATCTTTTTCCATTACTTCACTATTAGTCTGTGTCTTTACAGGTGTGGTGAGTTTCTTTCAAGCAGCATATAGTCAGCTCTAGTTTTCTAATCCATTCAACCAGTACATTTTATTTCAGGGGGGATTTTAGTCCATTTACAGTTATGGTTGTTATTGACAGATATGATCTTACTCCTCCCATTTTATTGATTTTTGTATGGTTCCTTTAAATATCTTTTGTCTCTTTCTTTCCCTTTGTCTTCAGTATTTGTTTTGTTTTCTGAAGTGGTAAAATGTATTTTATTTTTATTTCTGGTTTGCATATATGCTCTAACAATGGGTTTTGTTCTTTCTCATCTATTCATGGTGTTGATTATCTTTTTTTGGATTCCAGATGCAGGACTCCCATGAGGATTTGTTTTAGAGCTGGTCATGTGGAAGTAAATTTCTGCAGTTTTTGTTTGTCTGGCAAATGCACTACTTTTTCCTTCATTTCTGAAGGATAGCCTTGCTGGGTGTAGTATTCTTGGCTGGCAGTTTTTTTTTAAATTTAGTACTTTGAATATATTATTCCATTCTCTCCTTCCCTGTAAGGTCTCTGCTGATAAATTTGCTCTTAGTCTGATGGGAATTACTTTATAGGTGATTTGATGCTATTCTCTTGCTGTTTTTAGGATTCTCTCTTTTTCTTTGATTTTTTACAGTCTGACTATAATGAGTCTTGGAAAGTAAATTTTGGGGTTGAATCTGGTTGGAGATCTTTGAGAATCTTATATCTGGAAGTGTGTATCTCTCCTAATACCTGGGAAGCTTTCTGTTATTATTTCATTGAATAGGTTTTCCATGCCTTTTCCTTTCTCTTTCCCTTCTAGAACACCCGTAATTCAGACTTTTGTGTGCTTATAGTTGTCTGATAGCTGTTGTAGGTTTGCCTCATTTTTAAAAATTCTTTTTTTTTCTGTCTGCCTGGGTTATTTCATAAAGCCTGTCTTTGAAGTAAGAAATTGTTTCTTCTGTTTGCAGTAGCCTGATGCTTAAATTATTGATGGTGTTTGCTATTTCATTGAATGAATAATTCACTTCTATGAGTTCTGCTATATTCTTTTTAAAGGTATTTATCTCTTTATAAAATTTCTCCTTGAGATCCTGGATTGTTTTCTTTTTCATTTCATTGGGTCTTCTATTTGAATTTTCTTGTATCTCATTGAATTTCCTTAAGATTGCTATTTGAAATTCTTTTTCAGTAATTTCATAGGTTTCCTGTGCTTGGGTTCTGGTATTGAATTATTGTATTCCTTTGGGGGTAACATATTTTCTTGTTTTTTGTGTTTCTAGTATCCCTACATTTATGTCTGGGCATCTTGTTGAGCAGTTCCTTCTTCTAATACTCAGGAGTGGCTTTGGAGTGGAGAGACTCCCTTCTGTAGATGTGTTTTATGTTGACTATTGGATAAGGTATTTCAGTTTTCATTCCTTGTAGACACAGTTGTGTAGTCTCTGTGTGGTTACTTTGACTGTATTTATTCAGTGTCAGCACTGTGAGTTTCTCCATGGCCTAGTCACTGGGGAACTCGGTAGTTCTTTGCTGGAGTGAGTGAGACTTGGTTGGGTCAAGGAGGTCATTTGTGAGATCTTAAGTTCTTAGGAGAAGTGGCTGGGTGCCTGTTGCTCCTTGGCTGAGATGGGTGGCCTTGATCAGCTTCAGTAGCACCCTCCTGTGACCTGATAGGTTCTCTAACAGTCTTCAGCTTAAATGGATGACTTGTGTGTAGTTCCTGGGGGTCAGAATCAGTTCTTTTGGCTTCAAGGGGGATAATAGGGTTTTCAGCAGCTCCTCAGCCAGAATAGGTGACTTGATGGTGTCACTGATTCTCTGAAGAGAACCCTGTACCCTCAGGGGTGGCATTGAGTGACTCTGTAGCTTCACTGTTGAAGTTGGCAACATTAAGTGGCATCACTGGATTGTGTATAGAGCCCTGTACTCTCAGGAGGGATACTGGATCATCTGCAACACCACTGTTGAAGTGGGGCACTATGAGTGAGGTGTTAGCAGTTTGGGTGTGACCTTTTGCCCCCAAGAGAGATGCTGGGGCTGTCTATAGATGTTCAGTTAGAGTGGCCATTGTGGCTGCTACAGTTGTGGACAAGCTCCTTTGTTCCTAAGAGCATTTCTGGGACACTCTGGATGTCCCTAGCTTGGGTTGGCTGCCCTGCAAGTGATCTCTGGGGCTGTGGGTGGGCTGCTGTGTCCCCAGGAGAGTTGGTGGATCCCTCTAAAGCTTCCTCATTGGGGAAAGCAGCCCTGGGTGGACTCATTGGTGCTGCAGGCATTTTTCTGTGCCTGAGAGAGGCATACAAGTCCTTCTCTACCTCGTTGTGGCTTCTTCAATTGCAAAGAGTACCTCACCAAAGAATATGTGGTTGCCAGCTGTCGCTAGATGCCCCGATTAGGCAGTTTTCTTATTCTGTAAAGTGTGTGTACCAATCTCCTCATCCTGAGGTAACACGCTTACTACACTGGACTGCCTTCTTCCAGGGTACATTACCCCTTGTGGATGTGGGTGTGGGCAATGTGGAATAGTTATGTGGCTAAAGAAGAGTAAAACCACTGCAGGGGCAAGGGAAGGATGGTCTCAGGTGTCGATGCCAATCTTAGATATGTGACTGCTACAGAAACCTGGGGCCGAGGGGGGGTGGTTTAGCTTGTGTCCCTCCTTAGATTGATTCAATCGTGTGTACTGGCAAGAGTTCCCAATACCGGGTGTGTGGCCACAGAGGCCACCCTTGAAAGAGATGTGTGGGTTCTCCTCCCCCTCCTCATGGCAATAGGTATTTTGCAAGTGTCCTGGCAACATAGGGATCCGTGGCCCTGGTCACCTGACCTGAATAAGCTGATTTCTGAGTCTGGAGGGTACATACACTGATCCCCTCTGTCCTCAGGGTGGCACCCTTGCTGCACTGAGCCATCCATTCCTGGGACACAAGACCAAAGCCAAGGACCAGTCTCTGTCCCAAGTTTGCTGTAGGAGTCTGGGACCTAGGGGGTGGGAGTAGCTTCACATGTGTCTCTCCCCAGACCAGTACAACCTTATGTGCCAGTAGCAGTTTCTGACAGAGTGCATGGCCACATGGGTAGCACAGACTCCCCATTGCGTTAGGTCACTGGTTTGCTCACATTCCCGTGATCAGAAACTCTTGAATCCCCACCCCAATGGATTGGGGGATGGGGTAGTGTTGGCTCTTTTTGTAACTATCCCGAGTTTCTGCACTCACCAATGTCTCTGCTGCTCCCTTGATGTATTCTAGCTCCCTCCTTACATTTTTCTCATCTAAGTGTAGCTGTGCATTCAATATATTCTCCATCTTTGTTGGAGAGATGAGCAGTGTCTCCTAGTTGGCCATCTTGCTGACACTCCAGAAAATTTTATGAGGATTTAACAGCAGACTCAAATAGGCAGAAGAAAAAAATAGTGAACTTCAAGATATGTCATTTGAAATTATTGGGTTTGAAGAGCAAAAAGGAAAAAAGAATGAAGAATGTGAACAGAAACTAAGAGACTCATGGGAAACCATGGGGAAGACCAATACATGTATTATGGGAGTACTAAAAGGAAGAGAGTGTGAAAGGGGCAGAAAAATTATTTTAAAAAATAGTGGCCCAAAATTTCCCATGTTTGAAGAACAACATGGAACTACAAATTCAAGTTGCTCAGTGAACTCCAAGTAAGATAATTCCAGAGAAACTCAGACCAAGGCAGATACATTGTTGCAAACCAAAAACAGAGAGAATCTTGAAATGTCAAAAGAAAAGTGACTGATCTTGTACAAGGGATCCTCAAAAAGATTATAATCTGATTTCTCAGCAGAAACCTTGGAGGCAAGAAGGCAGTGGGATGATATATTAAATATGCTGGAATAAAAATAACTTTCTACTGAGAATTCTATATCTTGAAAAACTGTTCTTCAAAAATGAGGGAGAAATTAAGACATTCCTAGATAAACAAAAGCTGAGAGTGTTTATTGCCACTAGATATAACCTACAAGAAATGTTAAAGGGAGTCCATCAATTTGAATGAAAGTATGCTAGACAGTAGCTCAGAGCCATATGAAAATATAAAGATCTCCAGTAAAGATAAACAAATGGGCACATTTAAAAACTAGTATTAGTGTAATTTTGATTTGTAACACCATTTTTTATTTTATATAGAACTTATAAGACAATACATAAAAATAATTCTAAATCTTTGTTAGTATGTACACAGTGTTTATACATTGTGATTTAATTTATGACATCAGTTACATAAAGTTGGGGAAGAGAGCTGTATAAGATATATGCAATTGAAGTTAATTGGCATAAATTTTAAAAAGATTGTTATAACTTTAGGGTATTTTATGTAATTCCTATGGTAACTACAAATAAAATATCTCTATATACATAAACGGAAATGAGATGGGAAGTATAATGCCATTACAAAAAATCAGCTAAACACAAAGGAAGTCAGTAATGGAGGGAAGAAGACAACAATCACAAAAATTCCTTGAACTTTTTAAGTCAAGTGAACAGATATGATGTGGGGGTAGGGGCGGGGGTGGAGAGGAACGGGTAAAGGGGCATGAAAATCAACTACAATGTATGTTGAGAAGTAAAATAAAATTTTCTTAAAAAAAAAAGAAGTACAAATAAAGCTGTAAGACGTACAGAAAGCAAATACCTTAATGTCAGAAGTAAGGTCTTCCTTATCAGTAATTACTTTAAGTGTAAATAGATTAATATCCTCAAAAGACATAGATTGGCAGAATGGATTAAATCATGATCCAAATATAGAAGACATCTTCAAAAATTTCATGGAAAGATTTATATTATTTTTAATTCCTTTTTTTCTGTGAACTTTTTGAAATATCCTCATGTGATTTATAAGAGACTCACTTTAAATCTAAAGACACAGAAAGATTAAAAGTGAGAAAAAGGAAAAAGATATTCTATGCAAATAGTAATGTAGCTAATTCATTTATTTGAAAAGAATATTTTGTGTTTCCCATAGGTGGTGAAGGCTGCACCTTGGCAGCTGCCTGCTCAGTGATTGGTGTGGGCTCTGATATTGGTGGTAGTATTCGTATGCCTGCTTTCTTTAATGGCATATTTGGACACAAGCCTTCCCCAGGTAATGTCAATATGGTGGGAGGGGTCATAATGGTCATGGAAAGTGCCATTTTAGTGGGTGCATATTTATCATAGGCATGTCCCAAACTTTAGCCTATTAATCTCCTATTGTATGATATTTGTGTTGGTTCCAAAATTTTATTACATTAATGCTGTTGTCTATTTCCTCTTTCTTAACTCTTTTATTGTATCTCATAATTAGACCCTGAGAGTGAATTACTGGAAATGGAATTATGGTTAACATGCATGAATATTTTAGATCTCTTTTTGTACTATTTTTTTTCAGTGTTGTAGCTTCTCAGAAATGTAACAACTGAAGTATCTTGATGCATTTTGTTTAGTTGTTATTCAAAAAGATCTGATTGATTTACGTTTTCTTAAGCAATGAGTGAAAATCTCTCTTTTACTACACTCTCATGTACATAGGGAATTATTATTTGGAAAAAAACATTTTATTTTTTTTATAGAGAAATGAACATCCTGCATGCCCCTCAAACTACCATGTGTTCATTTTGATAATAAAAATTCAGAGGCATTTTAGTTTTGTACCTGAGACTTCATTTTATTTCCATGTTCTTTAAATATACAACTGTAATGTCACAGTTACAGATTAGGTTTAGTTTTTTTTTAAACTGCTTGAAGTATAATTGAATACAATAAACAATACATATCTAAAGTGTTCAATTGTATGTTTTGACTTATGTATACACCCATGAAACCATCATCACAATCAAGATAATTAACATATACATCACTCCCCAAAGTCTCATCATGTTTTTCTCCCACTGCTGTCACATCCACGTGATCTGCTTTCTATCACCAAAAATTAGCTTTGTATTTCCTAGAGCTTTATGTTAATGGAATGATATACTTTTTTCTTCCTCTTTTAAAAACACCTGGCCTTTTTCAGTCAGCATAATGCCTTTCAAATTCACCCATGTTGTTGTATTAATTTCTTTTTATTGCTGAGTGATATTTTATTGTATGAGTATAATCCAGTTTGTTTATCCACTCACCTGTTGATGGACAGTTGGGTTATTTCCACTTTTTGACTATTACAAATAACGTTGCTATGAGCATTCATGAACAAAGCTTTGTATAACATATATTAACTTCTCTTGGGTAAATACGTACAAGAGGAATGGCTGGATCATATGGTAGGTATATTTTTAACTTTTTAAGAAAATTCTAAACTGTTTTGAAAAATGACTTTACCATTTTACATTCCCAGCAGCAGTGTATGAGAATTGCAGTTTCTATGCATACTCGCCAATTAAGTATTAATTTTCCATTTCTCCCTTTCCATAGCCCCTGGTGACCACTAATCTGTTTTTGTCTATGGATTTACAAACTCTGGATATTTTATATAAATGAAATCATACAGTATGTGGCCTTTTGTTTTTGGATTCTTTTACTTAGCATGAAATTTTCAGGGTTCATTCGTGTTGTAGAATTTATCAGTACGTTATGCTGAAAAATATTGTATGGATATACCGAATTTTCTTGATCCACACATTTGCTGATGGACATTTGGACTGTTCCCTCCTTTTGGCTACTATGACTATTGATGTTATAAACATCTGTGTATCAGTTTTTTTCTTTGTTTGGTTTTTTTCTTTTGTAAGACCCATTTTCAGTACTTCTGGTTGCATATCCAGGAGTGGAATTGCTAGGTCACATGGTAATTCTATATCTAACTTACTGAGAAAATACCAAATTGTTTTCCACAGTGGCTGAATAATTTTACATTTTCAGCAGTAAAGTGAGAGGATTCCAGTTTTTCTATATCCTTGCCAGGTATAATTATTTTGCATTGTTAAATTGTAGCCATCTCAGTAGTTATAAAACAGTATCTCATTGCTATGTTGATTTGCTTTTTCTTGATAAATAATGATGTTAAGCATCTTTTCATGTGCTCACTGGTCATGATTGTTTTTTTTTTTTCTTCATTTTTTTTTGGAGAAATGTCTATGCATGTATTTTGTCCAATTTTGAAATAAATTGTTTTTGTTTTTATTTTTTTAATGAGTACAGTTTTCTTTGTTTATGTATTTTACTTTATCAGTATACAATGTAGTTGATTTTCACATCTCTTTACCAATTCCTCCTTTACCCCCTCCCCCATCAACATCATATCTGATCTGCTCACGTTTTATGCAGTAGATACTGCCCATTTGTATATTTTCTAATTTTAATACAGACTTTTGGAACAACGTCCCTTTTTTAAAAAAAATTATACGTACATGTGGGGTGCAATGTTGATTTTCGAAAATTGTGTAGAATGTGTGGTGGATAGATCAGTATAGTTAGCTTATTCACCATTTCAATATGCAATCATTCTCTTTGAGCAGTTCCTCATTAGCCCATTCCCTCTCCCCCTCCCTTCCACTTTTCCACCTCTAGATTTCTAGAAGTTCAATGTATTACTGTGATTATTGTTTCTTTCTTTCTTTCTCTCTCTGTCTCTTTATTGTTCATTTGTTTATTTATGGATTCACCTCCCAGTTATGAGTGAGAACATGCAGTATTTCTCTTTCTGTACCTGGATTGTTTCACTTAGAATAATTTTCTCCAGGCTCATCCTTTTTGCTGCAAATGGTAGAATTTCATTCTTTTTTATGGCTGAGTAGTATTCCATTGTGTATATATACCAAAATTTCCTTATCCAGTCACCCATTGATGGGCTTTTAAAAAATTTTTTTATTGCTAGTGAATATTCATGAGATACAAAGCTGATTGTCACCTCTTGTGCCCAAGACGTGAAGGCTAGATTCATACTGGCAGCAGCCCATTACCACAAATTGTGATTGTACCCTGTGTCCCTCACACAATTATCCACAATCTCCCTCCTCCTCCCCCTTTCCCCCATTCCACTTTGTATCCCTAGGTATATTCTCTCCCTCTGCAAGTCCAATAAACCACTGTGGTCTTTCTTTCCTTCCTTTTTTCTCTCTTAGCTCCCACTAATGAGTGCATACATGTGGTATTTATCCCTCTGTGCTTTGCTTATTTCACTCAACATAAGTTTCTCCAAGCTCATCCATGTTGCAAATGAGAGAACTTCATTCTTTTTTTTTTTTTTTTTTATGGCAGAATAGTATTCCATGGTGTATATATACCACATTTTCCTTATCCAATATTCCATCAATGGATATTTAGGTTGGTTGCATATCTTGGCTAGAACATGGGAGTGCAGGTATCCCTTCAACATGATGATTTCTATTCCTCTGGGTATATACCCAGAAGTGAGATTGCTGGATCGTATGGAAGATCTATCTGTAGTTGTCTGAGAAAACTCCATGCTGTTTTCCATAGTGATTGTACTAATTTAGAGTCCCACCAACAGTGTACGAGCATTCCCTTCTCTCCACACCCTCGCCAGCATTTGTTATTTACTGTCTTTTTGATTATAGCTGGTCTAACTGGGGTGAAGTGATATCTCAATGTGGTTTTAATTTGCATTTCCCAGATAACTAGTGATGGTGAGCGTTTTCTCATGTACCTGTTGGCCATTTGTATGTCTTCCTTTGAAACATGTCTATTCAGCTCCTTTACCCATTTTCTAATTGGGTTATTTGTTTTATTACTGTGTAATTGCTTGATTTCCCTGTATATTATGGACATTAATCCTTTGTTGGATGCATAGTTAGCAAAAATTTTCTCCCACTCTGTAGATTGTCATTTCACACTGTTGACCATTTCCTTTGCTGTGTAGAAGACTTTCAGTTTGATATAATCCCATTTGTTTATTTTTCTTTTATTACCTGTGCTTTAGGGCTCATGTTAATAAAGTCTGTGCCCAGACCTAGTTCCTTAAATGTTTTGCCTATATTTTCCCTTAATAATTTTACATTTTTAGGAATTCTACTTAAGTCTTTAATCCATTTTGAGTGGATTTTAGTGTATGGTGAGAGGTGCATATCTAGTTACATTCTTCTGCATATGGATATGCAATTTTCCCAGCACCGCTTATTGAAGAGGCAGTCTTTTCCCCCTTGTAGTGTTTTGTTGCCTTTGTCCAATATCAGATGGCTGTAGGCCTGAGGGGTGATTTCTGGCTTCTCAATTCTGCTCCACTGGTCTGAGTACATATTTTTTTTGCCAGTACCATGCTGTTTTAGTTTCTATAGCTTTGTAGTATAATTTGAAGACAGGTTATACCTCTAGCTTTATTTTTATTTTTTATTTATTTTTTGCTCAGGATTACTTTGGCTATTTGGGATCTTTTTTTGTTCCATATGAATGTTAAGATTGCTTTTTCCATTTCTGTGAAGAATATCATTGGTATTTTGATGGGGATTGCATTGAATCTGTAGATCACTTTGGGTAGTATAGAATTTTTCACAATGTTAATTTTTCCAATCCAAGAGCACGGAATATCTTTCCATCTTTTTGCATCTTCTTTAATTTCTTTCAGTAGTGGTTTGCAGTTCTCTTGTAGAAATCTTTCACCTCCTTGATTATATTGATCCATAGCTATTTTATTTTCTTTGTGATTATTGAAAATGGGCTTACTTTCTTTATTTTTCTTTCTGATAGTTCATTATTGGAGTATATAAATACAACTGATTTGGGGGTACTTATTTTGTATCCCACAATGTTACTGAAATTATTACCCAACTCCAGGAGTTTTTTCATAGAATCTTTAGGTTTTCCCTTATATAGTATCGTGTCATCTGCAAATAGGGACAGTTAGACTTTCTCTTCCAATTTGGATGCCTATTATTTCTTTTTGTTGCCTGACTGCTCTGGCTAGTACCTCCAGTACTATGTTAAATAGAAGTGGTGAGAGTGGTCATCCTTGTCTTGTTTCTCTTTTTAAGGGAAAGGCTCTCAGTTTTTCCCCATTCAGAATGATACTGGCAGTGGGCTTGTTGTAGATGGCTTTTATGTGTTGAGATAGTTTCCTTCTATACCTACTTTGTTGAGAGTGTTTATCATGAAGGGATATTGAATTTTGTCAAATGCTTTTTCAGTCTCTATTGAGATAATCATATGATTTTTTCCTTGAGTTTGTTGAGGTGATGTATCACATTTATTGGTTTTCATATGTTGAACCATCCTTGCATCCCTGGGATGAATCCCACTTGATCATGGTGTACAATTTTCCTAATGTGTTGCTGTATTCTGACTGCTAACATTTTGTTGAAGATTTTTGCATATATGTTCATCAAGGATATTGGCCTGTAATTTTCTTTTATTGTTGTGTCTTTATCTGGTTTTGGTTTCAGAGTTATTTTGGCTTCATAGATTGAGTCTGAGAGAGTAGCTTCTCTTTCAATTGTTTGGAATAGTTTGTGGAAAATTGGTATCAATTCCTCTCTAAAGGTTTGGTAGAATTCAGCTGTAAAGCCATCCAGACCTGGACTTTTCTTTGGTGGATGATTGCTGATTACCATTTCAATCTCATTGCTTGTTATTGGTCTGTACAGGTTTTCTATCTCTTTTTGGTTCAGTCTGGGTAGTGTGTATGTGTCTAGAAACTTAACCGTATCTTCCAGGTTTTCATATTTGTTGTTATACAGATGTACATAATAGTCTCTAATGATTATTTGTATTTCTATGGTATCAGTTGTAATGTCTCCCTTTTCATTTCTGATATTTGTTATTTGGGTCTTCTCTCTTTCTTTTGTTAACCTGTCTAATGGTTTGTGTATTTTATTTATCTTCTTGAAAAACCAAGTCTTCGTTTTGTTGATCTTTTCTGTAATTTTTGGGGTCTATTTCATTTAGTTCTGCTCTGATCTTTCCACCTACTACCTTTAGGATTGGATTGTTGCTTTTTTCTAGTTCTCTGAGGCGTAGTGTTAGGTTATTTTTTCGAAGTCCTTCCATTCCTTCTTTTTAAATTTATTTTTTAACTTTATTTACTTATTTATTTTTTATTGAATCATAATTGATTATACATATTTTGGGGATTCAATGTTGACATAAGTTGATCAAATCAATATTACTTGTATGTATATTGTTACATATTGTACTTTCTTTATGTCCCTTGTTCAATCTCTCCCTATCCCCCTCTCCCTCCTGCCTCCCACCTCCTATAACCCTAGATTTCTTCTCTCCCTCTGAAAGAGTAATGGTTACTCTCTTGATTTCTTGCCAAGATATTCTGTCCAATGCTGAGAGATGTGTTCAAGTCCCACAATATTATCACAGAGCAGATGCTTCTTTTGTCACTCTGGTATAGGCTTTGTGGAGAGAGGCATCCTTTTCTTTTCTTTGGTGTCTGCTGGTGACTCTCCTTGTGTCAGTGCACTTCAGTGGCTGACAGACCATCTGCATTGTGGTTGTGACATCTAGCCACTTTCTTGGCAGCCATGGTTACTGTGGTGGCTGTAGTGGGCCACCCACATGGAGGTAATGTTTTTAGCATGCTCCTTGGTGCTGGTGGTGTGCTTGGTTGTGGGTAGGGAGTCTGGTCTCAGGCTTGATGCCCCAGGTACCCAGATGGGCCCCCGAGGCACTGGCATTGTGCCTGGGTATGGGTGGGGGATCCAGTCCCTGGATCCATGCCCCAGGTCCCCAGGTGGCCCCCAAGGCGCTGGTGTTGTGCCTGGGCTGAAACTAATTTTTTGTCCTTTGCTTACTTCTAAAACAGGGGAACTTCCTGTGGGAACCAGTACTTGAGCTGTGTTGTCGAGTTAAATTGGTGCTTTGCTACTGTTTCCCTAGAGAAGACTTTTTGTGCAGCTCAGGGTTTAATGGTTGACATTATAGGGACTTCTGGCTCTCCAGAGACCCGGTGTACCTGGGTTTTGTAGATGTCTGATCTGGTCCTGAATCTTTTCATGAAACTGCACCCCATGCATTTCTGCATTCCTGACCAGTCTCTTCTATGTAGTCCTGTGCTGATTGGGGCATAGATCAGCTGTCCTTGCTGTGTCCCAGTGTTCTCCCAGTGGGCCTGTCTCCCCCACTGCCCGTGCTCCAACCTCTTCCCATGTGATGGGTCCTGTTCTGGTCCTTCGCGATGACTCACTGGCTTGTGAATGGCTCCCCCTTTTCAACCGTTCTGGCTCCTTGCTCCTGCATGGGTCCACAGGAAACCTATTAGTGGTCTTGCTATCCTCAGGGCCACCACGGCCCTCTTCACCCCTGCCATCTCCAAGCAACTCCATCCAAAGGGCACAGCTGCAGCTTCTGCCAGCTCCTGCTCCATGCACTCAGCAGTTCCAGCCATAAAGTGGCTTCTGCCCCAAATGCTCTGCGCAGTTTTTTCTTTCTCTCATTGTGGCTTCACCCCCTTCATAAACTCCATACATCTCTCCTGTTCCCCTGAGGTCCAGTGGCCCCAGCTTGCCTGTTGTTACATTAAAAAAATTTTTTCTTTTGTTTTGTCAATATACAATGTGGTTGATTATTTTGGCCCATTACTGAAACCTCCCTCCCTCCTCCCTCTCCACGTCCCTCCCAGCAACCTCATATCTGTTTGCTTGTCGTATACATTTTTATGGGTTTAAATTGGTTGATTTTTGGGAGAGAGTGATGCTGGGAACTTTCTGTTCTGCCATCTTGACCACAACTCTGAAGTCATTCCATTCTTTTGATGTAAGCATTTATTGCAATAACTCTGCCACTTAGTACTGCTTTTGCAGTATCCCACAGGCTTTGGTATGATGCACCTTTATTTTCATTAGCTTCAATAAATTTTTTGATTTCCTCTTTTATTTCTTCTTAGACCATAGGTCATTGTGGAGCCTATTGTTTAGTTTCCATATATTTGTATAGTTTCCAGAGTTTTGTTTGTTATTAATTTCCAGTTTTAGTCCATTGTGGTCTGAAAATATACTTCAAATGATTTCAGTTTTTTCAAATTTTCTGAGACTAGATTTGTGACCTAATATGTGGTCTATCCTGGAGAATGTTCCATGAGCTGATGAAAAGAAAGTATATTCTTTAGTTGTTGGGTGAAATGTTCAGTATATATCTGCCAGGTCCAATCGGTCTAAGCTGTGGATTAAATCCTGTGTCTCTTTGTTGATTTGTTGCCTGGAATATCTGCCCCACACCGAGAGAGGGGTGTTCAGATCACCCACTATTTACATAGTAGGTCCTATTTCTTTCTTTAGATATGAGTGTTTGCTTTATATGTCTGGGTGCTCCAGTATTGGGTGCATATATATTTATGATTTTTATGTCCTCTAGCTGGATAGATTCTTTTATCATCATATAGTGGCCTTCTTTGTCTCCTTTTATGGTTTTTTTTTTGTTTTAAAGTCTATTTTGTCCAACATAAGAATAGCTACTCCTGTTCATTTTTGGTTTCCATTTGCATGTATATCTTCTATCCCTTCACTTTTAGTCTGTGTGTGTCTCTTCAGGTGAGGAGGATCTCTTGAAGACAGCATATACTTAGGTCTAGCTTTCTAATGCAATCAGTGAGTCTGTGTCTTTTGAATGGGGAGTTTGATCCATTTATATTTAAGGTAGTTATTGACAGGTATTGTTTAATTCCTGTCATTTAATTGCTTTTCATTTAGATGATTTAAATATCTTTTGATCATTACTTCCCCCTTTATTTCTCTTCAGTTTTAGTTGGAAATTTAAGGTAGCAATATTTAGCTTCTTTCTCTTTCTCACTGGTATTGTTGTTTTAATGGTGGGTTTTTATCTTTCTTGTGTATTTGTGATGGTGGTCATCATTTTTCAGTTTTCAGTTGCAGGACTCCCTTGAGAATTTCTTGCAGGGCTGGTTGTGTGGTGGTGAACTGCCACAGCATTTGTTTGTCTGGGAAATATACCATTTCTCCCTCATTTCTGAAGGAGAGCCTTGCTGGATAAAGAATTCTTGGCTGGCAATGTTTTGCTTTTAGTATTTTGAATATGTCATTCCACTTTCTTCTGGCCTGTCGTGTTTCTTCCCCCCCGCCCCCAGCAATACCCTTTCTGTTTGCTTGCTGTATCAACTTCAAGGAATTTTAATTGTTGTGTCTACTTCCCTCCTCCCCCCCTCACCCCAGTTGTTTGTGTATTTATTTATTTTTAGCTCCCACAAATAAGCGAGAACATGTGATGTTTCTCTTTCTGTGCCTGACTCGTTTCACTTAATATAATTTTCTCTGGGTCCATTCATGTTGTTGCAAATGACAGTATTTTGTTTGTTTTTATTTATAGCAGAGTAGATATACCACAGTTTCCATATCCACTCATCTGATAATGGACATTTGGGCTGGTTCCAACTCTTAGGTATTGTAAATACTGCTGGAATGAACATTGGAGAACAGGTATACCTTCGACTTGATGATTTCCATTCCTCTGGGTATATTCCCAGCAGTGGGATAGCTGGTTCATATGGTAGATCTATCTGCAATTGTTTGAGGAAATTCCATACCATTTTCCATAGAGGCTGCACCATTTTGCAGTCCCACCAACAATGTATGAGAGTTCCTTTTGCTCTGCAACCTCGCTATCATTAATCATTCTCAGTCTTTTGGATATTAGCCATCCTAACTGGTGTGAGATGGTATCTCAGTGTGGTTTTTATTTGCATTTCCTGAATGCTGAGTGATGTTGAGCATTTTTTCATGTGTCTGTTGGCCATTCGTATATCTTCCTTTGAGAAATGCCTATTTAGCTCTTTTGCCCATTTTTTAATTGGGTTACTTGTTTTTTTCTTGTAAAGTTGCTTCAGTTCCTTGTATATTCTGGATTTTAATACTTTGTCAGATGTAAATTTTGCAAATATTTTCTCCCACTCTGTTGGTGGTCTTTTCACTCTGTTAATTGTTTCTTTTGCTGTGCAGAAGCTTTTTAGTTTGATATAATCCCATTTGTTTATTTTTCCTTTGGTTGCCCATGATTTTGGGGTCATATTCATGAAGTCTGTGTCCGGTCGTACTTCCTGACGTGTTTCTCCTATGTTTTCCATTAGTAATTTTACAGTTATTTAACCTTCTCTTTTTTCTTAATCTACTTAAGTGTTTCTCAATTTTGTTGATCTTTTTTTAAAAAACTCTTAATTTTGTTGTTTTTTGTGTCATTTTACTATTCTCTATTTTATTTATCACTGTTCTAATCTTTATTATTTTCTTCCTTTAGGCAAGTTTGGGTCTACAGTGTTCTTTGCCTGGTCCCTTGAGGTGTTAAGTTAGATGGTTTATTTGAGATCTACCTTCTTTTTCTGATGTGTTTACCACCATATACTTCCCTGTTAATACAGCTTTCACTGCATCCCATAAGTTTAGGTATTAGGTATACAAACGTGTTTTTATTTTCATTTTATTGAGGTATTTTCTAACTTTCTTTGTGATTTCTTCTTTGACCCATTTGTTGTTCAAGAGATAATTTGTTTAATTTCCACATACTTGTGGTTTTGCAAGTTTTCCTTTTGATATTGAGTTTTAGTTTTATTCCATTGTTCTTGAAAAAGATATTTTTGTATGGTTTCAACCTTTTGTAATTTAGTTACACTTGTTTTGTGCCCAACAAGTGGTCTATTAGGAAGAATGTTTCATGTGCACTTGAGAAGAATGTGTATCTGATTCATTCTGTTGAAAAAGAAAAAAATAAAAGGAATGTGTATTTGCTACTGTTGGGGTGAGTGTTCTGTGTATGTCCGTTAAGTTCAATTGGTCTATATTGTTGTTCAAGCCCTCTGTTTTCTTACTGATCCTTTGTGTGGTTGTTATATCCATTACTGAAAGTAGGGTATTGAAGTCAACTTTACTTAGAGTGTGGTTGTTTGGTTTTCCCTTCAGTGCTGTAGGTGCCTGCTTCACATATTTTTCATATATTTTGTAGCTCTAGTGATATAAGTAATTGTTATATATTTCTGGTGAATTTATTTATTTATTATTTTATAATGTCATTCGTTGTTGCTCATGACAGTTTTTGAATTAAAGTCTATTTTGTCTGATATAAGTATGGCCACCCCTGCTCTTTCTGGGATCTATTTGCATAGAATATTTTTTTCCAGCCTTTCATATTCTTCCAATGTGTGTCCTTAAATCTTGTGAGTCTCTGGTAGAAAGCATATAGTATGATCTCGTTATTTTATTTATTCAGCCAATTTATGTATTTTGATTGCAGAGTTAAATTGAGTTGCATTTAAAGTAATTACTTATAGGGAAAGTATTCCTATTGTCATTTTGTTTTTATTTTCTATAGCTATTTTGTCTCTGTTTTACTTTCTTACTGCCTTCCTTTGTATTTCATTGATCTGTTGTAGTGATGTTCTTTGATCCCCTTCTTGCTTCATCTTGGATATCTTCTACGGGTATTTTCGTTGAGGTTACCATGGGAATTACATAAAACATCTTAATATTATAATTATATCTTATTTATTTATTTGTTATTCTTTAAAAATTTATTTTTAGTTGAAAAATTTTTAAAATGTATATAATTACATACATATTTGTATATATAATTTTCATTATGTATTATAATTATGGCATACAATGTGATGTTTTGATATATGTATATTTTGTGGAATTATTAAATCAAGTTAAATATAATATACATCACCTCAAATGCTTATTCTTTTATTATGGTAAGAACATTTAAAAACTACTCTTTTAGTAATTTTTTTTTTTTTTTTGTCTTTTTCGTGACCGGCACCCAGCCACTGAGTGCACTGGTCATTCCTATATAGGATCCGAACCCATGGTGGGAGCGTCGGTGCGCTCCCAGCGCCGCACTCTCCCGAGTGCGCCACTGGCTCGGCCCTCTTTTAGTAATTTTTATGTATGCAATAGACTATTATTACCAGTAACTATGTTAGTCATTATGTATAATAGATCTCAAGAACTTACTCCTCCTGTGTAGCTCAAATTTTGTACCCTTTGATCAACATCTCCCCATTTTCTCACCCCTTCCCCAGCCCCTGATAACTACCATTCTATGCCCTGACTCTATGAGTTTGAGTTTTTTAGATTTCACATATAAGTGAGATCATGTAGTATGTGTCTTTCTGTGCCTGGCTTATTTCACTTAACATAATATCCTCCTGGTTTATCAATGTTGTAGCAGGTGACAAGATTCCCTTCTTTATTAAGGCCAAACGGCATTTCATTGTGTACATATGCCACATATTCTTTATCTTTTCATCTGTCAACAGAAACTTAGATTTCATATCTTGGTTATGGTGAATAGTGTCTCAATAAACATAGGATACATCTTGAACATATTTAATTTTTAAAATTATATACTCAGTAGTGGGATTGCTGGATCATGTGATAGTTATAGTTTAATTTTTTGAGGAAACTTCATTCTGTTTTCCATAGAGGTTGTACCAGTTTATGTTACCACCAACCATGTACAAGTCTTTCCTTTTCTCCATATTCTCATAATAGTTGTTACATATACATACACACACACACACACACACACACACACACACACACACACGTGTGTGTACATATATGTAGTCAGATGCATGATTTGGAAACAGATTTTCTCTTCATTTGTTTTTTATTATTTTTCGCTATGAAATGCTCTTTAGTTTGATACAATCTGTCTACTTTTCTTTTGGGGTCATGTTTAAAAAATCATGGACAATACCAATGTCAAGAAGCTTTCTTCCTATTTTCCCCCTGTATATTCTTCTAGTAGTTTCAGGTCTTACATTTAAAATTTTAATACATTGTGTGTGTGTATGTGTGTTTGTGTGTGTGTGTGTGTGGTGAGATAATGGTCCAATTTTATCATTCTGCCTGTGGATATATAGTTTTCCTAACACCATTTATTGAAGAGACTGTCTTTTTCTCATTGTGTGTCCTTGGCATCTTTGTGGAAGATCAATTGGCCCTAAATGTGTGGCTTTATTTTGGGTGTGTCCATAGGTCTATATGTCCTTTTTTGTGCCAGTACCATTCTGCTTTGATTACTGTAGCTCTGTAGTAAGTTTTGAGATCAGGGAGTGTGATGCCTCCATCTTTCTTTTTCAAGGCTGCTTTGACTATTTGGAGTCTTTTGCAATTCCACATGTATGTTAGGATTTTTTTTTAATTCTGTGAAAAATGTCATTGAAATTTTAATAGGGATTACATTGAATCTGTAGATCACTTTGGGTAGTATAGACATTTTAATAATATTAATTCTCTCCATCCATGAATATGGGATATTTTTCCATTTATTTGTGTCTTCCTTCATTTCTTTCAGCAGTGTTTTGTACCTTTCAGAAGTCTTTTCTGGGCTGCATATTGTTTGATTTTGTTTCTTCATCCATTCAGTTACTGTATGTGTTTTGATTGTAGAATTTAATCCACTTACATTCAAGGTAATTATTGAAAGGTAAGGACTTACTGCCATCATTTTGTTATTTGTTTTCTAGTTGTTCTGTTTCGTTTTTTTTTCTTTTCTTCCACTCTTGCTGTCTTCTTTTGTGAGCTGACAATTTTTGTAATGGTATGATTTGATTCCTTTTTCTTTACCTTTCATGTGTCTACTGTACGTTTTTGCTTTGTGGTTACCATTAGACTTAAATAAAATAGGTTATACTTATAACAGGCTATTTTAAACTGCTAACAACTTAAATTTAATCATATACAAAAAACCCTCTGAACTTTTACTGCCTGCATATTTTATGTATTTGATGTTACAATTTACATCCTTTTATATTGTGTATTACTTAACAAATTATCGTATATATATTTATTTTTAATAGTTTTTGTCTTTAAACTATATACTGGAAATATGTGATTTACACACTACTTTTACAGGTTTAGAGTGTTCTGAATTAGGCTATGTACTTGTTTTTGCTAGTGAGTTTTATAATTTCATGTGTTTTTTTCTAGTAATTGGCATTTTTTCACTTAAGTTTGAAAAACTTTCTTTAGCATTACTTGTAAGGCAGGTCTAGTATTGATAAATTCCCTCAGCTATTTCTTGTCTGGGAAAGCCTTTCTTTCTCCATTTCTGAAGGACATCTTTTCTAGGTAAAGTATTCTTAGTTGGCAGTATTTTTCTTTTAGTGTTTTGCTTATATTCTGCCATTCTTTCCTAGACTACAAAGTTTTTGCTGAGAAAGCCACTGACAGGCTTAAGGAGGTTCCCTTATATGTGAGGATCTTTCTTTCTCTTGCTTTTTTTCACTCTCTTTGTCTTTGATTTTTGACGGTTTGATTGTAGTATGTCTTGAGGTAAAATCATTTGTGTTGAATCTGATTGGTGACTTTTTACCTTCTTGTATCTGAGTACTTATAACTTCCACCAGCTTGGAAAGTTTTTTTTTTTTTTTTTAATTTATTAATTTATTTATTTATTTTTAAATTTTATTTTGTCGATATACATTGTAGCTGATTATTGCTCCCCATCACCAAAACCTCCCTCCCTTCTCCCTCCCCCCCTCCCCCCAACAATGTCCTTTCTGTTTACTTGTTGTATCAACTTCAAATAATTGTGGTTGTTATATCTTCTTCCCCCCCCCCCCGGTTTGTGTGTGTGTGTGTGTGTGTGTGTGTGAATTTATATATTAATTTTTAGCTCCCTCCAATAAGTGAGAACATGTGGCATTTCTCTTTCTGTGCCTGACTTGTTTCACTTAATATAATTCTCTCAAGGTCCATCCATGTTGTTGCAAATGGCAGTATTTCATTCGTTTTTATAGCTGAGTAGTATTCCATTGTGTAGATGTACCACATTTTCCGTATCCACTCATCTGATGATGGACATTTGGGCTGGTTCCAACTCTTGGCCATTGTAAAGAGTGCTGCGATGAACATTGGGGAACAGGTATACCTTCGACCTGATGATTTCCATTCCTCTGGGTATATTCCCAACAGTGGGATGGCTGGGTCGTATGGTAGATCTATTTGCAATTGTTTAAGGAACCTCCATACCATTTTCCATAGAGGCTGCACCATTTTGCAGTCCCACCAACAATGTATGAGAGTTCCTTTTTCTCCGCAGCCTCGCCAGCATTTATCGTTCATAGTCTTTTGGATTTTAGCCATCCTAACTGGGGTTAGATGGTATCTCAATGTGGTTTAGATTTGCATTTCCCGGATGCTGAGTGATGTTGAGCATTTTTTCATATGTCTGTTGGCCATTTGTATATCTTCCTTAGAGAAATGCCTCCTTAGCTCTTTTGCCCATTTTTTAATTGGGTTGCTTGATTTTTCCTGTAAAGTTGTTTGAGTTCCTTATATATTCTGGATATTAATCCTTTGTCAGATGTATATTTTGCAAATATTTTCTCCCACTCTGCTGGTTGTCTTTTAACTATTTTAATTGTTTCTTTTGCTGTGCAGAAGCTTTTTAGTTTGATATAATCCCATTTGTTTATTTTTCCTTTGGTTGCCCGTGCTTTTGGGGTCGTATTCATGAAGTCTGTGCCCAGTCCTATTTCCTGAAGTGTTTCTCCTATGTTTTCTTTAAGAAGTTTTATTGTCTCAGGGTGTAAATTTAAATCCTTAATCCATTTTGAGTTGATTTTAGTATATGGTGAGAAGTATGGATCTAGTTTCATTCTCCTGCATATCGATATCCAGTTATCCCAGCACCACTTGCTGAAGAGGCAGTCCCTTCCCCAGTGAATAGGCTTGGTGCGTTTGTCAAAGATCAGATGGCAGTAAGTGTGTGGGTTGATTTCTGGATTCTCTATTCTATTCCATTGGTCAGTGTGTCTGTTTTTATGCCAGTACCATACTGTTTTGGTTATTATAGCTTTGTAGTATAGCTTAAAGTCAGGTAGTGTTATGCCTCCAGCTTTATTTTTTTTGCTGAGCATTGCTTTGGCTATTCGTGGTCTTTTATTGTTCCATATAAATGTCTGAATAATTTTTTCCATTTCTGAGAAAAATGTCTTTGGTATTTTGATGGGGATTGCATTGAATTTGTATATCACTTTGGGTGGTATGGACATTTTCACTATGTTGATTCTTCCAATCCAAGAGCATGGAATATCTTTCCATCTTCTTGTATCCTCTCTAATTTCTCTCAGCAGTGGTTTGTAGTTCTCATTATAGAGATTTTTGACATCCTTGGTTAACTCAATTCCTAAGTATTTTATTTTTTTGGTGCCTATTGTAAATGGGCAGGCTTTCTTGATTTCTCTTTCTGCATGTTCACTATTGGAGAAAAGAAATGCTACTGATTTTTGTGTGTTGATTTTGTATCCTGCTACTGTGCTGAAATCATTTATCAATTCCAACAGTTTTTTTATAGAGGTTTTAGGCTGTTCGATATATAGGATCATGTCATCTGCAAACAGGGACAGTTTGACTTCATCTTTTCCAATCTGGATGCCCTTTATTTCCTTCTCTTCTCTGATTGCTCTGGCTAGTACTTCCAACACTATGTTGAATAGGAGTGGTGAGAGTGGGCATCCTTGTCTAGTTCCTGTTCTTAAAGGAAAAGCTTTCAGCTTTTCCCCATTCAGGATGATATTGGCAGTGGGTTTGTCATATATGGCTTTAATTATGTTGAGATACTTTCCCTCTATACCTAACTTATAGAGGGTCTTTGTCATGAATGAGTGCTGAACTTTATCAAATGCTTTTTCAGCATCTATAGAGATGATCATATGGTCCTTGTGTTTGAGTTTATTAATATGGTGTATCACATTTATTGATTTGCGTATGTTGAACCATCCTTGCATCCCTGGGATGAATCCCACTTGATCGTGATGAATAATTTTACGTATGTGTTGCTGTATTCTGTTTGCTAGTATTTTAGTGAGGATTTTTGCATCTATATTCATCAAGGATATCGGCCTGTAGTTTTCTTTTTTGGTTATATCTTTACCTGGTTTTGGTATCAGGATGATGTTTGCTTCATAGAATGAGTTTGGGAGATTTGCGTCCGTTTCAATCTTTTGGAATAGTTTGTTAAGAATCGGTGTCAATTCCTGTTTGAATGTTTGGTAAAATTTTGCTGTGAATCCATCTGGTCCTGGGCTTTTCTTTGTTGGGAGCCTTCTGATAACAGCTTCAATCTCCTTTATTGTTATTGATCTGTTCAAACTTTCTACGTCTTCACGGTTCAGTTTTGGGAGCTTGTGTGTGTCCAGAAATTTATCCATTTCCCCCAGATTTTCAAATTTGTTGGCGTATAGTTGTTTACAGTAGTCTCGAATGATTCCTTGTATTTCAGATGAATCAGTTGTAATATCGCCTTTTTCATTTCTAATTTTTGTTATTTGAGTCTTCTCTCTTCTTTTTTTTTTTAGCCATGCTAATGGTTTGTCAATTTTATTTATCTTTTCAAAAAACCAACTTTTTGAATCGTTGATCTTTTGAATTGTTTTTTGGTTTTCAATTTCATTCAGTTCTGCTCTGATCTTAATGATTTCTTTCCGTCTGCTAACTTTAGGTTTGGATTGTTCTTGTTTTACTAGTTCTTTAAGGTGAAGTGTTAGGTTGTTCACTTGCCATCTTTCTATTCTTCTGAAGTGAGCATTTAATGCAATAAATTTCCCCCTCAATACTGCTTTTGCAGTATCCCACAGGTTTTGGTATGATGTATCATTGTTTTCATTAGTTTCAATAAACTTTTTGATTTCCTGCTTGATTTCTTCTTGGACCCATGTGTCATTAAGTAGAATGCTGTTTAATTTCCATGTGTTTGTATAGTTTCCAGAGTTTCGTTTGTTATTAATTTCTAGTTTTAATCCATTGTGGTCTGAGAAGATACATAGGATAATTCCAATTTTTTTGAATTTATTGAGACTTGATTTGTGACCTAATATGTGATCTATCCTGGAGAATGATCCATGTGCTGATGAGAAGAATGAATGTTCTGAGGTTGTTGGGTGGAATGTTCTGTAGATATCTGCCAATTCCAATTGGTCTAGAGTCTTGTTAAGATCTTGTGTTTCTCTACTGATTCTTTGCCTAGATGATCTGTCTAATATTGACAGTGGGGTGTTCAGGTCCCCTGCTATTATGGTATTAGTGTCTATTTCCTTCTTTAGGTCTAATAGAGTTTGTTTTATAAATCTGGCTGCTCCAACATTGGGTGCGTACATATTTATGATTGTTATGTCTTCTTGATGGATCAGTCCTTTTATCATTAAGAAGTGTCCCTCATTGTCTCTTTTTATGGTTTTCAGTTTAAAGTCTATTTTGTCAGATATAAGAATAGCCACTCCAGCTCGTTTTTCTTTTCTGTTTGCATGGTAAATCTTTTTCCATCCTTTCACTCTTAGTCTGTGTGAATCTTTATGGGTGAGGTGCGTCTCTTGTAGGCAGCATATAGTTGGGTCCTGCTTTTTGATCCAGTCAGCCAGTCTGTGTCTTTTAATTGGGGAATTTAAGCCTTTAACATTAAGAGTTGTTATTGAAAGGTGTTGATTTATTCCTAGCATTTTATTGGTTGTTTGGTTGTCTTAGGTGTCTTTTGTTCCTTGCTTTCTGATTTACTGTTTGGTTTCTTTCTTTGTTGGATCCTTAGGTTGTAGATAGTGTTTTTGTTAGCTTGTTTTCTCTTCATGAATGCCATTTTTATTGTACTAGCGGGTTTAGATTTTTCTTAGTTTTTAATGGTTGTGGTAGTTATTTTTCAGGAACCAAACCCAGTACTCCCTTGAGGATTTCTTGTAAGGGTGGTCGTGTGGTAGTGAACTCCCGCAGTTTTTGTTTGTCTGAGAAATATACTATTTGCCCCTCATTTCGGAAGGATAGCCTTGCAGGGTAGAGTATTCTTGGCTGGCAACCTTTGTCTTTTAGTATTTTGAAAATATCATCCCATTCCTTTCTAGCTTTTAGGGTTTGTGATGAAAAGTCTGATGTTAACCTGATTGGGGCTCCCTTATAGGTGATTTGACGCTTCTCTCTTGCAGCTTTTAAGATTCTCTCTTTGTCTCTGAGTTTTGCCAGTTTGACTATGACATGTCTTGGAGAAGGCCTTTTTGGGTTGAATACATTTGGAGATCGTTGAGCTTCCTGGATCTGAAGATCTGTGATTTTTCCTATACCTGGGAAGTTTTCTGCCACTATTTTGTTGAATATGTTTTCAATGGAATCTCCATTTTCCTCCCCTTCTGGAATACCCATGACTCGGATATTTGAGCGCTTGAGGTTGTCTGATATCTCTCTCAGATTTTCTTCCATGTCCTTGATTCTTTTTTCTTTCTTTTTGTCTGCTTGTGTTATTTCAAACAGCCCATCTTCAAGTTCAGAGGTTCTCTCTTCAACTTCGACAAGCCTGCTGGTTAAACTCTCCGTTGTGTTTTTTATTTCGCTGAATAACTTCTTCAGTTCAGCAAGTTCTGCTACATTTTTTTTCAGGACATTGATTTCCTTGTATATTTCCTCTTTCAGATCCTGTATACTTTTCCTCATTTCATCATGATGTCTAGCTGAGTTTTCTTGTAGCTCATTCAGTTTCCTTAGAATTATCACTCGAAATTCCTTGTCAGTCATTTCAAGGGCTTCTTGTTCTATAGGATCTAGAGTATGAGATTTATTAACTTTTGGTGGTGTACTTTCTTGATTTTTTGTATTTCTGGTGTCTTTTTTTTGGTGTTTATTCATTGTGGCAGGGGGTTTCACAGTCCACCGGTTTGAGACTAATGACTAACTAGGATGTTACTGTGGTTGCCAATTTGGTATGGCTCCTGCCGTGACTGCTCAGTTGGCCTCTAGTGTCTTGTGTGTGTGGTTGCCTCGGGTCTTGGGCTTCTCCGGGGATCCACCTTTCTGGTCAGCTTGGACTCTGCTGGCCTGGTGGATTACATACCACAGGGTGTGTGATCTCTGTTGAGCTTTCACTTCCTGTACAGGACTTCTCCCCGTTCCATGTGCTCTGGCCCCGTCTGTTAGATCGTGCAGTGGCGACCCCACCGGGTGTGTGGTTTCTGTCGAGTCTGCGCCTCCCTGGCTGCACGTCTCCCCCCTCTGTGCACACTGTGCTGGGCTGGGGTGTGTCTCTTGCACCCCTCGTCTATCAGCTGGGCCTTCAAGACCCTGCTCAGCACCGCCTCGCCCAGGAAGTCTACCAGGTTCAGGCGACCAGTCTACTAGGCACAGACGACCGGTCTCTCTGGGTGCCTTTGTAGCACTGTGTAGATCTTTCTCGGGTCTTGTTCACATTTGTGTCCCCCCGGGATAAACCGAGTCTAGTGCCCGACTGCAGCCTGCTCTCCGGCAGGTTCAAGCGGACCTGGGAACTCTCCTACCACACTATTCCCAACCAGAAATTCGTTAGGCTTTTTTCCAAACTGGTGGTCGCAGAGATGGTATCTGCCTCCCAGTAACAGGAAGTTTACCGGGGCCGGAGTCCAGGGTGTGGTGGAGTGACAGTCGGCCCGCCCGTACTTCCTTGCCCTCCCAACACTGGTCGGGACGCCCCACACCCCCAGCCCTGCCAGAGAACCATGGAGGGAGTGGGAGAGGAGGCTGGCCCGCAGGCTCCGGAAAGCCCCGCGCCAGGCCAAGCAAATGGGCTTAGTGATGGCCGAGCAGGGCGGAGCTGCCCGCACCTGGGAAAATGGAGGCAGCCCTGGGGCGGTGAGTGGCCTGGTGGTGCAGGCGGGAGCCACGTGGGCATCCACCCCCCGAACAGAGCTGTGCCAGGGATCACTCACAGTGCTGTGCCAGGTCGGGCGCTCGCTCTGTCTCTGGTTTGTCGCCTTCCGTGTTCTCGGCGCTGCCGCCTCGGGCTGTTCAGTCCCGCGGCGTGGCTCGGGCGCTCCCAGGAATCTTCTTTAATGCCGGCCTGAAACCTCGAATCCTGAATAGGGCAGCTGGCCGCCTTCAGTGCGGCCCCAGCCTCCGGGATCCTGTCTGCATCCACAGCAGGCCTGGCGCCGTGTTCCCTGTTTCAAGACTCGCTTTTGCAGCTAAGAAACAGTTCTTTTCCTGCTCCACACTTCAAAGCTGTTGCCTATAAATGAGGCAGCCTCTCCTGCCGGGGGCAAAGTGGCGTTGAGCCCCCACGACCGGCCAGCAGCAGTAGTCCTCCCTTAAGAGATGGCGAGAGGAAGGTCCACAAGTTTCCCGGCTGCCTGAGGCCCAGTGGCCACCTTTTCCACCTCAGCTACTCCGTGCCAGCCGCCGCAGCCGCCGCCATCTTGAAACTCCGGAAAGTTTTTGCTAATATTTTTTTGAAATAAGTTTTTTATCCTTTTTTCTTTCTCTATAACCCCAATTACCTAAACATTAGCTCTTCTGATGTTATCCCATTAATTCCTTAAGTTCTTATTCATTCTTTTTTCTTTTGACTGTATACTTTTGAATAGCCTGTCTTTGAGCTCATGAATTCTTTTTTTGTCTTGATCTGTTCTGCTCTTGACACTTTCTATTGAGTTTTCATTTCATTCATTGTATTTTTCAGCTCCATAATTTGTTTATTTTTTTCATTATTTTAATCTGTGTTTAATTGCTATGTTTATGAATAGATTCTCTGTATGTTTTTGAAGTTTGCTGAGCTTACTGAATACAGCTCTTTGGGGGAAGGGCAAGATAGCAGACTAGAGGTAACCAGAACAGAGAGTGGACAGCAGAAATTAGAGAAATTCTCCTTGAGACAGGAGTGTACTGAGCTGGAGCACTTCTCAGCAGTAACCCCCAATTACTCCTGCCCTAGGTTGTGCTTAGCACCATGGAGGTTGCCAGTGCCATTTTCTGCACCCAGGGCAGAGATCCATCTCCCTCTGTGGGAGTCCCTCTTGCTCCCTGCAGCAGCCACCTGTGCTCACCACTTCATGGCTCATGCCATCTAAAAGCTGCAGCCCCAACTGCTAGAACTATAGGCCAGGCAAATCCAGCCATGACCACTGCACAGCCCTTAGCCCCCAACACCAGTTTATCATGCCACCTACCATGGGTTCCAGAGCCCCATCCTGTGAGGCTTCCATAGCAGGAGTCTGGAGCTGGTGGACAGCAAACCCTGCAGTCTTTTTCCACTAGAGATCAGAGAGGCTTGGCATCAGCTCTGAGTGCCCTGCTCCTTGCATCTCCCACAGGTGAAGGCTGTAGGAGATTTGCAGCAGACCTAAAAGTCCCCCACTTCATAGCTCCTGCTGGGAAGGACCTGAGCTCCTTCGTGCTGTCTGTGTGATCCCTACTCCCTGTGCTTTTGCCAGGAGTGACTTGCGCTCCTTCATGCCAGCCCTGTGAGCTCTGCCCTCCATGCTTCTGCTGGGAGCAGCTTGAGCTCCTTCATGATGGCCCTGTGAGCAACACCCTCTGTGCTTCTGCTGGGAGTGACGAGCTCTTTCACGCCATCCCTAGAAGTCCCACATCCCACAATTCTCACAGAGAGAGGCCTCACCCTGGCAATAGCACTGGGAGCTCTGCCCATCACAGTTTTTGCCTAGTGACACCCCAGTGGTTTGGCACAAAGCCCAAGAGCCCTGCTGCTTACTGCTATCAGTGGGAGTGAATTTAGAGATGCTACAAAAACTCTGGGAGCCCCACCCCTTATAATTCCAACCAGGAGCAACTTGAACTCCTTCAAGCTGACCCTGAGCCTCACCTTTTGTACTTCTGCCAGAAGTGACTTGAGCTCTTTCACACTGGCCCCAGAAGCCCCACATCCAACGACTCTCATGGTGAGAGGCCTCAGCATACCAGCAAGAGCACCAGAAGCTCTGCCCCTCACGGTTTTCAGGAGAGGCCCCAGCAGTTTGGCACTGGGCCCAAGAACCCCACTGCTCACTGCTCTCAGTTGGAGCGATTTGAGAGATTCTACACCAACTCCAAGAGCCACTCCCTTCACAGCTCTTGCCAGTAGAGCTTGGAGCATCTCCACACCAGTCCTGCCCTCACAGCTCTCACTGGGAGTGACTTGAGCACCTGTACACCAGCCCCAGGAGTCCTGTCTCCTGTGGCTCAAACTGGGAGAGGCTTCAGCAGCCTGTCACCAGCCCTGAGAGCTTCACTCCTCACAGCATTCCCCAGAAGAGGCCATAACAGTCCTACATCAGCCTTGGGAACCCTGCCTCTCACAGCTTTCCCTGAGAGAGGCCACAGAGGCTCAGCACCAGCACTGAGAGCCTTGACCCTTGCAGCTCTTGCCCCCAGAGGCATGAATCACTGGACAGTTGCCTCAGAAGTCTCCTCCCAAATGTGTATCCTCCCCCATAAGAGCCTTAAGTCTCCTAGCAACAGCCTCCAGAGCCCTGAACCATGTGTTCTCCATCACAGAAGGCTTTAGCCACCAGGCAGTTGCCACAAGATCACTGCCCCATGTGGCCTCTGCCCAGCTGCACCCTCTGTAGTTCTGCCTGCTATAAAAATCTTTCCTCACCAAGCCACAGCCTCCAAAGCTTCCTCCCTCACAGCTTCCACTACTCAAGCCCAGTGCTGCTAGGCCACAATATCAGGAGCCCCACTTCATGTGGCTCCTGTCACCATCTGTCACAACATATCTGTCCACACTCCCCAGTCTGCAGACTCTATCTGGAACACCTGAGTATTCCTTAAACCTCTGGAAGTATAGTCTAACTTGAATCAAAGAAACATCCCACCCAAAAGACAACATAAAACAAATCTTCAGGCGAGATTCTTTCTCTTCAACAGAAACTTGGGTAACTGAAGAAGCAACTGCTCTAGCAGATGATGAAACGCCAACATAGAGATACCAGAAATATGAAAAACCAGAAACCTAAGACACCCCCAAAGGAATGTAATGTCTCAAACACAAAATCCCAATCTATAGGAAACCCTTGGAATGTCTGAAAAAGAATTCAAAGCAATAATATTAAGGCAACTCTGTGAGATACAAGAAGAGACACATAGGAAACCCAATGAAATGAGAAAAACAATCCAAGATATGAAGGAGGAAATCTACAAAGAGATTAATGTCATAAAAAACAATGTGTCAGAACTCTTGGAACTAAAAGACCCATTCAATGAAATAAAAACGTTTGAGAGTGCTAGTAGCAGGCTAGAAAAAGCAGAAGAAAGAATTTCTGATCTCAATGACACTGTTTTTGAAGTAACCCAAGCAGACCAAAAAAAAAAAGAATTTTAAAAAGAAGAAAATCTCTGAGAACTATCAGACAGCCTCAACATACAAACAGCCAAATTATCGGTGTTCTAGAAGGGGAAGAAAAAGGAAAAGGCATTGAGAACCTATTCAATGAGATAATAGGAGAAAACTTCCCTGATTCTGGTAGAAAAATGGATTTCTAGATCCAAGAAGCTCAAAGATCCCCAAACAAATTCACTCCAAAAATGTCCTCTCTGAGATACATTATAGTTAAACTGACAAAAGTTACAGACAAGGAGAGAATCCTAAAATGAGCAAGAGAAAAACGTCATGTCACCTATAGGGGGGGTCCCCATCAGACTGACATCAGACTTCTCAGCAGAAACCCTGCAGGCCAGAAAAAAATGGGATGATGTATTTAAGGTACTAAAAGAAAAAAAAAAAAACCCTGCCAGCCAAAAATATCCATCAAGGCTATCCTTCAGATATGAATGCGATATAGAGTATTTCCCAGATAAATAAAAACTATGGGGATTCAGCACTACAAGACCAGCCCTATAAGAAACCCTCAAGGGAGTCCTGCACCTGAAATCACCCCAAAATAAACCCCAACATGAACACACTAGGGAGAATAAACCCCACTGATAAAAGATATAGGCAAATGAGAAAGAGAAAAAACAACTATGCCATTCCATGTCAAAAAATCAACAAACTGCTAAGTCATAGAACATCAGGGAAAGAAAGGAAGAAAAAATACTTAAAACAACGACACAAAAGCAATTAAATGACAGGAATCAGGCAATATCTTTCAATAGCAATGCTAAATGTTAATGGATTAAAGTCCCCCCAGAAAAGACATCAACTGGCTGGCTGGATTAAAAAAACTAGACCCAACTATATGCTGCCTACAAGAAACCCACATCACCTGTAAAGATTCTTACAGACTAGAAGTGAAAGGATGGAAAAAGATATACCATTCAAATAGAAAACAAAAACAAGCAGGAGTAGCTATTTGCACATCAGATAAAATAGACATTAAACCAAAAACTATAAAAAGAGACAAAGAAGGCCATTGTATAATGATAAAGTGATCTATCAACCAAGAAGATATAACAATTATAAATATATATGCTCCCAACATTGGTGCTTCCAGACTTATAAAGCAAATATTACTACACATAAAGAGAGAGGTAGACCTCAATACCGTGGTGGTTGGGGACTTGAACACCACCTTCTCAGCATTGGACAGACCATCTAGGCAACAAATCAATAGGGAAACACAGGATTTAAACTACACTGTAGACCAATTGGACTTGGTGGATATATATAGAACATTTCACCCAATAACCAGAAAATATGCATTCTTCTCTACAGCACATGGAACATTCTCAAGATAGATCACATATTGGGTCACAAAACGAGTATCAACAGATTTTTAAAAATTGAAATCATTTCATGCAGCTTCTCAGACCACAATGGATTAAAACTAGAAATCAATAAGAAATGAAACTTTGGAAAACACACAAATACTTGCAAACTAAACAAGTTTTCATTCATTGCTTCTGAATGACATTTGAGTTAAAAAAGAAATCAAACAGGAAATAAAAAAAATTTTTCAAAACTAATGATAATAACAACACATCATACCAAAATCTATGGGATACTGCAGAAGCAGTACTGAGAGGAAAGTTTATTGCAGTACATGCTTACATCAAGAGATTGGAAAGAGTTCAAATAAACAACCTAAAATTACACCCCAAGGAACTAGAAAAACAACAATCCAATCCCAAAATTAGTAGGTGAAAAAATAATAAAAATCAGAACATAAATAAATGAAATAGAGACCAAAAATATGATACAAATAATCAATGAAAGAAAAAGTTGTCTTTTTGAGAAGATAAACAAAATAGACAAACCAAAGGCTAGACTAACTAAAAAAAGAATAGAGAAGACCCAAATAACAAAAATCAGAAATGAAAAAGTGGATATCAGAACTGATACCACAGAAATACAAAGAATCATTAAAGAGTAATATAACCAACTATACACCAACACATTTGAAAATGTGGAGGAAATGGATAAATTTGTAGACACATACAAACTACCAAGTTTGAACCAGGAAGACAGAAAAACTGAACAGACCAATAATAAGCAATGAGATTGAAGCAGTAGTCAGAAATCTTGCAACAGATAAAAGCCCAGGACCAGATGGCTTCACTGCTGAAATCTACGAAACCTTTAAAGAGAAATTAATACCAGTTCTTTCCAAACCATTCCAAAAAATTGAAACAGAAACAATTCTCTCAAACTCATCCTATGAAGACAGCATCAACCTCATACCAAAACCAAAGTTACATCAAAAAAAGAAAACTACAGGGCAATATCCTTGATTAATTTAGGCTATAAAATCCTCAACAAAATACTAGCTACCAGAATACAGCAACATATCAAAAAGATTGTACACCATGATCAAGTGGGATTCATCCCAGCAATGTGAGGATGGTTCAACACACGCAATCAATAATTGTGATACACCACATCAACAAATTCAAGAACAAAAACCATATGATCATCTCAGTAGATGTAGAAAAAGCATTTGACAAAATTCAACAGTCCTTCATGATAAAGACTTTCAACAAATTAGGTAGAGAAGGAGGAATCTCAACATAATAAAAGCCAAATACAATAAACCCACTGCTAATATCATACTGAGTGGGGAAAAGCTGAAAGCTTTTCCCTGAAGATCAGGAACAATACAAGGGTGCTTGCTTTCTCCACTCCTATTTAACATAGTATTGGAAGTACTTGCCAGAGTAATTAGACATGAGAAAGAAATAAAGGGCATCCAAATAGGTAAAGAGAAAATCAAATTGTTCCTAATAGCAGATGACATGATACTATGTATAGAAAACCCAACAGACATTTTGAAATAACTCTTAGAGCTGATAAATGAATTTAGTAAATTTGCAGGATAGAAAATCATTACACAAAAATCAGTAGTGTTTTTATACTCCAACAACAAACTAGAGAAAAAGAAATCAAGAAAGCAAACCCATTTACAATAGTCACCAAATAAATAAAATATCTAGGAATAAATCTAACCAAAGAGGTGAAAGATCTCTACAATGAAAACTACAAATCACTACTGAAAGAAATTAAAGAAGACACTAAAAGATTCAAAGACATTCCTTGTTCATGGATTGGAAGAATCAATGTAATAAAAATGTCCATACTACTGAAAGCCATCTTCAGATTCAATGTGATTACCATCAAAATACTAATGACATTCTTCACAGAGATTGGGAAAGCAATCCTTACCTTCATATGGAAGAACAAAGACAGAACAGCCAAAGCAATTCTGAGCAAAAATATAAAGCTGGAGGCATTACACTTCCTGACTTCAAACTATATTACAAATCTGTAGTAACAAAAACAGCATGGTGCTGGTATAAAAACAGACACGGGGACCAATGGAACAGAATAGAGAACCCAGAAATCAACCCACGTATTTAAGCTAACTGATCTTTGACAAAGACATGAAGAACACACATTGGGGAAAAGACTGCCTCTTCAATAAATGGTACTGGGAAAACTGGATATCCACTTGTAGAAGAATGAAACTTGATCTGTACCTCTCACCATTTACCCAAGTCAACTCAAAATGGATTAGAGACTTAAACATAAGGCCTGAGACTTTAAAACATCTACAAGAAATCCTAGGGGAAATGCTCCAGGATTTAGGACTAGGCAATGACTTTATGAATAACATCCCAAAAGCACAGGCAATAAAAGAAAAAAATATACAAATGGAGTTATATCAAACAAAAAAGCTTCTGAGCAAAGGAAACAACTAACAGCATGAAAAAACATCCTACAGAATGGTAGAAAATATTTGCAAACCAGGTATCTGACAAGGGATTAATATCCAGAATATACAAAGAGCTCAGACAACATTAGAGCAAAAAACCCCAATTAATCCAGTTTTAAAATTGGCAAAGGAGCTGAATAGACTTTCTTAAAGGAAGATATACAAATGGCCAAGAGATATATGAAAAAATGTTCAACATCACTAATCATCAGGGAAATGCAAATCAAAACCACTTTCAAATATCACCATACCCCAATCAGACTGGCTATTATAAAAAAGACAGAGAATAACAAATGCTGGTGAGGATGTGGAAAAGAGGATCCCATCTGCACTGTTGGTGGGACTGTAACTTAGTACAACCATTATGGAGAACAGTATGGTGGTTCTTTAAATGACTACAGATAGAACTTCCATATGATTCAGCAATCCCACTACTGTGGATATATCCAGAGGATTGGAAAACATCAGGTAGAAGGGATACCAGCACTCCCATGTTTATTGCAGCTCTATTTATAAAAACCAGGTGATGGAACCAACCTAAATGTCCATCAGTGGATGGCTGGATAAGGAAATTGTGATATATGTACACAATGGAACACTGCTCAGACACAAAAAAGAATGAAATTCTACCATTTGCAACAACATGGATGAGCCTGGAGAAAATTATTCTAAGTTAAACAACCTACGTACAGACAGAGAAATACCACATGTTCTCACTCATAACTGGGAACTGAATCCATAAATAAATGAATAAACAATAAGGAGAGATGAGAGAGAGAGAGAGAGAGAGAGAGAGAGAGAGAGAGAGAGAGAGAGAGAAAACAATCACACTTATACATTGAACTTTTAGAAAACTAGAGGTGGAAAAGGGGAGGGGATAGTGGGACGGAGGGGGCCTAGTGAGGTCAATGAACACAAAGAATGATTGCATATCATGGTGATGAATAAGCTAACTATCCTGATCTAACCATCACACATTGTACACAATTATTGAAAATCAATGTTGTTCCCCACATGTATGTATAAGAAATTATCTACATAACAAAAACCAACAAACACAAAAAACAGCTCTTTAAAAATTTTTGTTAAGGGGATCATACATTTAGGGTCAGTCATCCTGTTGTGTCTTTATTTTGTCCATTTGGAAATGCCATGTTTCCTTGATTGCTTTTTATTTTTATGGTCGTGCATTAATGTCTGCGCAATGAAGACATTATTTATTCCAGTCTTTGTAATCTGGTTTTGTCTCTGACATTCTTTCTGCAGTAGGCTTATCAAGGAATTCTGTTCAGACTGTGTTTGTGGTCCCTATGCCTGTAAATATTGCAGCTCTTGCAGCATCAGAAGGTGCCCTAAACCCAGCTCTGCAGCAGGTGACATAACCCAGGCTGGAGTCCTGTGAGGAGCTGGCATTTGGGTGAGGGGCTGCCTAAAGGTTCTCAAACAGTTGGTCTGTTACCAGGTGTGCTTATGGGTGTGGCTTCCTCTGTGTCTCTTTGAGGGCTCCTATTGGATCACTGAATGGGTCTGTGGATTGGCTGTTACTACTCATGTTTATGGCTACAATGGGTAGAACTGAGGCACAGGGTTTTTTTTTTTTTTTTTTTTTTCAGGTCCCTAGCTGAGACCAAGATCTTCAGGTCTGTCTCCAGGATCACAGATAGGCATGTCTCCCATTTGGTTCCTGGGTGAGCAGGCCTGCTCTCAGACTGCAGTTGAGAAGAGCTGGAGCCAATTTATGGGGCCATTTTAAGATCCACAGTGTGACCAAGATCAGGGTGTTAGCCTGCAGAGAGAGGCACTACTAGACATACCTCCCTCTGGGTCCACAGGTGGACAAAACTGCTCTCAGTCAACTGACAATAGAAACCACAACTGAAACCCAGGCCCATTTGATAATCTGCTGAGGGACAGAGTTTGGCAAGTTGCCAAAGGGACTCAGATGGGAGTTTCTCTCAGCACAATTGTTGCTGGGTAGAATACTTCCAGACCACAGCTGGGAGGGCTTAATCCAAGCTTCAGTGCTAATTTAGAATCTTTTATGCAGTTTTCTATGATAGTCTTTTCTGCTTTTAACAACCACCCTGTGGTTAGCAAAAATTTGTGTCACCACAAGGATTCCTTAAGTAAGAAAAAGGAAGGTTAAAGTACACACAATGGGCTACTATTTGCATCTTCAAACAGTTGAAGCTTCTTTATAAATTTAATGTATTCTATAACCCTTTTTTATTACTTCATTTTTCTAAATTAATAAAAAAGATTTTTCTAAACAAATAGCTCAGACATATAGCAGATTGATTTGTCTTTATCTTATGTTGAATTTGTCTTTTACCAATTCACTTTAAGTCTTATAAAAATACAATTTAGAATTTTGTAAAAGCTACAACCACCACCATGAGCTTGACAACCTCACAGTTCTTAAGGACTTTTCTGATAAGATTAGTGGAAATAGTAATGAATATGAATTTTTGATAACATATCTATGAAATCTCTTAACATTTGGAATATCTTCATATTTCAGTGAACCAATATTTTTGAAATGACTAGTGCATAATCTTACAGAATTTTGAATGGGGAAAAGATTGGCTCAAAGTAAGAGGGCAACCAATAGTGTAACAGAGTATAAAAATTTATTGTTATTATTTCTGATTCAACATAGTAAAGGTACTATCAGAAACTGGCACTTATTCAGTTTTGACATAATATCAAAAAAGAATATCAACAATTATCTGAAAAGTCTGTTCAGATAATCCTGCCTTTTTAAACTAAATATCTGTGAGGTTAATTTTATTTATGTATTTTAACAAAAATAACATATTGCAAAAGACTGAATGCAGAAGCAGATTTGAGAAGCCTGTTGTTATCTCTTAAAGCAAACATCAAACAGATGTACAAAAATATACAAGAAAGACCTTCTTGGTCAGCAAGGTGTCTGAATAGGAAACCTCAGACCCTTCTATTATAAAGGCACATTTAATAACTATATATGGACTAATTGCTTTTCTGAGTAATCTATGAGCCAATTAAGAGGTTCCTGCACTGGAGTTCAGCATAAAACCAACATCAATAAAGTCAGGTAGAAAAAAATTGGAGTATTCAACTAGCCAGAACTCCTTTGCCCTTACCCCAGGGCACTGTGCGATGCCATAGAAGGAAACCCCCAACTACCAACAAACGTCTCACTGAGGAGAAAAAGGAGGATGACATACATCCAAAATTCTGACTTTCTGGGGTGCAGCTTGAGGGACTGATTTTTGTCTTGTTTCAACTTAAGCACTGAAAGGAACAGGGCACCAAGTTGGCTTAAGAAAAAAGGCCTTTAACAGGCACCAGATGTATATAGTTTTTGATGTGTTGCTGTATTCTAATTGCTAATATTTTGTTGAAGATTTTTGCATCTATGTTCATAAATGATATTGGCATGTAATTTTCTTTTTTTATTGTATCTTTATCTGTTTTGCTATCAGGGTGATGCTGGCCTCAAAGAATGAGTTTGGGAGAATTGTTTTTGTTTTGATTTTTTGGAAAATTTAGAGAGAAGTGGTATTAATTCCTCCTTAAGGTTTGATGAAATTCAGCTGTAAACCCCTCCAGTCCTGGGCTTTTTCTTTGTTGGAAGATTGCTGATTATGGCTTCAATCTTTTTGCTTGTTATTGGTCTGTTCAAGTTTTCTATTTTTTCTTGGTTCAGTATTGGAAGTTTACATTTTTCCAGAAATTTACCCATTACCTCCAGGATTTCAAATTTATTGGGGCATAGTTGTTTATAATAATCTCTGATTATTCATTGTATTTCTGTGGTGTTGGTTGTAATGTCTCCCTTTTCATTTCTGATTTTTGTTATTTGAGTTTTCCCTCTTTTTTTGTTAACTTAGCTAATGGTTTGCCTATTTTATTTATCTTCTCAAAAAACCAACATTTTGTTTCATTGATCTCTTCTGTCATCTTTGGGCGTCTCTATTTCATTTAGTTCTGCCTTGATCTTTATATTTTTCCATCTACTAGGTTTAGGATTGGATTGTTGTTGTTTTTCTAGGTCTTTGAGGCATAGTGTTAGGTCATTTATTTGAAGTCTTTCCATTCTTTTGATGTAAGCATTTATGGCAGTAAACTTCCCTGTTAGTACTTCTTTTGCAGTATCCCACAGGTTTTGGTATAATGTACCTTCATTTTTTAATTTTTAAAATTAATATTATTATTTTTTTACATTCTATGTTGTTGTGGAGCAGTTTGGAGGGAGGGGGAGAGGGGAAAGGGAAAGAAAATGGGATGGAAGAAGAAGGAAGGAGGAGGGGTGGGATTGAGGCCTGTGGCAGCCCCTTCATTCCCACAGGGAAGTTCAGGGGGCTTCCAGCATTGGTTTGGTCATTGCCAGGCTGGGTACAGATGTCAAGGGGGTGTGGTAAAGGCTCTCACCCCCACCACCCCAGCCTGGGAACCCAGGGCCCTTCTTGCTGCCGCTCAGTGGTCATTGCTGGCCTGGTTGTATGTGTTGGGAGGCATGGCCAAGGCCCAAGGCATGGCCACTGCCCCAAATCATTGGAGCCCAGGGTGCTTCCTGTGGCAGCTTGATGGTCATTGCTGGGCTGGTTTTGATTGTTGGGGGGACATGGCTGAAGCTTGAGGCCCCCCACCACACTGGCTCAGGAGAGCCTGGGGTGCTTCCTGCGGAGGTTTGGTGGTCACCACTAGGCTGATTCCAGGTATCAGGGCCATGGAAGAGGCTCTTGAGCCCCCACTACCCCAGCTTGGGAGAACCTGGAGCACTTCCTGTGGTGGCTTGGTGGTCATCGCTGGGCTGGTGCATGTTGGGGAGGCATGGCTGAAGCCCTTGGCCCCCTGCCACCCTGGCTTGGGAGATCCTGGGTACTTCCTTTGGCTGCTCAGTGGTTGCTGCTGGGCTGGTTGTGGGTGCTGGGAGGGCTTGGTCAAGGCTCTCAGCCCTCCCAACACACTGGCTTGGGAGAGCCTGGGGCACTTCCTGGATTGGCTCAGTGGTCATCACTACAGTGGTTGCACATGTTGGGCGTGTGTGGACAAGGTCCTTGATCCCCACCCTTGGGACTGGTTGTGGGTGTCAGGGGTATGGCTGAGTTCCCTGGCCCTCCCCCATTACTGGGTTCATAGCCCAGTGGACTTCTATTCTTTCTAGGTGTTATAGGTGCTCGTTGAGGAAATGAGACCTGTACTAGTTAATATCAAATTGTCTCTGGTTGTGGGTACTTTGTTTTATCTTCCGGTTCCGTGTTGGATTATTTGCTGTTCCCACCACTTAAAATCTGCACTGGAACTGATTTGTTGTTCTTTGCTTACTTCTAAAATGGGAGAACATCCTGTGGGACTAGTGTTTGAGCTCTGTGGTTGAGCTAAATTGCTGCTTGGCTGCTGATTTCCTAGGGAAGGCTTTTTGTGCAGCTCAGGTTTTAATGGTTGAATTTATAGGAACTTCCAGGTATAGTGAGATCTGGTCCACCTGGATTATGTAGAAACTCTGGTCTGGGCTAGAGTATTTTCATCAGTCTGCACCCCATGCAATTCTATATTTCTGACCAGTCTCCTCTGAGCGGTCCTATTCTGATTGGAGGGCAGATCAGCTGTCCTTGCTATACCCCAGTGTTCCCCCAGTGGGCCCATCTCCCCCACCACCCATGCTCCAAACACTTCCCATGGGATGGGCTGTGTGCTCATCCTTGTGATGACTTACCAGACTGAGTGGCTCATTTTTTCATTTGTTGTGGCTCCTCAATCCTATGTGGGTCCACAGGAACCCTATTAGTGCTCTTGTTGGCCTAGAAGCCATCAAGGCCCTCTTCTCCACTGCTGCCTCCAAGCAACTTCATCCTAAGGGCACAGCTGTGGCTTTTGCCAGCTCCTGCTCTGTGTGCTCAGCTCCTTTCAAGAGGAGTAGGTCTCTGCTCCTCTTCCCCTGAGTTCTACTGGCCCCACTTTGGCTGTCATTGCATTTTTATAGTTGTAAACTGGTTGACTTGTGGGAGAGAGCGATACTGGGGATCATCTGTTCCACTATCTTGACCAGAATTGTCTGATGTGTTTTTGTTAGTTACAAGAAATTTTTTGATTCCCTGTTTAATTTCTTCGTGGACCCCTAGGCCACTGAAGAGTCTGTTGTTTAGTTTCCATGTGCATGCATAGTTTCCATAGTTTTGCTTGTTATTGATTTCCAGTTTTAACCCATGGTGATCTGAAAAGATACTTGGAATGATATCAATTTTTTTCAATTTGCTGAGACTTGACACCATGTTAAAATGGGATTCATCCCAGGGATGCAAAAATGGTTCAACATATGCAAGTCAATAAATATGATACACCACATCAACAAAATCAAGGACAAAGTACATGTGATTATCTCAATAGATGCAGAAAAATCATTTGGCAAAATTCAACATCATTTCATGCTAAAGACTCTCAGCAAAGTAGGTATAGAAGAAAACTATCTCAACACAATAAAAGCTATGTATGACAAACCAATTGCCAGTATCATCCTAAATGTGGAAAAGATGAAAGCTGTTCTCTTAAGAACAGGAACAAGACAAGAGTGCCTCTCTCATCACTCCTATTTAACATAGTATTGGAAGTACAGGCTAGAGCAATCAGGAAAGAGAATGAAATAAAGGGTATCCAGGTTGGAAAGCTTAAAATCAAACTATCCCTGTTTGCAGTTGAGATGATCTTCTACATACAAAAACCTATAGACTCTACTAAAAAACTCTTAGTGCTGGTCAACAATTTCAATAATGTTGCAGGATAAAAAATTAACACTCAAAAATCAGTAGCATTCTTAAATTTCAGTAATGAACTAGCAGAAAAATGAATCAAGAAAACAACGCCAATTGTAATAGTCACCAATAAATAAATAAATAAATAAATAAATAAAGTACCTAGGAATCGATTTAACCAAGGAGATGAAAGTTCTCTACAATGAGAACTAGAAATCCCTACTTACTGAAAGAAGGTAAAGAGGACACAAAAAGATGGAAAGACAAACCATGTTCTTGGATGGGAAGAATTAACATTGTGAAAATCTCTATTCTACCCAAAGCAATCTACAGATTCAGTGCAAACCCCATCAAAATACCAATGTTATTCTTCACAGAAATAGAAAAAGTAATTCTGACATTCATATGGAACTTCAAAAGACCCCAAAAAGCCAAAGCAATTCTAAGCAAAATAAAACACAGATGGAGGCATAAGGCTACCTGACTTGTATTTCAAAGCCATAGTAACCAAAACACCATGATACTGGCATAAATACAGACAATCAGATCAATGGAACAGAATAGAAAACCCAGGAATAAACCCACAGACTTCCAGCCAACTGATTTTTGACAAAGGCAACAAGAACATAAATTGGGGGAAATTGTGCTTATTCAATAAATGGTGTTGGGAAAATTGGACTTCTATATGTAGAAGAATGAAACCGGACCTGCACTTCTCACCATATACCAAAATCAACTCAAAATGAGTCAAAGACTTAAATATAAGATCCCAAACCATAAAATTACTTAATGAAAACATATGGGAAACACTCCAGGAAGTGGGACTGGGCAGAACGTTATGAATAAGACCCCAAAAGCACAAGAAACAAAAGAAAAAATGAACAAATGGGACTATATTAAATTAAAAACCTTCTGCACAGCAAAGGAAACAATGAACAGAGCAGAAGGACATCCTATGCAATGGGAGAAAATATTTGCAACTATACATCCGACAAGAGATTGATATCCAGAATATATAAAGAATTCAAGTACCTATATAGGAAAAAATCAAATAGTACAATTTAAAAAATGGGCAAAGGAACCGAATAGATGTTTTTCAAAAGAATACGTGCAAATGGCCTACTGGTATATGAAAAAATG